>NC_045639.1:11855910-12168410 GCF_009829145.1 Chiroxiphia lanceolata
CCCCATGCCTGGTCCATTTGCCATATACCATCCGGCAAACAGCTGACACATCCCGGCTATTATGGACCCAGGCCTAATTGCCAGCAAAGTCTTTAAGCTCTTCCACGTTGGCCTCGTAGGAGGAATGGGAGGCCTATATAAATGGTGCTGCTCCCGACCACCGCTCTCATTTTGCCTGTGTGGAGTTTGCAGGCTGTTGTGCCGGAGGGTTTGCGGATGCTAAAAATATAGTTGGAGCCCAGTGCCAGTGATTTGCTCTCTGGCTTTCCTCCTGCTCCCCCTGCCTGGCCAGGAATGTTTCTGTTTTCTGTGGTAATAAAGCTTGGGATTATTTAGATGGTAAACATATTCCAGGGTATATTATTTTTGCTGGGGAGTGACAATACAGCTGCCTGGAAAGAAGGAATGATTTGGGGGATGTATTTGCCAGCCTTTTCCCACAGGTTTGGGCATGGGCACCACTCTCCTTGAAAGGGCATGAACTGGGTATTTCTCCCCCATCTCAGATTTTAATTTGTTAATTTTTTGGTCCCACAGCCCTCCTGGAACAGAGACCACGATGACACGGCATCAACGCGCTCTGGGGGAACCCCCGGACCCTCCAGCGGAGGACACACATCGCACAGCGGGGACAACAGCAGTGAGCAAGGTAGGAACAGAGCCCTCACGCTTTCTTAGCTGGCAAGATGTGCTCAAGGGACTGGTTACTGTCTTTCTGATGTTAAAATGTGCTCTGGTACCAGGGGTTTTGTGCTGAGAAAGGTCTATCTTCCTTTTTTTTTTTTTTTTTTTTCTTACTTTGACACTTTTTTCTCCATCTCCTCCTAGTAAAGGGATTGGTATCTTTATTTCTTTGACCCTGCCAGCAGGCACACTTTAGAGGAACATATGTACCAAATTTGCAGTATGCTTAATAAAAATAAGAATTGAGAAGGGTTTGGTTTTTTTCCCTTCATTCAAATGGGTTAAAAGATGAAATCTTGAAAACCAAATGTAATTAAGATTGTAGAAATGCTCGCTGCTATTTCAAAGATGCCATCGAAACTTCACTGCATATAACGAAGAGAGATTTTAGCTGGCCCATTTGACAAAATCCTGAGCAATGCTTTTATTTACTTCTTTTTACTCAATTCCAATTTAATTGAATGCAAAAACATTCTGTTTGAGTGTCAGGCCAGAGTAGCTGATTTAGCAGGGTGAGTATGAAACGAGCTTGGTGCAATGGAAGTGGGACATACTACAAATAATCAGTGCTGTCTCAGAAACTCTGAAATCTAAAAAGCTGAATTTCTGGATTTTTTTTTCTAAGAAGCTGTTTTGAATGCTTTTTCTGAACAGACCAACTGCAGCGGATTTTGTGTTAATTTAATGCAATTAAAATTTAAAAAGGATCCTTAATCTGAATATAAAAGAGAGTGCTTTATTGAAGTTGACTCTGAACTCACAATAGGTATATACTTTTAAATCTGGTTTTATGATCATGTTTCATTCAAGTGCTGTTAGACAACAAAGGAATTGTGTTTCCAAAAAAAGGTTGAGCAGTACTGATTAGCATTGCAAAGTCTGCATTTAACAAGATTAGTTTTTAAACTAAACCAGTATATTTTAATTTTTTATATGCATGGACCTAACGTACATCTCTTTATAGAATTTTAAGTATTCGAGACTCGTTATTGTTTAAAGAAAAGTTGCTGACTTCATCGCAAGTACAGCCTAGTAAAAATGGGGCCTGGAATAGTAAACTGTTGCAGAGCTGAGGCAGAAACTGGTAACCTTCTGACCTCTGACTTTTACTGGAAAATGATATGCAACATAAATTCAGGGGGCCTTTTTTCTTTCAAGTATGTATACGTATATATTCTAGTGGTGCTGTTCACAATGCTGTAGTTGAAGTGGTGTCAACATGTTCATTATAGCCCCTTGCTTTTGGAGCAAACTTTAAATCTGTGGGGTTTTTTTAAGGGTGAAAAAGCTGCTGCAAAAAAATAGGCTTTGAACTAAAACATGGTGTTTTGAGAGGGTTTTTGTGCTCGGATAGGGCTGTTCCTTTTATTAGACGGATGTGCGTGTGTTTATGTGGATATGTGCGTGGACAAAACAGCTGTGGGGAGGCTTGCCAGCTTGCTCCTAGACTGCTTTGGTAATCAAGATACTCAGTTCCTGGTGTACTTTTAAAGTTTTTTTTTCAGGCTTCATTTTTCTCCTATATATGACATTTTAGTAGTCTGGAGTGCAGATCATATCTGATGTCTTATCATCGCCATCCTGGTCAGCTCCTAGCAAGGTGCATGCTGTAAACTCAGTCAGGAAGAGTTTTGTAAAGTGAGTTTCAAGCCTGAGTGCTGCTAAATGTCTGCAGAAGGACTTGTCAGTGACACTTTATCCAGTTCTGAAACTTTTACCCAAATCCCAGTGGTTTGTTGAGGCTGGAATTGCTGCCAGTGCTTGATAGGTGTGTTTTGTGAAGAAGGCTCATTGCATTCAAACTTTAGGGAAGAGTAAAAAAACAGAAAGAGGGAATTTGCTAACTGGAGCTCTCAGGTCAAATTTGGGAAAGGTGTTTTGGAAAGGAGACCCTGTCCAGAAGGTCTCTGTTACTAAAACTTGCCTTCAGGCCACTTGACACCTGTGGAAATGGCATTGTTTTTGAGGAACAGGAATGTAGGAAGGGTAGCAGTGGTTTCGCTGAGCCTTGCTTTATGTCTTGTTTGTGTGAAATGCTCTGAAGGTTGAGACTATGGGGAAATCTTATCTGTTTAAGTACACCCACAGCTGTATGTACACCTTCTAGTAAAAAAAACAAAACAAAACAAAAAACAAAGCATGATTTTTAGCCTTTCCCTATGGGGAAGAAGTCAAACTATACGACCCTGAGGGACCAAAATGGAAGAGAAGAAAAAGATAACAAATATCCTGCCTGTCCCCAACTGTCTTAAATTTCCAAATGCTGTGATTTGATGGCTTTTCTTCTGTGACCTGATGTTAGGAGTGCAACACTGTGGTTAAACTCCTGTATTTACCTCTGCTGGGTGCTCTTCTTGGCAACAGAAGGAACCAGCATGGCACTGCCACAGCGACCGGGTGCTGTGGAGGGGTGGCAGCGAAAGGCTGGGGACCCCAGCTTGTGCTTGAGAGCATAGGAGTTAACTCGAGATGCATGTGTTGCGTGACATATATTCAGTATATTATGGGCTTCCCTATTTTTAGGAGTTTGTAAAAGTTCCTTTTGGTTCCATCTGTCAAGAGCACGTTTGCCATTTAAAAAAAAAAAAAAAAAAAAGGCAAATCTGATCACCAGAAATAAAACCCTCTAAAACTGTCTGGTTTTAGGTTGTTCTCACAGCCTACTTCCCTAGTTGGGGTAGGTAAAAACACCTTCTGAGCCAGGTTTCCAACCTGGCTGAAAGTGTCACAAGGATGTACATATGAGCTTTGCATTTTCAGAGAGGCACACAGACTGGAAAGCTTAAGCCCTTTAGCAAGACTTTTCTCCCATAGTCCTTAACCCAGGCTATGTTAAGGTCTGTTTTTGGACTTTTAGGTGATTTTTCTTCTTTACCTTGCTCATCACTACAAATCCTTACAAAGCATGTTTTTAACCTATTTATGTCATAATATGCAGCACACATTGAATGATTGCCTTTGAAAACAGGAGAGATGTTCTTTCCTGTAGACATTTTAAAGTCTTTTTTAACATGTAAATTTATTTACTTAGTAAATAGTAATGACTCCCAGCTGCTTCGATCTATTGTAGAAATCCATATTTAACTGCTAGGAAGCTGTTCTGGGGTCTCGTGCCACTGAACAGCAGGGTATGTTATTGCATAGTACGTTGACACAACCTCTTCTAAAGGCCTGGTATTGTGTCATCACAGGGGATAGTTATAGTACAGGAATGCAGAATAATATTATGAAAAAGTTTTCCCATTGCTCTGAACTTAACGGGAAGGGCCTTTGAAGGTCTGTCTCCAAATGGTGCAAAGAGATCTGAATTTATGCAGTGGAGAAATAACTTGCTAAATTCTATTTAAAAGAAGAGAAACAAATTCTTGTGTACAGGCAGGTGTTGCAGAGCTCATGGCAGCACTATTTTATCTTATTGCATCCTCCAACTTGAAAAGATTCCTGTTTGGTGTATTGAGAAATCTATTCTGTTTGTTTTTCAAACAGTGGGGCCAGGAAAATGCTGAACAAAGCCCTGGTACAGTCACTTTTAATCTAGAGTGTAGCTCTTTATTTCCCGTGTTTAGCTCTCCTACATGGTTTAAAAGAAAAAGCAAAATAATCCGTCAGTGTCACCAATTTGTGCGTATTGTTTCTTTCCCATCTTCTTTTTTTGTCCAGGCCTCAGCCTGGGTTCAAAACATTTTTTTAACCTCCAAATAATTGTTGCTCCTTCAAGCCAGGAGTAGAAAGCAGCGATATTTCTTTATAAAAATGTATCAATGGCTGCAATGTTGGGGGTTTTTTTCCAGGCTTTTGTAGGAGTTCGAGCAACCTATAGGCAAAAAGGCAATCGGGTTTATTATTGCCGGGAATCTCCAGGCGGTTGTTTGGAGGCTGCAAAGGCAGGCGGCAGAGCCGGGAAGAGGGGGAGAGAAGGGCCACATTATGTTCCAGATGACTGAGCAAGGATTTATATACCAGCTCTCCTTTTTTTTTTTTTTTTTCCCTCCCCTTTTTTTTTTTTTTTTTAACATGGGAGAAGAAAAGTAATAAGAGCGGGGAGGCATTTGAAGCGGTCAGATGGCCGATGACTAATGGGATAGGTGGGCAGGAGCCCGCGGATTGGGTGTCTTAATGAGCACATTTCGCACCGAGTTTGGGCTGCAGTTCCCCTTCACCTTTGCCCTTTATTGACCGAACTGACACTTCATTTTTCACATACTTCCAATTATGGCTGAGCTTAAGTGTTGCCCTGCCTCCTTTCTTTCTTGCCTATGGACGGCTTGAGAGTGGCTGAGGCCACAGAAGATATTTTAATTTGAAAAACTACCATAGCAAGGCAGGTTTAGGGTGTAACCTGAAACTGCTGTCACTTGGCAGTTTCTCCGATGAAAACAAAAGTTTTAATGTTTCTTGTTTAGCGCTTCCCCCCCCCCCCCCTCCTTCTCCGTGGTGAGGTGGGCAATTGCTTTGGGAGCCAATGGGTTGGTGACGGGTGTTTTCCTCGGGGTAAATCCTTTCTGGCAGTACAGGTGTCCTGGGTGGGAGTCACCCAAGTAAAGAGGCAAACCCAAGTGAAAAGCAGTGCCGTGCTTGAACGATGACTCCTTGTTCCCTCCCAACGCGGAGTCTTCTCAAATGGCTTCATGTGGTGTGATGCCCTGCAATGTCCTTTGCTGGATGCTCTCCTCATGGAAAAGGAAAGCATCATTGTGCTTGCACTTCTCAAGCCTTAGACCAGTGTGGGTTTGTTGTTTTGGTAATATTTAATGCATGAATGCAGATTTGAGTGTGGCCTGGCTGTGAAGCTTTGAGAAGTGGCTGAAAATGATGCTGGGAGAGGCAGGTGGGATGAGGAGATGGACGAATCTGCAGTCACCCCTTTGCTGTACAGGGAGAACCCTGATATATCTCCCACTGCTCAAGCCTGTGTGCATTTCCACGTTGGCTTTTACATGCAGAATCCTTCCAGGGCGGAAATGTCTGTTTGCTTTTGCAGGGCTTAGGGGGTTTCGGAGCATGCGGTTTTCCTACCAAATGTGAATTCTGTCGGAAATAGTTGGAATAAGTTGCGCTCACATGGGGTGGGTGGGTTTAAGAACAAAATAGCTGCTGTTAGACCTTCACTTCCCAGCAGCACCACTGGATTTTGCAGCGTGGTTTTCACTACTGGCTCTGTCACTTGAAGTTTGGGTGAGTAATGAGTGGACATGTCACCTGAGTGCCGGTGGTGATTGCTTTACATTTAAATACATGGAGACTATATCGACAATTATTTACATCCAAACAGTGGCCCCTAAACCACAGAAGTATTTATCTCAAAAAAAAAAAAAAAAGTATGAAGTATTACCTATTTTATTATGTAGCCCTCTGGCATAGTAATGGCATGGCATATTTTTACTATAATATGGTAATAAAAGAATATGTAAAAGGCAGACAAAGGTTCTGTCTTTTCACTAAGGTGACCCCTGTTACCAAGTAACTGCTTTACTTATGAGCTTATTAAAAACTCAAAAAAAAATGAGCTTTTCATACTTCACAGGCATTGATGTGAAAATGAGCTGTCCTGCGAGTAGTTTTCTTGATCATTTTTAGAACAATTGATTAGCCAAAGAGCCGCTGTCATTAGTTGACATTGACTGATAGCAATTTGTCACAAGCTCCGAAGGTCAGCCAGGCAGTGGAAGCTTCGGCTTGTCTTTGATTGACCTTTTCTGATGCCATTATCATGCGATCGGTTAGACTGGATGTGACCCTCGATTAGAAAAGACAGGGCATTAGTCAACAGGGGCTGCTCCCTGTGTTTTTTCTGGTGCTTTATGTATTGTGAATCCCGAATTAAGCGTAATAGGCTTGTTTGAAAACGGAGCAGTATCAGTTTTCTGGCTGAGGCTCTGCCATCCCCTTTTCTTTTCTTGCTTTTCCATCAAGCGGGCAGTGCTCACTTTGCTTTAAATCAACATGAACACCTGTATCCTCTTCCTTTGACATGAGATACGAGTTTTAAACCAGGCCCATATTTATCTGAAACTCTTCGTGTAGGTGTGTATTCTTCAGCAGCACCAGCATTAATTATTTTTATCTCCCCAGAATCATGTTTTATTTTTTAACAGTGATTGAGTAGTTGAGGATTATGCTCATAACAACATGATGTCAATTTATCATTCTGCTCTAAAGCCAGGGGGCGTGAAACTGGTTTTTTCCTCCTTCTGGTTTAGTTTTTTTGTTGTCTTTTTTTTTTTTTTTTTTTTTTGGGTCTCATCAGCCTGATTCAGCTGTTAAAGTTAGATTTTGGCAGCATTCAGCCTCTGTGGCTCAGCTAGGCAGGGTTACACTTCCACTACGGTAAAAGGGAGTGACTCCTCTCTTGGAAGTGAGTGTCTGTCGTGATTTGAGCATTAATCTATTCCCAGTGTCAGTATTTATTTCAGTTGCTTGCATTAGCTTAAATGTCTGTTATTAACAGGCGTTTTTCTTTTTGTTTTGGCAAAACTAGCTTAAAATACTTATAAATGTTGCTTGTTTTGCCTAAATTGTGGGTAACATCATCGTAAATGAATTTTTTTCCTTGTAAAAAAAACCTTCCTTCCTCCCATTTGCCTTTCAGGGGAAACCTGAATTTCTCTGTCTAAGCACCAACTTGTTTTTCAGGTCAGCCCCCAGAGATAATAAGCAGTTCAAAACCAGCACAACCGTTTCAGCACGGTTTAATGCGACTTCCAGTCTTTGCTTAGGAAAAGCTTCCAGCTGGGAAGGGAGCAGAGAGGCGATCACGTCAGGAGGCAGATCCTGCAGGCTGAAACTATTGCCATCGCTGGCAGAGCAGAAGGAGGGAAAAAGAGTTTGGAAACTGTTTACCTTTAAAGTGGCTATGGAAATACAAATATTCCTGACTTCTCGGCCTATCTGTAATCAAGCAGCAAAACCCATGTGCTGGAGTCCTTTCCCCCCTCCTTTTTTTTTTTCTATTTTCTTGGCAAGTTTTTCTAAACTTAGAAATGTCTAGCCCATTAAACATCTGTGTGGCTGCGCAAGCTGATGTATACATAGATGTGTACTTAAGAACATGGTCCTGACCCTGGAATGAGCATCCCATCAGTGATGCAGGGCTTTTGCAGCCCCCAAAGTGTGTCTGCACAAAACCAGGTGTCTTACTGAGGGCAGGATCTTGGATATGCTGAACAGGGAACAGTGGTGGAAAATATCACATTGCTAAATCTCATCTTGGGCCGTTACCTAAAAACTCCTGTGTAGGACTGAAGAGCATCTTTCTTTCCTCCTTGGATGGGGTAGAGAGAAGTTTGGTTGTAAGAAGTTGTAGAAATTGGTTTGAAGTTTTTAGTGTCCAAGATGCCCTATTTTAGCAATACCTAAGTCGTGTGTTTTCAGGCTTGCTGATATTATTTAATTTAGAAACAGAGTTGCTTTATTCTGATGTGGCTTTTTGTGTCCTATACATCCTGGATGTTTTTCACTTATGTTGTGGTGGCTTGGAGCAAATGAGCTTCCCATATGGCCCGTATTAGAGGCCATCTTAATAGTCCCATCCTAAGGGCACCAACTCTATCTCCATTTACCTGCCATGTCCTAGTGGTTTCAGCTGAGTCTTGCTATCTGCTGCAGGCAGAGTGAGACTTTAAGGTGTGTGTCATTAACTTCTTTAAACTGGAAGTTAAAAAACCAAAAGTTGTAATCTTCAGATGTTTCTTTTGAGAAACATTTTATCACAAGGAGCATAAACCCATAAACATGCCGTGTTTCTGGATTAGTGATGCAATAGGATGTGCCATTGGGCTGCTTGGCACAAACCATTTTCCTGTCTCTCTCGTGAAATGCTGTGAGGGGAAAACAAAAGGATGACTAAGGTTGGAAGAGAAGTCTTTAAAATTAGTTGTGTATGGAGAAAGTGGGCGCTTGTCCCATAATGCAAGAAGTAAGGGTGGGTGTTCATGACACATGAGCTTTTCGGAGCGTTAGTAGGTTTAAAACATACAAAAACGTTTTATGTGTTGGGTTCAACTTATTGCTACAGTGTGCTGAGGAGCTCAACAGCGGACAAAAAGAGATTAGACCAATTCATGGAAAAATCGGTCCTTCTGTGGCTATTAAAAACCCTGGTCCCGATGCAACCACTGGCTCAGGAAGCTGCCCAAGTGCTGATTGTCAGAGCTGTGGCACAACCGCATCCGTGTACCCCCTCTTTCTATAGGGTTTTCCTAAACACCTATTACTGTTCACGGGAGACACCGACACAAGATCGAGTTACTTGGACACATCTCCTCTAGTTTCTATGTTAAAGTAATTTTTTTATAATTCAATTCAGGAACTAAGATGCGGGATTTTTTTTATTTATCCTTTTTTGATGGCTATTGCTAATGCCAGCATGCTTTTGTTGGGAAGAAAGTAGACATAAGCTTGTATTTTCTTGCCCTTACTACCCCAGTGGTGGGAATGGTTTGATGCTATTCATTCAAATTTGACAGGTGATTGCTTCTGTAAATGAATGCACTCAAATCATAATTGTTGCAACAGAATTGTTTGATTACCTGGCGGTAGCCTCTTTCTCTCTGATAGCTTTTGGATCACCTGTTTGCTGAGAGCATTTGACAGTCCTCATGTTTATTACCCAATTGAATGTCAGTAGCAATTGCAGCTAAAGATAAACGAAAATGCAAGTACTTGTTGACCTTGACTTTTTTCCACAAGATATTGGACTTGATGGCTCTATTGCTGTTGAACTGATAAGAGTTATAAACAGTAGTTGAAGGAAAATGTTTTATTCCCAGAGGAAAATACCACACTGCTGTGGGAAATGGCATCTGACTAGCACTCTTTGCCAAATTTGCTTGGTTCACCTTCATTTAGGCTGTGGGAAAATAAAATACAAATTTCCCCTTTTATGACTTTAATATCTCTGCAAACGTGCATTCCTGTGCTCTTTGTAAAGTTTTGTTGGCAGACTGTGCCAATAACATACAGCGAGCACGAGACCTCGCCGTGTTTTATGATGTGCTATAATGAGGATTCTCAATTCTTCCTCATTTTCGGGCTGATTTGATAATTACAGGGAGGGAGCAGAGCTTTCTTCTCCTATTCCATCGGAAGCTTAATATGTCTATAACCATAGAAGACTGGGAAACGTGTGGCTGCGGGTGCACATTGCCGGAGTGGGGCTGTGCTGGCGGGAGTAGAGCCTGAGGATGAAGGCAAAGTGATTGCAGGAATAGGGGAATGATACTTTCATAGGCCATGTTTGCACTCACTTTTTAAAGCAAGGTCCCACATGGGTTCCTTTGCAGGTTTTTGGGAGGAGGGGGCAAATTTGGTGTCACCCCTCCCAGCTGCATTTGGGGAATGGAAGAAATGAGTGCCTGCACCAGCAAATCTTCCTGCTATAACCTCCCCCTCCCCATATATATATATATATATATTTATTTATTTCTAATCCTGCTCCAGTATGAAATCTGAAAGGAAGACTTCAGTGGAAACAGGAGCAGGCAATAGGCTTTGAGATCTTCCAGGATGAAAGTCACTGTATAAACATAATACATAAAAAGCACAAAAGACAGTGGAATTATATTCTTTAAAATATAAGTCCTTCCTCTCTTGGCAACTGCTCTGATAAACTCTGTACAGTATTGTAGGAGCTTGTTAAAGCACCAAAATGCAGGATTAAGCAGTGCTGTAACAGTTAGCAGAGTCAGACTAGTAATCTTATTGCATTGTATTTTTTTGGGGTAAGATTAAGCCGGCATTACATTATATGTTTGTGGGCGGGGGGCCATTCTTCAAGGGATTAATTAATAGGATCAACGCTGTAAGATGCTGACATAATTTTTTTCTAAGCACATGGATGCACACAGGTTTTTTTATTCTTCTTCTTCCTTTTTTTCTTTTTTTTTTTAATTTAATTTTAAATTCATGAATGAGGTGGGGACTTTCTCTGAGCAATCAGGGCAACCCCTGCAGCAGTGGCAGCATCAGAGTGACCTATCACCATATAATTCATCGGGGACCGCTTCTCACTGGCCTGGTGACCCACTAGTTGGTGCCATGTGAAATACCAGAGAGAGAGGCCTGATATCCCTTCTACCTGAGCTGGTGTGGGATTGTAGGGCTGTGACTAAGCAAATGTCTGATGTTGCTCTGTCAGGTCTTTGAATGAGGGTGCTCTTGGTAAAACCTTCCACTGTTCCAGCTTTGGCTCTTTCGCCGTGTTACCTCCTCCGTGTAGCCTTTGGTTTGACACACTTGAACCTTTGCTAGTCGGGTCTGGAAGGTGGGAAAAGATGTGGGAGAGCATGGCTGGGGCAGTGATGTGCAGTGGGAGCAGTGTCACATCAGGGCAGACACTAACACCCCAGGGCCCTCTGCCCCCCTATCTCCCTCTGCAGCTTGGGAACTTCCTCATTGTTGGGCGGTACCTCTGGCATCTAATGGCCATGGATTATACATGTAATTTATTTATATATTATAAATATTACTCCATTGTAAGTATTTGTTAATATATTTTATTTTCTTCCTCTTGAGTGTTTAAAATCAAGCACAGAGTTTGCAGTCAGTTTTTTGTGGTTGTCCTTTGCAGAAGTGTAATGTGGAAGTGTGGGAAAGAAGAAAGAGCATATAAGTAAATAATGCAGGCAGAATAGCCTTTTTAAATACTTGTTCCTTGGCCCTTGTTTTCCTGTGACTGGTTCTGTTCCTCAGGAGAGAGACAGCCCTTGCAACCTGGATGCTGTGTATTGTCTGAAGGTTGTGAGTTCATCTTTTGTAGAAGGGCAGGAGAAGACCTGCTAGGAGACACCACTTACGTCCTTGGAAAAGAGCTAATGGTGGTGGAAATAACCTAACTGATTCTTAAAATCTTCCCCCAGTGCTCTGAATAGCAGTGTCACATGGATGCATGCTAAATATATTCTGGAGTCTGTAGCGTCCCAATGGACCCCGAAGAAGGCATATCTTAGCTCTCTCTGGTCAGCGAGTGAAGGTCATGGAAGCAAGGCTTGTAGGATGGAGAATCTTTTGTTGGTCTCATTGCTGTGCCAAGAGGATCTTCTCCCTTTCTCCCTTCCTGACACAGCACTGAGGGAGAAACCCCACTGTGGAGCTCCTGCTTGGGCCCCTGGATTATAGCACATGTGCTTCTGCATCAACTGCCTTCCTAAAGCAGGGGAAAGAGGGAATGGGGTCAGCATTAACTGAATGGCTCAAAATAAAGTGTCATCATTTAAAATGGAGTTAAAGTTTCAGGGCACTGTAACATCAGTGTAGCAGCCTCTTGCTAAAGAGCAGGGAATAAGATGCAAGCAAATTGCAGCAGGGGGGAAAAGAGACAACAAAGTGGAATTGAAGTGTGTTCATGCTGTACTCCTCCTCCCTTTCCCATGTAGTAAAGCATCTATTTATCCTCTCCTGTCCCCTCATCCTGCCTGTGGCAGTGAGGATGCCCCAGGAGAGGCTTTTGCGCAGGATTCTGCCTGTTTTCTTTTTCTGGTATCTGTCTGGACTAACCCGCAAAAATCTGCTTGAGGTCAGCTGTGTAGAAGCAAAAATAGTGGTGATGTTAATTCAGTATAACTATTGGACAGAATTGGTGTAGTTTTGTGTTGTTGTAGTTCTGTGACGGGCTGTAGGAAAGCTGAGGGCTGTTGTGTCAGTTGGTGAGCAGGCTGAGCCACCAAATCTTTGAATGTCAGTGTATAAATATTTATAGTTTGTGTGTGTATTTGTTCCTATACGTGCTTGGATGTGAGTACTTCCCACTATTACACATTTTTATTCTGTGAACCTGGCAAGAAAGGTGGTAAAGCAACCACCCATATGAGGTATAGGGCTTTTTTAGAACCTTTCAAATTTCCTTTACAAGGAGCACTGTGGTAAGTGTCTTGGTGTTGCAGCTACAAGAAACAAATTAGGAAGCGGTGCTAATGTTAGTGTCTCACCACATATTTAATCCAGCTAAAAAACCCTGAGGTGGCCATGATTTACTAAGCTGAACAGCAGACTGGCAAGCAGAGAGGGCTGGCAGAGCCATCTCATCAGGAAACGTAGAGTTGGTGACTTGCTTTAATTGAATCCAAATAATGTTGGTGACTTGGTTGAATTTAATCCCAATAAAGTAACCAGCTAACAGTCTGCAGGAGGAACATGTTTGTCTGAAAGGCAGAGTATGCATATTATGCAATGTTACAACCTGGCTTTCCATACCTAATGTTTTAATATAAACTAGAATTGCTTTGTACAGACGAATTGAAATTCCATGTGTTACCAATATACAAATTTTATTTACAGTTGCAGCTGGTGTAGGTGAAATGACAGTATTAAACTTAAAAATGCCTCTCAAGTTGATAAATGCCAACTTGATACTAAACACATTAATACTCTGTTAAAATTAGCAGTCAATTTACTTGAATATTGGAGGTTAGCCAGGGATGGATCTGAAGTTGTATTAGGTATATCGTACTGGTCTGAATACATCATATGCTGTTGCAAAAGCATTGTGCTAATTTTAGCTTACAAAGAGGATGAAGATAAACTGCCTGCTGCTAGTTTGCCATATGCTATCCTGGTGATAATATTCAAGTCGAAAATATTCTGCAGAGAGTCTTATTGTTTCACTGAAAGAAAAGTGAAAAAGAGTTAAGCAAATTTCTGCTCCGTAAATATATACAGAATAATGAAATAAAGCAAATCTCAAATGCTGGTAGATGAGATCTGTGAAATTTGTTTTGGTTTTATTGGCTTTCATGGGAGTCAACAATTTGTTTTAGTATATATTTGATCCAATTTTATCCATTTCTCGCATGTAAATCTTAAAATCAATCTAAATAAAAATTGATCTTTGTTCTGGTAGGCAAAAATATAGTCTGAGTTGCTCCTAACTAGTTAAGCCTCCCATCCTTCAAGTTTAGTACAGGAATAAAGTCTCTGCTGAGCTGATTTTTTCAGGAGCTTCTCCTTTTGCTTTGTTTATTTAAAAACTCAAAACATATTCCACTTTCCATATGGGGAGGATTTTGCTTCTGTAACTTCACTGAGGAGCATTTGCCTTCTCCATCTGGCCCTGTAGCCAGGAGAGGGGTGCATGGGGAGGGGGTGCCCTGGACCCCCCGGGGTTAGTAGGGCTTGGGGGAAGCTTTGCATTAGCAAGTGGTGAAAAGCTTGACCTTC
Source organism: Chiroxiphia lanceolata (assembly GCF_009829145.1). Taxonomy (NCBI): domain Eukaryota; kingdom Metazoa; phylum Chordata; class Aves; order Passeriformes; family Pipridae; genus Chiroxiphia; species Chiroxiphia lanceolata. The sequence continues at coordinate 11,869,747 of NC_045639.1, forward strand.
GAGTGACCTGGGTCAAGCAAACCCCCCACTGAAGTGTCCCATTTGGACATGGATACCTGTGGGGTGAGGGAGGAGATAAAGGACGGGGGGAGGAAGATAAAGTAATCCCATTGACCTGGGAACTTCTCAGATATTACAAGCGAGGGAACGTCGGGAATAATAAAAGAGCGACAATATTTGCCTGCCCCCCGTATCTGTGTAATGTCATTTCCAAAAGGCTGAAGTAGATAATAGCAAATGTGCTTTCAAATATCAGATCAATCTCTTGAAGTGATGGGGAAGACTGGATGCTCTGATCTGACGGGTGCTGGAGAGTGTAATACAATCCTCGTTGCAGCAGAGAGAATTGTATAAATGGACAAAGATCTGCTGATTACATCTTTTGCTAAAGCGTTAAGTAAAAGATCTGGCTATAAGAGATGGCGGGTCTACTATTGTCTGGTCTTCTGACTTGTTTTTATAGGGGTTTTCACAGGAACAAATACCAATTACCAAAATAAAAGCAAGCGGTGTGGCCGGTCCGTATCATGGTAGGACACATGCTCTTGAGTCAGCGTGGGCAGGAAGCTTGGCAGGTCTGTCTCCCACCATTACCATTGCATCTTTATCTCTCTGCTTCATTGTTTGCCACTGGGTGCTTGAAATTCCAGTTTCCAAGTAAAAGCTTCCTGTTTCTTGCATTCAGTTTGGTAAGACATAAATTTAGCTATCTATCAAGGAAGGCTTTTCTTTTTTTCTTTTTTTTTTTTCTTCTTTTCCTCAAGTAAGACAAAGTAGGAAGAAGAAATTAATTATGATTTGGTGATAAGAAGTAGAATTTTGCATTTTCCCAGATTCTCAGTGGCAGGAAGCACGAGGTTGTATCCTTGTGATAAGGTGATGGATGGGAGCTAAATTCAGCCTTTCCATTCTGAGTAATTTTAGAAAGAGCCCTGAAGTCCAGATCTTGTTTAGAAACAGAGATGGGCATATTCAGCCTTCATTAGCCATAGTTTCCTTGCAGTAGCCTCACTGCTTGTAAGTTTTTACTGTTCTGTGCAGTATTCAAAGCTAATAGTGTTCATAATCTTGTAGTCTTCTCAATCCTGAATTTCCCTCCAGAGAGTTTCTCTTTCTCTCCATTGACTGTGAAGGGACTTGGGGAGGACTAATGGCCTCGCTCAGACGCTTAGCTGGGCAGTCTGACTTAAATGCTTAGAGTAGGCATGAATCTGTTCTAAAACTTGCCATTCCTTTGGAAAGGAAATGTTTGCTCTGCGTTGAGAAGCAGAATAAAGGGGTTTATACTGGTGAAGATTAAAGGAGTGGGCCTGGGCATTGTATGTGTAGGTGAGGCTGTGTCCTCTGCAGCTCCTGAGCACACTGGCTTGAGCATCTCATGACACTTGTTGTATTTGCAGACCTGTAAGGGTAATAAGTGTTCAAAAATATTGGCATCTATAGAAAAAGACATATGTATATGATATTTTAAAAAATATTATTTAGGGCAGGCATTGTCTGTATTCCCTTGCACAGCTGCCAAGAAGCCAGGTTTCCAGCGTTCCCTGCCATCAGGATGTTGCTTGCTTCATTAGTGCTTACGAGGTTTTGGTTGAGGGTTTTCACACGACACTGGGAGCTCAGGACTTAAATATAAAATCTGATGGATGGGGCTTGTGGAACTTGGTAGCATTGCTTTGCTCAGCTTCCAACTAAACAGCTTTGAGGTCTTGCATGAGATGAAAAGCTCCATGAGAGAAAGCCTTGAAACAAAACCTGTTGCTGACTTGAGGTGGTAGGAATGGCCGTACTTAGTTTTGTTGTGCTGTTTGGGCATGAGGTCTTTTGGCAGCTGGCACTGCAGCACTCGGGACTTCTCTCCATGCACCATCCTTATCTTTTTCTAAATGTAAAACCAGAGCTAAACCTATTTCTACTCCAAACTAAAAAGATGTGCCTTGGCTCATTGAAGTGTACTAATACGCATTCAAAAAGGTTCATTTGTCCACTTAATTTTTTTCATCATATTTGTAGGAATCATCTCTAGCAGATGAGGTAGAGGGGTGACGGGTTAATAATTTTTATGCAGAATATTGAACTCTTATTTCCATTTTGAAGTCTGCTTTGGATGCTGTCCTGAAAAGTATCTCTGGATTGTGTGCTGTGACCCCCTTGTGCCCCAGAAACTTGAAATTCAGGGCTTACTTCCTTGGGAGGCTGTGAGTACAAAGCCTAGGGATGGTGCTGGAGGTTTGCAGGCACGGAGGGAGGGCGGGTTACTGGCAGCAGCAGTGTGGGCTTTCATTCAGCACCTTGTCAGCGTGCCTTATCTAGGATCTTGAGGGATGGCTCTCCAGGGTAAACCCAGGGAAGGGAGCTGACTGAGGTGTTTCCAGGGATGTCCCGGCAGAAGCTTTCTCGTGAGCTGTTCTGCTTGCCCTGCAGGAGCTGTAACCAGCACAGATCCCTTCAGCGCCTTGGAAAGTTGGGCTTTCCAGCATGTTTGTTGAGTGCTTTGAGACTTTGACCTCCTTATTTACAACTCGTGTCATCTTTGAGTGGACGTGTACAGCACCTGCTGTCTTCAGCCTCTCCTTCCATGCTCTTGCATGAGGTTCATGTGCAACCTTAAATATGCAGGAAGTTTTCTGTGCTGGTGAAGGGTTAGCATAAGGGATAGCCATAGCTTCCACATGGTCCTACAGGCAGTTGCCCTCTCTAGGTCGGTATTCCCTTGTTTAGGTCACTGCTGAGATCATATTAATTGCAAATATGGTGCTTATGTCAAAGTCTTTTTCATAAAAACTGTTAGGTATAGATAAGAATGCTTTTTAGCTGAACTTTGAGTTTCACCCCATGATTATAGATGAAAATCTCTGTCTTCCCTTCTCATCTGCCTCAGCCACAAATTGCAGGTGCAGCTGGTCAGGCAGTTAAAATGACAAAACTCAGAGTTGCTTTGCATAGAAACCAGCAGCACGATTAGCAATGGTTCAGAGGCTGGCATTGGTGACTGTTCAGAAAATTGGCAAGTATTTGTGAAAGCCTTTTCTGGTCTCAAGAGAATCACCTCTTTTGGCATCAGTGAGTGTTGCTTCAGAATTGTGATGGGAAAGAGTGCAGGTCTGTGACTAGAGACTTGCTTTTCTGCCTCAATATGGAGACGCTTGCCTGCAGGTTCTAAGAGATCAACTGTACAGCAAAAGTTGTGTATGGAGGAAGCAAGGAGTTCACAAACAGTTGGAAAATTGTGTTTGCTCAACGTGAAATGAGTTTATTAGAAGAGACTCATTCAGAGTGGAAACGGGAACTAGTGTTTATGAGGATTTATTTGATTGTCTCAGGATAATTTGAATACAGGTTTGCAAGTATTTTCTTTCCTTTTTTTATGCACATCTGAGCGTGTCTCTAATATATGTATTACAAAACTGTCCTGACCTTTATAAAAATAGGCTGCTAATGTTTTGCCTGACTTTATCAAGTTGCAGCATGAAAGAACCACTCTGATTCATATTTTTAAAGGATGTTTTTGTGACCTCAAAAATTGATACTTCCTTAGCCAGTGCCAGAAAGCCCTTTCTGTGGTTTTAGTCCCCATTTCTTCAGCAATTAAGACTCAGGTGGCATCAGAATAACAACAGATTTTAAGAGCCACTTTAGCCACCTCCGTCATGGGGAGGAAGCCTGCAGAGCTTCTGCAGAGCCTCAGAGCTCTGTGGTGTGACCTCAAGTGACCAGATGCAAAAACCAGAGCAACTCTTGAACGGAAAGGTCTACATCATCCAAACTGTGCTGACTCTTGTCCAAGAACACACTGTTTACCTGTTCCTTCCAAATTGGTCAATTTTCCACAAGGCCGAGATGTGGATTTTGGGGTTTTTTTTTTTGCTTATCTCAGTGCAACTTGGCTGATTTTTGTGGAGCTGCTCTTCACTTGCTTGTAGATATATGTTGAGGATTGTGGTTTCTGTTTTGGTGATTAAAGCTGAACATTCCCACTGTCGACCTGTATATACCTCCTCCTTTGTGTCCGAAGGCATTTGTATATTCATCTGCAGATGTGCAGGCTGACCACTTCAATCATAAGCAACAAATCTGACCAGTTAACTCCAAAATACATCTTGCTGAAGGCAATGTCTGAAAACACATTGCCATGAGCATGAAGCAGCCAAGCTTCTGTCTGGCCTTCAAGATGTGTACCCAGACCTTAATGAAGGGTGGAGTTTTCCTTATCCCAATAAATAGATTTTGTTTGGGAAGGTGAGAGGCAGAAATAGAGAACGTAATTGCCCAGTCCGAAATAAAAGGCTATTTATGCCTAATACATTGGCAGAATTATTCCAGAGTAATTCATCCATGAGAAAATATGATCCTTGTGTCACTGCCAAGGTCAGAGAGACCTATGGTGATCTGCAGAGTAAGTTCAGGTCACCCAAGTTAAATCTGCCCAGGGGCTGACTTAGTTCATGCACCACATTTTTTCCAAGATTAATAAGAGCAAACATTTTCTATAGATGAAGGCAGGGCTAAGACTGTGGTCAACTTTCTCCTTTGAGCCAAGGTCTCCTGCTTTTCCGTTCTCCTTTCCAGGTTGCTCTTTCACTTCCTTTCCATTCTTCTCTTTCCCTGGCATTTACAGGATGCTTAGAAAAGTCTGTCTTTTCCTTTATGTGGCAACCAATGCCTATACAGCCTTCCCTGATATCTGCAGGCACAGGAAGGACACGGGGACATTGCTGGTGTTTGACCTGCTGCAGCATTGTCTGTGTGTGTGTGGTGTGTCCTTGCACATCAGTTGAGAAGCACATCTTGAAAGCTGAGGTGAAAAAGATGGGGTACACAGCAGAAATATATTCCTTGTTAACCTCAAATGAAAGGGTACCATCTGAACAACAGGATATTTGGCAGTTTTGAAGGTGAAGCTGGTGATTTGGTAGGCACTTGGAGGCTGCCTCAGGAGGAGACAGACTGAGTGGTGAGCTGGGCAGGGGAGAGTCCTCTTCCATTAGCAGTGGGTGGAAAGGGTGAGACAAGGTCCTCAGCCCATTCAACAAGGATGAGGTTGTTTCATCAGAAAAGCAAGGTTATTCTTCCACATAGTGTATACCTGCCACAGGGAAGCTGATGTCTGTGGTTTCAGCCTGCCAGAACCTGAGGTTTTCTTTAGCTTCCTTGGTTACTCATTCATGTCATTTAAAGTACATCAAATTACTGAAAGCAGTCAGTCTTTGCTTTCTACACATTTCTACTGCTATTGCTCTTAGAGATAATGGCAAATATTGTGAATTGAAAAAGAAACAACAGAAATAATTTTGGCTTGATTTTTGAAGGATGTATGCATTTTGTTTTTTTTTTAAGACACTGGATGACTTTTTGCTGTGACCCAACTGGGCTTTGAGGTTTCTGTGAGATTTTGGTTAAACACTCTTATTGTGAAGGAATGGAGTCAAAGAGAGATGAGCTGGAAATGGCTGAGTTAATTCCTTCCCATCCTTCATCCCTCTTGCAGTTGGAACTTTGGTACCACTAGATGAAGTGAGATAAATAATAATCAAATTTTGAAGTTTGTCCCTTTCCTCCCATCATTTTACCTATTCAAAGTAATTCTAGGTAGGCGATATCTAGGAATATGTAGCGATGGAAGATTAAAGAGGTAAAAATAAGGCACACATACACTTGTGGGTGTTATTCAGGGGAAATTTTAAGTGTCCAGCATTGATCTGACTTTTCTTTCACCTTCCTTGCCTGTTTTGGATTCTGACATCTGTTTGTTCCTGGATGATTTGCATTTCGATTTGTTTGTTTTAATTTGGAAAAAAACCCACACCCTAAACTGTAACTGCACTGTTAATCAAACATCAAAACACCAGAAGCTGTGATAGAAAGTTGTAGGAAACCAAAACATAGCAGTGGCATGAATACATTAAGCTGGAGCTGAAGGGGATGTGCTAACTGAGTAGGACTGAAGTGTCTGGAAGGACTGTCACTGCCTGCGTGCCCCTAGGCAGGGACCTCAGCTTTGGTGCTGAACCTGGTGGCCAGTGCTGGACCACAAGGAGCAAGGTCAAGGCCCCCTCCCCATCGCTGTTATTTCTCCAAAGGGCTCTTCAATCCCTGTTAGAGTTTTCCCCTGCTGTAGGGGTTGGGTTCACACCAGATGTGCAGGGACTGTACCCCAACCTGCCCCTCAGTGCCACCCCACCCCCCCATACCCAAAGGATATCAGCAGAAGTGAGAAAGTTGGTTCCTCTTTTGGGGGGGAAAGTATTTGTAGCACAAGAAGAGTTAGTGGCCTGATCACCACGGTGGTCATGGCCTGATCCCACTTAGCCTATAAAGCTGGGGAATCTGGGAAGAGCAGAGGGCAGCAGGAGCTGTGCGAGGGGAAGGAGTAACTGTGTGAGTGACAGCAGTGTGCCTGCTTGCATTGTTTTTTCCTATTGTGGTCTTTCTTAAGTGCCACCTCATCAGACCAGATTTGCCTTTTGTGTTGGGAGAGGGACAGTCAAGTGGAAGAAAATTTTGTGTGAGCTTGGCTCTGTCAAATCTACTCCTTTTGGCTTCTGGTCCTCCTTCCTAAGGAGAAGCCTCCCACTATTGTTACAAACAGTCCAGAGTGACTGGCTTTTGCTGGAGGAACAAGAGCAGTGGATTTAGGGTGCTGGGCAGCAGGGAAGTGTGGGGAGAGCACAAGAAAAACATTAATTTTTTTCTATGCCCTTCCCTTGAAAGGTCTGACAGGGGGATGCATATGTTGTAATTCAGGGTTTTTTTCCTGAGTTGATTACATGCATGGTAAGAGTTTGTCTTTTGGTGGGGGGAAGCAGGCTGCTTCTGAGCAACCCAGACAGCACTAGGGCAGGATGAGGGGCAGAAATTCGTGGGGCAGTCCAAATACCATCCATTCAGTTCATGACTGCAAATGTTTCTCATATTTGCTTAGTAAAGAGAAGCATGAGTGTTTTGGATCCAACTCTTGCTGTGTTCACATGTATAAGATGATGGGTGGTGTTCAGCAATGGTGGTGGAGGTATTGTTACTGTCAAAAGAGGAAAGGTAGATAAGATGGGGGCATTTTATTCTTATCCCTTTTAGTTCTGCCTTTTGCAGTTGCAAAGTGACAGGTGTATGTGGGGAAATAGAGTATGTGATGCAGCCATAGTGAAGTTCAATGTTAGTTTTCTTTCAATTCTGTCTTGGTTTTTATTGTCAGATGTAACTGATGGACTGGGGACAGGGAAAATAAAAATTTCTTGGGTTCGACGCTACTTTAAAATGGGTGAATGGGTTTGCATAGCCGCAAGAACTTTTTCACTTGACACAAACCACATGGCTAGTTCCAGTTGGAAATATCTCATGTGGGTTTGGTAGGTTGTGAATCCTGACTTGTTTGAGCTGCAGCTAGACTAAGTCTCTCCTATTCATTATGGTTATATGAGTCCTGTGACACTGGGGATCCAGCTGTGCAAAAGAGGATTTGGGGCAAGCAATGTCTGAACTATAGTTCCTGCAGTGCACACTGGAGCTTGGACCAGCACTGACTGCTCTTGAATTGCCCCCCTCCCCCCAAAAAATGCTTTAGTTAAGTTCAACAATCCCAAGTATTTCGGTTTGTCTTGCCCAACAATTATTTTTTTAAAAACTTTTTTCAATAGAAGAAACCTAATTTTGAATGGTTTGGACAGTGTCAAGGATCTGGCACATGTTTTCTGTGGTAAAACTTGAAATCTGCGTCATCTTCTCCTCTGGAGCAGGCGTGTAGGTGGGGCCCAGGGCAATTTAGCTGTGTTTAGGGAAGGAAGCCTTCTTAAATGCTGCACATAATAAACTATTTCTACAGATAATGCGTCCCTTAGTTTATACGTAATATGCCTCTGATCTTTGCTTTGAGCCTCTTATAGCTGCTTGTGATCAGTCCAAGAGTCAAGTGTCTTAGAAGCTGGATAAACACAAAGATAGAGCCTGTTGTTAAGGAGCTATAGAGATTTACAGAAGTTGACCTTGTGGCCGTTTGGGGTATTAGTTGGGCATATTTCCCCCATGGCAGAGCAGTCCTGTGCTCCTGTTTCTTCTAGTGCTCCTGCTTTACAAGGGAGTAAGTCTCAGTCATATCCCATGGGCTTTTCATGGAGAATGCAACTGGGGAGACCTTTAGCTGGTAGGTCCAGCACTCCTGATGAGATTGAAGATAATAGGTTTCATAACAAAGACCTGTATTTGAACAAAATGAGAGGATGACTGAAAAAGAATTTTTCCCAAGAAGTGGTAGGTTCTTCATGGTGGCTTTTAGGTTAGGGGAAAAAAACCCTCAACTGTTTAAGCTTTTTACCTTTCTTGGTTAAAGCAGGATGTTTTTCTGTTTAACCAGATACTTTTCTGTAGGCTATTTGCTTCCAACTGCTCAAAGTAAACTTTTGATGTTGGCAGCAGAAAGTTGTTTGCTTCCCATACAATGAATTGCTTTCTTCTCCGTGTTTCATTCTGTGTGTAGATGCACAGCTCCAGAAATGCCTCACAACTTACCCATAGTAGCAGAGTTTTCTGAACCCATTAAAAGTGCTACTTTGTGCAGGGGAAGAGGTTTCCTTCACTTCAGCTGTAAAAAGCTGCCAAAGAAATGAAAATGACTAAAATTTGTGGGTTTTCCCCCCACTATTTATCAATGCTGTTTTTACTCTGTGCATAGACAGCTAATTTGTTCTTTGCTTGCCTGAAGGGAATTCAAGTCAAAAAGGAGGGTCGAGTTACTAGAGAAAGGTGCTCCTGTCTCTGAGGAACAAAGTACAATGATTCAAGAAAAAACTTTGAAAGTTTGTCAAATGCCAGAGTGCATGCTTGTCCATGTTACTCTATCTATGAATATTTTTGTAGGATATTTTTGCAACTGTGTCCTTTAGTATCTTGTAAATATGGATACTATCTGTGACTGACAACCTCCTACTGTTTATGTCATGGTCTGAATCCTTACATGAAACATGTACTGCATCTCCTTAGGAGATGTGTGCAAACCCAGACACATGGTATTTGTTCCTTGCTAATGCTCATTTTCATCCTTGTTGTTCCTCATTAACTTTTTATTAAGTATATTTGAGAAGGCTTTCTCCTAAAGGAATATGAAAAAAAAATGATCCCTCATCAACACCACATTTCAAATTCACAAGCAGACTTACAACATAGTTGTAAGTCATTTTTGGGGCTGTTCTGTAGGCCATTCAGTGTGCTGAGGTGGTTGCCATTGACCTCAGGAACTCCAGGAGTGGGTGCTTCTATCATGTCTGACTAACCATGGATCCAAAACAACAGAAAATGTTTTTTTTTCTAAGGAAATTACACAGTTACTTTATGCTTTCTGAAGTACGTTTTTGGTGGGAGTCCCGTTCTCAACTTGTGTGCCTTGCTTGGGCACTGGCAGGTTGAGAGCAGTCAGTGGGTTAATGTTACATATGCAGTATATACGTGCATGCATGTTTGAATTTTAAAATAATGTGGTTTGGGGAAATCTTCTAAACTTAAGGGCCTTTTAATGTCTAGACTTCTGTTTCTCCTGACTGAAGAGGTGCAGCTTGGTTTAGCAGCTGGGCATGCACCCCAGACTGTGCCGGTGCCTTCCAGCTCTCTCGTGGCATACCTGAGCACTCAGCCCTTGTGCTGCTCAGCTTACCTCCTTCCCCACCTTGCTCTGAGGAGGAATGATCATTTCTGAGTAGTGAACTCGTCCTTCTGTACTTGTGGACATGAATAATAGCTGCCCTGACTCACATCAGAGTCATTTGGGTGTGACTTCGGCTCACCACATTCCTATGCCAAGCTGGAGATGGTTGTGTCAGAAACAAATTTAAAAAAAAAATATACATATGAAAAAAAATTTCCACATTCTTCTTTGATTGCCCAAGTCCATTCAGTGCTGGTGGTCTGAAATGACGATCCTTGTTCTATTTCCTGTGAACTGTGGTTTGTAGCAGATTCCCTCTCAATTGCTTTACAGAAAAGCTTATTGTATCCCTAGACCTGCTTTTTGAGAATTCATAATTTTGTACCTTATAGGAAAATTTCACACGTAATCCTGGTTTTGTTCTGCAAAAAGTCGTCATGGTGGATTGTGTGGGTATCCAGCAAACTGGAGTTTTGTTTCTGTAAAACATAAATAGGTAAATCTGTGGAAATTATAGTCGTTACTCTAAACTGGTATACAACATTGAAGAAAGGTTAAGGAACGTTATTTTGCCACTTAAAATTTCTAATACATTTTGCTGCTTAAAGTTATTAATGAATCTTCCTTTCCAGCTACCTGGAAAGGTTACTAAAGAGACTTTGGTTCTGGGAGTAGTTAAAAGAGAAAGGAAACAACAGATCTGTGGCTGGAGAGTGAACAGTTAAATATTTGGCTTAGATAATTTAGAATTTCTCATACTAGCAGAAGCAGGAATTTGAGGAACTTGTATCTAAATGCTTGGAAAAAATTTATGGTAGAATTAAAAAGAAATCATACATGTTTAGTGTTTCAGTTCCTAACATCAAATGCATTGCAAGTCTAGTTGTGGCAGAAGTCAATAGTTTTTGTCCAAACAAGGTGCATATTTAATTTATATTAGCTCATGAAATGCAAAAGTAAATGCAAACTGTGAAGTTTTTCTAGGATGCAGAAGCTGCTTTTAACAGGAGAGATTTGAATGCATACAAATAAGTTCAACATAGGGAGCTTCTAGAGGACTCTGATTTAGTCAGTCCACTTAAAAGTTGCTCCAGGCCTTTCCTAGGGCTTTTAGTGCACATCTTTCCCTTCGGTGAACTCTTTAAAGCAGTGGATTTAGATGCCTATCTAGAACTGGACTGCAAAAGCTAGAAGGTGTTGTTCATCTTATTGTTTGGTAGACCTCAGCAAAGGTCTAGTGCCCTCCTCTTACCCCCTCTCAGCAAATTGAGCAGTGGACTCCAAAACCTCTCTCAGATCTCCTGGCAGAGGTGTGGGAAGCAGGCTTTTTAGAATAGTCTGTTTTTCTTTGATATAAAAAATGCTTTTCCTCCAAATGCAGATTTGATACCAGGACAGGGCTACATGCAGGGAGAAATAACCTGTTGAGTCTGGTGAAGGTACTTGTAGTAAAGCTGTATTTGGCACTTTGCTGCTGAGATTTCTGGTCACTTAAAATTATGTAAGGACCTTAGTCAAAAGAGTTACATGCAAAGGCATGGATTTTGTAGTCAAGCAAAGGGTTGGGATTTTTAGGATGTCTGAATTTTCAGCCTTTTGGAAACCTCCATGACTTGGGATTGGGAATATTTATGTCATGTCTGGGCATTTCCTATGGTTGAGGTCTGAGGGTGTATTTGGGAGCTGGAGTGGCTGAAAGTTGCCCATCTGTGCCACGCTGTGTGTCTTTCCAGTGTCGCAGGGGGATGACATTTAATTTGGGTTTGGTGTGAGAGTGAGGGAGGAGGCTTTGAATCACCAGCAAACTCCTGCCACAGCCATGGCTGCCGAAAGCGAGTGCCTGTGCCAAGTTGCTCTCCAGAAGCACCTATTTTGCCAACAAAGGTTCATAACACATCACCCAGGACAAAGAGAGTGTTACCCACTCGAGGGGCTGCTGTAAACTTGGTTGCCCTTTGCTGCTTCTGCCTCTGATTTTTGGGGGAGTGGGAGGGGAAGGGAAGTCGTAAGAGGCAATGACAGTGGAGAGGGGGACGCAGTGAGAAGAGCCCCTGCTGGCACGGCCGGCCTGACCCATTCAGCAGGGCTGAATACGATAAATGCTGCTTTATCCTTTCTTGAAAGGAACAAGATAGCAAGGCCTAAATGCCTGGGTGTGCTTAAATAGGCAACTCTGGGACGCCGGAGTCGAGGGCGTTTGAAATCGGAGCTCCCCAACAGCCAGGGAGCTGCCACAGGTCACCTGCCTCGCTCCATGGGGACTGGCCCAGGTCTGGCAAGGAATCGTGCACGGACGAATTGTAGTACAAATTCCTTTCTTTGTTGGTTGGCCTCTTTCACTAGACCATGGCCTATAAAAAATTGTGTAAAAACAATTCTTAAATATTATTTGAAAGGGCAAACGGCCACGCTGAAAGGTTTGACAGTTTGACATATAGCGCCTGATCTTGCTCGCCAGGGAGCAGGCGTGCGGAGCCCGGGCTCTCCTTCTGCTCCTTACAGGCTCCGGGTTTTTTGTTGGTTTTTTTTTTTTTTTTTTTTTTTTTAAAAACAGTGTCTAGTTGCTGTGCAGAGTTGCTGCGCTCCCAGCAATTTGACAGGAAACGAGTCTGCTTCAGTGATCTTAAATCCTTTTAGACTAATTTGCGAGCGAGCAGAAAAACAGCTAGCACCTTCAGATCCAGCACTCAAAACCAGGGAATCAGGTATTGCCAATTAAAGTGCCATTTCCAACCATCATATCAAGACAGATTACTTGCAATTCCTCTGATAATGTCACTCCATGCCTAAAGAGAAAGCGGGGATGGAGTTTCTCCGTGGACAAAGGATCCGCATGGACCAAACTCCTTGGCGAGCGGGGCGGAGGGAGCACGGTGGGGCCGGCACATACACACATGCATATGTGCAGCGTAAAGGCAAGCAGTGCGCCCGCTTTGACCCCAAATAGCCATGGGCCATTCTGAAGAGCCTGTGGCCCCTCAGTCACTGGCCTGCTAGTTAATTGCCACACGGACTTCGTGACACATGGGCAGATAATATGACATTTTCGGTTTCTGTCACTAGCAAACGCCACGGCGTTGCTTGCACTAGTTGCTAAGAAGCTGTCAGAAACCATTAGCAGCTGGCTAAAGTTGCCCTATGGCATTTCCTCATGGCATCAGCAAAACAAGCATAAATCACCCAGCGGAGCCTCCCGCTATACTAATGAGGCTGTAAGCTTGTTTATGGACTAGCATCATTTCTATGATTATTTCCACCTTTTCAGTTCGCCTTCATTTGGCAGCAGGAGAAGTCAACTTCAGGAACAGAGTCGCCACCGACATTTTACAAATGCAGTTCGTAGCTGCTACCGTGTGGCTGGTCAGTGGTGCTTCAAGTTTGTTTAGTAATCTTTAAAAGGAGGAAAAGGGGGGGGGGGGGGAAAGAAAGGGCGGGGGGGAATCTCTGGAGACCTCACAGAGGTGAGTGTATCGAGTTGCAAAGTAGATGGAAATACTAAAATCCACAATTGACCATTTAGAGTTCTCTCTGTGGTTTCAGTCTTTACGGGATCAATTTTCCATTTAAAAAAAGTGGAAGAGGTTAAACAATTTACAGAAGTCTACCGAAGCATTTGCTCCAAGGATAGCTGGGCGCTCTCTTATTCTCTCCCTGCTTTTCACTTTCTCTAACTTGTGTCGGTCGAGGCCAGGGTTTATTGTTTTAGGCTTTTCTGAACATACACCAGTATTTACACTGGATTGAAAGCATTTGCTTCCAATGAAAATCTTGTCTTAGATTACAGCCCAGCAGTGTAATTTCCCTCCCAGATGGGAGTAAAGTAGCAGTATTTGCCTAAAAACAGTAGGAAGAACAAACTGTGCATTAAGCCAAGGCTGTTTTTGGCTTGAGCTAATGATGTAACAGAAACCTTTTATTTGGGATAGGTCACTGCCCGGGATTGAAGGAGGTGATCTGGCTCGCGCTTGAAAGGTTTCTCCATTGTATCTACATAAGTCTTCACTTAAAAAATCCTGTTCCTAATGCTTCTGCTTTCATACAGCAGAAATAAACAGGAAAGGTTCTGGGGAGTGTTATAGGTGGAATGCAGAAAGCTTTTCCTCCCCTAATGGAGGATATAATTCAGGTGCCCTGGAGGCATGCTTTCAGGAATTCTCTTGCCCGAGGTAATGGGAAGCTAAGGCTGCTTGAAGGCCTTGATTATCTATTGATGCACAAAGCTGGAAAAAAAGTCATCTCCCTTGGATTATAGTAGATATTTCCATAAATTATCAATGAGTCCTCCTCCCGTCAGGCATGAGGCAATGCCTGCTAAATTAATCTGAAGGGGGTTTGAAATGAGTGTATTTTTAAAAAAATGGGGTGGGGGGAGAGGGTGGGTGGACGATGGCAGAGAGGTGGTGAAAGGCAGTGTCATTAGGTTAGAAGCTTTTCATTTTTAATCAATGAATGCGTAATACTTTTCTTTTCCTTGTTTGCCTCTCGCAGACAGAAAGTGGATTAGCCTGTGGAATTTTAAATGCTGTTGAGTTGTTTCCTTTGCTCATGTTTCTTTTATGAATTATTATTTTATATGGTGAATTGCTTCTCTGTATAAAAGCCCTTTTTTACATGCTGGACTTTCAAAGAATTTGTCGGATATCTAATTTCTTCATAAAAATCTTGTTTGTTTCTGTAACTACACAAGGTTACCATTTCATTAAAGACACAGGCCAAGTCATAAGGGCAATTATAAATTTACCACGGTCAGTAACATGCTAAAAATATAGCACTAATAATAGCTTTTATTTTTTGGTGCTGAAAGCTGTTTAACAAATCACAATTTTGACAGTCTGCATCCCTTTTTTTAAAAACATATTTTATTTTTGTCCCTAATGGAGATAGTTTGTTTTCAGCCCAATTCAGATGGCTTTCTTGATCATTCTTGCCCAGGGGTGTAAAAAACCACTTGCCTAATAACATCACAACTCCATGTTGCTACAAATACAGTGTCCTTGGAAGCCAGGATACACCGTTCAGTCCACATGCAGTGAATGCAAAGACTTACTTGCTCTGTGGGCTTGTTTATTAACTGTGTCCAGGGTTTGAAACAAAAATTGCATGCAAACTGGCCAGGCACTGCAACTTTTGTTTTCCTTTGGTCACTAACCCATCAGCCCAGACCCAAGGTGGCTGCTATGCAGTGACATCCTCCCCTAGACATGTTGGTAATGTGTTGAGAACTGTCTGTGACCTTCTCTGCATTAAGGAAATTCATTCTGGATCAGTTATTGTTTAACAGGAGCAGACACCTATTATGGATATGGCACGCTGGCACAAAGCAGGGTGTTAATTCCTAATGGTGTATGTCAAATTGGTGCTTGCTTATCCCACTATGAGTTTCTTTTGGCTGGGGCTGGGAAGAGGGGAGGCCAGTTAGCTGCCCACCTCCCATCAAAGAGTCAGGGGACGTCAGACATCTGTAAAAGACTTAGTATAAGTGATGCCCCAGTCATCTGGTTATTTCCAAATTTGTGGAGAGAATATGATGCAGCAAGAGAGCTGCATTCACCCTGCTTTTCACATCCCAGAGCGGGACGAGGCACCCAGCTTCATACATGTCATGATCCCCATCCCAGAACACCACTTTCCTGATTGTCAGCTCGACCAAAGTAGCTGATTGGGATGAATCTTTGGGAAGTGACCTAGGGTGAAGAAAACCCACCGTTTCCACCTTTGCAAGCTGGATGCTTGCAAGTTTTTTACAATTTTTAAGCACTTTTTGTTTTGGGTTACCATGGCAAAAATGGCCACACTGTCCTTCAGGATAAACCAGAATGGGGCCGACACAGTTCTGAGACCCTCCCTCTCCCCATGTCTCTCCCTCCCTCCCCCATCCCCTCAACCCCTGGTGAATTACGGTGTTAAAGAATTTATACCTCATTTAAATATTCATGCAGTTTATACCCAAAGCCAGGCTTCGGCTGAAGTATATAAAGGTAGCATAAGTCAAAATTTGATTCACTATATTTACAGGTGACGGCTTGGACAACAGTGTAGCTTCCCCCAGCACAGGTGATGATGATGATCCAGATAAGGACAAAAAGCGACATAAAAAGCGTGGCATCTTTCCCAAAGTAGCCACAAATATCATGAGGGCATGGCTGTTCCAGCATCTAACAGTAAGTGAACTCTAGATCACATATGCACAATAAAACATGGATAATGTCATAGTTGTAGTAGTCGTAGAAAGCAAAAAATACGTATGATGTTGCTGACAGGCAGCTGAGGAACTGTTCTGGGCAGAGCTGTTGTTGCCTCATTTGCTAGATGCCAGGGGAAGAGCACAGAGCGTATGTTTTGATGGTTTGGGGTTTTTTGTGTGTGTGTGCGTGTTGTTTTTAGATATTTTTTGTTTGTTTGTTTGAGACGCAGTTGTTAACAGGACGTCACTGCGAAATGTGATTTCTACTTAAAGCTTATATGA
Source organism: Chiroxiphia lanceolata (assembly GCF_009829145.1). Lineage (NCBI taxonomy): Eukaryota > Metazoa > Chordata > Aves > Passeriformes > Pipridae > Chiroxiphia > Chiroxiphia lanceolata. The sequence continues at coordinate 11,885,844 of NC_045639.1, forward strand.
ATTTAACCCCGCAGACCTGTCCTGCTTTGCAGCTCCACTCAGCTGATGTGGGAATCGCTGCTCTGGAGTACAGAGCAGCATTCGGCCCCCAGTTCTGTGCTCCGGAGAGCTGCGGAAAACAATTGGGGAGATTAAAAAACAAAGCCAAAAGCAAACAAAGACCATATTCAGATGTTTGTCAGAGATCATCAGAAGCTTCATGATGAAAGGTCTGAATGTATCTGGTTTAATAGCAAAGTGTAATTTTTTTCTTTGAGACATTCTCATTCCCAGAGTGTAAGTTACCCCCGTATTTAATGTTAGAAAGTGGTGGGGGGATGCGCAGCTATTTCTGTTACCACAGCTACTGTATGGTTTTGTTTTTTTATTCCTGGGATTTGAAATCAAAGCTCTGGACAGGTGTGTGGGGTTAAGCTGGATGCTGGAGCTGCTTTCAAAGCTTTATATTGTGTACCACACCTTCTAATGTTAGCATTTAGAAAAGTGTTTCTAATGCCATTCTCCTTTTTCATCAAATTGTGATCTGTCACTATGCTTTTATCCACTGTGGGGATGTGAGCTTTCAGCCTCAGGTTTTCTGTCTCAGCCTTTCTATGCCAGGACAAGGGTCAGGAGAGAGGTACTGAGGGTCTGCTGGTGGTAGTGAAGAATGGCTCTTCCCTCTAATTCCAGTGGTTGACTCTCTCCTCTGCCTGTAGTTAGGGTCGGGATGAAACTAGAAGCTGGCCAGCTTGCCCAGCCCTGGTGGGAGCTCTGCCAAGAGTGTAGCTGTAAAGTGGAGGAAGCTCTCATGCACATCACCCCTCCGTCCCCAGCTGAGCCAAGAAACCAGATACCTGCCATGACTCTTGTCAGCACGGGGATCAGGCAGGGAATTCTGTCCCGTGCGGTCCTGGGTTGCTATGAATGAACCTTCATGTTGGAACATTACTCCTCCGAGGCCAGAGGGGGCCTTGGATATCTCCAAGTTAATCTCTCTCTCTGGCAGACTCCATGTCCGTCGTGCCCCAGCTTTGCCCGCTCCTTATCCCTGCCTGGCGCGTTCAGTGCCATCACTTCCAAAGGCTGAGGTCCCTTTACGTGTTGGCAGCTCCCCATTTTGAGGTCCTCACCCAAGGTGAGCTGATGCCTGGCTTCTCTCTGCAGGTAGATGTGAGATAAAGGACATCCACCTCCGAACAGTCCAGGGCTACTGTGCCAACAACCAGCCTGGCACAGCTGGTTTAGGTTTTGGATTGAGGAGATGCCTTGGAAACTCTGCAGCCAGGACAAGGCACACCAGGGAACACTGAGCTGCATGTCAGTCCCTTTAGTTTCCAGTGAGGAATTGCAAATTAAGTAGTATAAATATTTTTCCTGAGAGTGTCCTGTTGCTGTGTTTGTGCTGGTAAATAAAACATCACCCAGACCCAAGCACAGGAATGTGAGGGTCTATCCTGGTAAACTACTCGAGCAGTCTTCGGCATGCTCTTAGACTGGACCAGCTACCCCCTTCCAAGCCCATTCCTGGGAAGGCAGAAGGCTACAGGATGTCTCCAAAAAACCCTTGTGGCGGGAACCACCCTGTGTTGAGCATTTAACTCCATGGGCTTGACCTGACCCTGCAGCTAGTTTCACCCACTGTCTCAGGACCAGAGAATGGACCCCCTCGCTGTTTCATCTGGGTTAGTTGTAGGGTTCCAGTGGCTTTTCACTCTTCTCCTGTGAGGTAATAGTGTGCAGAAGAGGAGAGTGCCTGTAGAACTTGCTGAAAGGCTCCTTGCAGCTCCTGGGAGACAATGTCTGAACATTTGCTTGTAAGATGGTCTCTTCTTCTGGAAGATGCGAATACAGGAAGAACCATTCCCCCCAGAACCTATGCAATGAAGCTGTTGCATTTTCTACCTTGCAGCACTGAGCTAAAGCTTGCTTTAAAAATCCACCATCCCCTGTGCAGATCCAGCCCAGCCAGGTGAAGCAGGTGGTTTTTATTGCAGGGCAACTTTCTCCTTTCCTGGCAGCATGGTAGATCCAGGGTTCTCTGATCAATTCAGTAAAGCAGAACTGGTTTATCCAGTCCAATCTTCTTCAGGTAGGACCTTGAGACAGACTCTAGGTGGGACCTTGGCCAGTTTCCTCAAATTAAAACACTTCTGGAGAACACTGTAGGCTCTTCCTAGTGCTAGAGCAATGCAGAGTGAGTACAGGCTGCTTGGGGTGCTGTCCTCTCTGCAAAAAAACCCAAAAAAACCTCAGGCCCAAATAATGGCTCCAGTCAGAGCTGAGGAGTAGCCGGGGGAGAGACATTTATAAGGGCATTTGGCTTTCATGACTGCTCTTAAAACCCTGCACGGTGGTATGGTGGTATCCCCAGCTGGTTTCCTTGCTGCAGGAGGGAGATCATTCCGAGGAAGCTAGAGATCCCACACCATTTATTTATTTATTTATCCATCCATCTATTTTTTTATCAGTGGATTTGGTCTTTCGTAGGGTGAACACAAGGTCCTCCCTAAAGTGGGAGGAGGTGAGGAAGGACAGGGAGGTGGTTCTATTCAGGCAGGGGATATGTCAGGGCAGGCCCCTGTGCTTTACCTGCTTTCACTTTGCCACCTGAAAAATGGCAGGGAAAAAATAAGCAGCAGTTAAGTGCAAAATCCAGCATCCCCCTGACCACTGGTGCTTCCTAATTGGGGTGTTAGTTGTGAGCCCTCCTTTTCAGGAGGAAATGTTTTTTTTTCCCCTCACAATTGTAATATTAATACACATCAGCAGCATGGAATTAAACAAAATAGACAGTAATTGCTGTGTCTGTCATACTAATGATTACTGGTTGGAAAGACTTAAAATAAATGTTGGACGAATGTAATCTTTCAGAAGTGTATAGGTTGGTTTAGTTCCTTCTATGCAGTTATTCCATCTCCAAGAGCATTAAGTCTTCCTCTGTGTACTGACTTCATTTCCGAAGGTTTGTCCCCTAGTTCTTGTTTCTCACTTGGGAGGAAATCCTTTTTTTTTTTTTTCTCTCCGGATGTTGAAATGTTTGGGCAGCAGTTCCCACTCAGTGTCAGGCTCCAGCCCCCCCAAATGTTTTGACTGATGTGCAGAACTAAGTTGACATATGCCCAAAGGGTAGGCAAGCGCTGTCCTCTGCAGATGCAGGCAGTATGCTCTGAAGCAATATAGGGAATAAATTCATCCAAATTGCCTTTTTTATTTTTTTTTTCCTCTTGGAACAACAACAGCTAAAACAATTGCAAAAGTGCTGAGCAGACTCACACTTAGGACTGTGCAGGTTTGGGGGTTTTTTTAACTGTTTGCTATTCTGACTTAATTTTGATTAAGCATGTGGGTTGGAAGAGCTGCTCAGGTTGGCTCTTAGATGGGCAAAATGTAGTTGTGGAGCTTGTTGAAATTTTTGCTGGTAGACTGTGACAACAGCTGGTAAATTTGGAGGTTTATGAAATCTATTTTTAGGATTTTGCTATAAATTTGAGAAGGCAGCCTGGTTACTATGTGGATTAAAGGGGAAAAAAAGAGAAGAAGAAAAAACTTCTAATAATTTGAAGAGGTGAGGACATCCCTGAACTGTTAACGGGGAGTCAGAATTGAGGAGAGGCTTGTGGAGTGGCTTCAGATGAACATCAAATACCATGGCAGGGGCTGGAGGAGGGACTGGGGCAAACCAGTTCTGTGCTGGCTCTGGCCTTCAGAAAGTCACTCTAAGGATAATTTCGGGGTGTGTTGCAGCCTAACAATGTTTTGTGGGCCTTTTAGACTTTTTAAACAATTTAAAAAAATTATTTCTTTGATCATTTAATATTCAGGGATCATTTCTTCCCCCCATTTTTCAAGCAGATCTCCTCACTGTAGTGTGAGGAGACCCTCACCCTCAGCAAGAATTGTGAAATAAGGGAAAACCTTGGAGAGAGGGAAGGGGAAGAAAAAAATAATCTTGCTTACAATTAAATATGTAAATTTAATTGTGGCAACAGAATTAGTTTCTGCTTCAACCCATTGTATGCTTTTGTCCCAGTTTTTTGGTATAAATTGGTATTTGGAATTGGTATAAATTCCTTTTTGTTCAAAACTAGAAGAAGGGAGTTTGGGGGGTGTTGTTTCAAGTGTTTTTTTTTTTCTCATTGTCAATTCTCTGCATCCTTTAAATCCAGCTTAATTTAAAATGTTGATATTCAAACCTCATTTTGGGGATTATACGATGTAATTGGTTTGTTATATGATGAGTATTTGATGATCTTCACGTTCATCATCTAATCAGGCAAAAAAACCCATAAAATTATAATCCCAAAAGATGTTTAATAACAATTCAAACTATTGAAGGCTTTATTTAAGCACATTAGGGGATTATAAACTACTCTTTTTTAATGGTGCCAAGAGGTAGATTCAAGGACTTCAAACACCTTTTAAAAAACAAATTGCCATGATTTAAAAAAAAATGAATGGGCCGAGGATTTCTTTCATGTAAATCCCATAATTTAATCATTATTTTTAACTGCTTTTAAAACAATTTCCTTAAGAGGTTAAATCTCACTGAAATGGGACACTGAGCAGAAAGTAAAAGATGTGGCTGAAAAATGTTGACTTTAAAGTGAAAGGATTTTTTTCTATTATATAACTGGATTTTTAACCTTTATTAGTTGCTTGATACCATACTAATAAACAAGAAAATAAGCAATATGCAACTATTTGATGAAGCTGTTATTTGTATAAAAGAATTTTTTGGAAGGAGATATTTGAAGGAGATACTTTATATCCTAATTTAGCTGAGAAAAATAGTCCCCATTGCTTCAAGGATGTTATTGTGACAAAAAAATTATATTATACTTCTTAATTCTATAACTTTTCTTTATGTATGAATATTTTACTGACTAGCAACTTTTTAAAGTTAAAACAAGTGGATCTCATGTCTTTTCTCATCCCTCCATGATTTTGATAATTTGCCTTGGGAGGAACATGGCGTTAATTTGGCTCTCTGCCCCTACTCCCATGCGGGGCGCTTGTCTGGTTTTGGGAAGGAGTATAGTGAAAGGGTAGGTGTGTGCAAAACTAGCGTGCTGAAAACATAAGAAGAGGAAAATAATTGGCTAAACCCAGGTTTTCTTGTCCTACTCTTGAGAGGTTTGGAGGCAAAAAACAAAATAACTCCCCTTGCCCCTCCCTCCCCCCCCACCAAAAAGTGTAAATTACAATGCGTTTTCATCGTGCACCAACTGATACTTGCTCTGCAAAATGCCAGAGGGCTCCTGGAGCTCATCTGCGTAAGAGGGGTCATATTTCCATGTATTGGACTCAGAACGGGCGGGGGGTGTCCCCCCGCTTTATCCCAAATACGCAAGTCTCCTCTTTCACTTGATTTTATTGTGGGCAAGGCTGTAAAAAGCTTTCTTCCACATCTGCAAGACCTCTTAGTGCCAGCTGTCCCAAATTCCTGGGAAAAGCCAGGCTTTTTAGCTTGCCTTGGGTCACTCCTGCACCACCATTCCCTTGACTGGGAAGGTGGGAGCCAGGGCTCTTCCTGCTCCTGGCAGTGGGAAGCATCCAGCAAAAGCATCCAACGCAGGTTGGTACAAGTAACCACAAGCAGGGTCCTCTGCTCCCTTCTGCTGCTGGAGGTGCTGTGAGAGTCATCTGCAATTGTAGAAAATGGGAAATGTTATAATGGGAGAAGGTAATTATTGTGAGACTATGTCTATTGAGTTGAGAGCTCCAGAAAAGAAGTACAAACAGGATTTGGTAACTGCGTTTAAATTAACTTCTTAACCCTTCAGACCTCACAGATTTTGATGGAGGACAGTGTCTGTCAAAATCTTCAGCAATTTCTTTAATATTCCTCAAATGTGTGGCTTTGACCTGCTGTCCAGCCTCCAAGCATTGGTCTATTTTCTAGCATGAGGGAAATTTGCCTATTGTTTTTTTGGGAGATACCCTTGGCAATGCTGCTGTCGCTCCAGTCTCATGATTTCTTGGAAAGCGCACGTCTCATGCACTGAGATCTCAGGCTGTCTTGTAGATGATTTAAGTTGTCAGCGCTGAGCTGTGCTACAAACCTTTGGGTTTAGAACAGAAAGGAAAAAATATAGGGTGCTTTAGACAAGGGAAAACAGGTTATTTACTTAGGCTCTTCTCACATTCAGAAGTGTGGTGTAGTTACAGCATCTGGTTTTTTTCATATCTGTGGTTCACTCCCATTTCTGTTGAAGACAGCCATTGTGTCTTAAACTATGTGGTGTGTGACATCTCATCCCGGGCTCCTCACTGGTCCTGGGAATGGCAGTGGTCCAGGGAAGTATTTTGGTTGAAATCAGAAGGTAACCAACAACCTGGGGTAGATTTTAAAGAGAGTGCCTATTCCCAAAGGGCTATCTTACCTTTTTCCCAGTTTCCCCCAGTTTGGAGGCACTGTTTTACCCATGTGGAAGCCACCAGCACATGAAAGAATTTGAATTATTTGGAAGCTGCTGAAACACATTAGTATTTACGCACTAGCAAAATTTCACATCTGAGTAGAAGTGAGGGAATACTGAAAAGTTGAAGCATGATAAACATTAATTCAGATGTTAAATTACACTTGCTCTGGTTGCACTAGAACTCCTTTTGTTTGCATAAATATTCTCGGAAATGAGTTTACCAGCAAGAATGTTTGCGGTACTAAGAATTTTTAAGTCAGCAGTAGATGCTTTGCTTTCTTCTCCACCCTCTCCTTTCTTTTTATATTCGCAGCTGTGATATTTTGTGTGTGCAGCTTCCTTTTTGAAATTAGCCTTCTCCAGTCAAGGCACAACAATGTGTTACGTGATGCACTGTCTTTCTACAGTCAAAGCAAAAGTACAAAATTCAAGTATCACTTTTGGAAAGGGGAGAGAGGGGAAGGGAAAAAGTCTGACCACCAATTTGTAAATCTGGAAGTATCTGTGGAAATATTTTGGCAAATAATTTGCAATATGAAGTACACTAAAGGCAACAACAGTGTCTTGGCAAGCAGTGGGTGAGCAGGAAATGAGGATAAATTAATGGGCTCGGTTCTTCATTATTAGATGTTTGTTTAGCTTGTACTCTAACACAGTTACTACAAAAGAGCTTATGTTGATTCTCAGATATGCTTATGTATATAAGTGCCAGTGTTAATTTTTTACTGGAAATCTAACTCTTGAAAGAGTTTCGCAGCATGCCAGTGTGCTAGCAAATGACTTAATCAGATCAGGTAAAGTGCCAAAATATGAGGCACCAAACCAGTTGGGCGCATATCTGATGAGATGTGTTAATCTGTGGTGTAAGATAAGCTGCCTTTCAAATAGGGTCACATTTGGAAGTAGTACATCAAGTTGTGTAAGATGCATTCCCTTGCTCTGGCATAGAGTATCCTACATCTGTTTGCATGAACTTAACCCTTGTCTGGACGAACCAAAGCAGTGACATTGTGGTGAATATAGCCTGTTTGTTGTTCCAGGGCAGGCATGAGAAGCAAGTTGGTCTTTTACCCATTTTATGAAAGTTTTGTTTCCCTTTTCCCATATTTACCTTCAGCTACAAAGAATCTACACTGCTATAGCTTACATGTTTTTACTTGTAGCATATATACAAGAGGCCCTAATTTTTAATATTGACTACTTATGTTTACTGTCTGCCCATCAAAATTACCCACAGAAACTTTTTTTTGTTGGTGTAAGTTAAAATTTTCCATGGGTAATGTCGCCCTTTCCCCCAAAATGCTCAGCTGAAAATCCAGTTTTCAATATTCATAGAGTCATTATTCATGGGACAAATGTATTCATAGAGTCATTAAGGTGGGAAAAGATCTTTAAGATCAAGTCCAACCAATCTGATCTTATTGATAAGAGTCATTATTGTACTTCTAGTTTCTCAACCTGTAAGCTACAGCAGTGCTAAATATATGTGTAGAGAGAAGGTAAGTAGGCAGAAAAGAGTTTAAGTTAATATGTAGTTATCTAATTTACCTTGCCTTTTGCATCATTGCCTGATTTAGACCCAGAGTATTTAGTAGAGTGCTCGTTTCACTTCAGTGGTGGGCCATCATTTTAATAAGGCAAGGTCTAAGGAGACTTACCACTTCATCTTTTGCTTTATGAACCAGAAACTTCTGCCCAGAAAATACTTCTCAGACTTTAGGTGTAGCATGAATATTCTTTACTTGGCTACTGGTTGACCTTTTGTAACCTGACCTGTGCAGCATTAAACTTCCAAAGGAAGTATTTTTAAAAAAAACCCTTCACACAAAAAAACCTCATTCTCATGGCGGTGCTCTGTCCCAGTGATGCAAAAAGCAAGGTAGTCATGTTAGTGGCACTGAAGTGGTCATTTGAATCACATTAGTAAAACCAAGGAGCTGCTCTTGATATGAATATGTTTTCCAAGGACTTTGAACTCAGAGGGAGAATGGTGGGACTCTGCCTTGGGTGGCTTGCTCTGTTGATTGCTCTAAAGTCAGCTTTGAAGTGAAACTCTTCTTCCCAGACCATCCTTATTCACGTCAGTCAGAGCCTTTTGGGGTCCTTAATGATATTTTTGGAAAGGTAAATGCCATATTAGATAATCTGTCTAGTTAATAGATTCATTGCCAGAACTCTGCTTATTTGCCACGGACTTCGTGCTGATCCAGGAACTGCACTGGGCTTGTGTGGGAATAGCAAGGAGGATAAACCCTTGATTTCATTGTTGAAACCTGAGCATGGATCCATCAGTGCAGCAGGTTGTAAACCCCAGAGAGCTGTAAGCTGCGGTTGGGGTCAGAATAATTCTGAAACTGGTAATAGCCTAAACCTTAGGACTCTTATGAATAAAATACAATTTTAGTAATGTTTTCATAAACAGCAGTAATGGTGGCGTTTTAGTAAACAGTGGCATTGCTTGCATCAAAATTGCACCACATTGGCTTTTAAATTACTCCACCTGTCTGTATGAATAGGATTTTCGATGTGGAGGCACACAGACAGCTGCTGCTAATGTTTTTTTTTCCTCCCTGTGCAAATAATGTTGGCAAATCTGCAGCCATCAAGGCTGGTTTCTGATGTAAAATGGTACCTGACCTACTGGCTCTGGTGCTACAAAAGGAACAGCTTTAATTACTGATGGTCGTGTTTTGGTTTTGTACTTGTTGATGTACAAAATGTCATCTTAGAGTGGTGTAACCCCTGGTTCACTTCCACCAGCGATGGTACACTGGCTGCAATTATTTTCAAAACAATTTGTGTTCCTTGGTGGCAGCTTGCAATCCTGCCTTGTTAGCACTCAGATAATTAGCAGGGGTCTGGTCCTCCCGGTCCCTCTGCCCCTGAGTCTTGCTGGTACCTCACACCTCAAAGGGATGTCCTGGGTTAAACAGTAATTGTGCTTACAAATCCCACTTGATTTATTTGTAGGACTGTCCCTCCCTTGTATTAGGTGGGTGTAATACCCAGAAATTCATGGAATGAATTCTGTCCTGGGACATTCCCTGCTAAACCTCCAGTAAACCAGAGGGGTTTCATGGAGGCAAAGTCAGGGCATGTTTTCTCTCTCCCCAGTTATTAACAAAAGGATAAGGCTGATGCACTGTCTGGTGCCATTTCACTGCCTTGAGTTTGGTCGGGATGATCCAGTTACCAGCCCCATGCCAGGCTTTAAAAGGGTTAAAGATGGTAATGGTGCCATTAAAAATCCAGCTTGCCAATGAGCTATTTTGTGCAAATGGTATAAATATAAGATACACTTGTCTGGCTCATTTGCAAGCATTCTTTTTGACTTCTTTCACACAACTGGTGTTTTTGTGTTTAATTTAACAAGAAATGAGTAGTAAATGAAAGCTGCTGCCTGAAATCCCACTGTGAGCGTGTTTTGCACTTGGCTCCCCAGTGAAAAGGCAATTTGTGAAATTATGTGATAGAGTAATTAGATGAAGCCAGGGCTTCTGATTGTTGCCATGCTTATGTGGTAAAGGTTTGCTGGGGGAAAAAAAAATAAAAAACACGGATTATTACCCTGGCAAGTTGGCTTCTTCATTTATTTGTAAACAGAATATTTAGTGACCGCATAGGAAGTAGCTGTAATCACCAGCTCGTAAAGAAACCACAGCAGAGCTTTTGGATTTTTACAGAGTGCTCATGTAAAATTTAAGCTGGGAGGCAGAATCCCTGTTAATGTAATTAGGATCTAATTTACCACCCTTTGCACACAGATGTAATAATGTCTAGATATTTATTCTATCTTTAAGCACATTACATATACCTCAGTGCAGCAGTTACTGAACAGAAACAGGTGTGAGCACTTTCCGGATTCATTTTTACACTGTAAACACACAGCGATTTAAGGAGAAATATTTACCAAAACAAAAAAAAATGAGGGGAAAGAATGTCTGCAAATGAGGCAGTAATGGACAGTTGCCCTTTATGTACTGATGGATTTCTCAATGGTTAAGTAAATTAAAGCAAATGCTAGAAAAATCAATAGGCTTGCAGAGTCTTGGTTGTGCCTCATAGACTTCAGGACAGAATGACAGATGTGGTGCATATGACCCATTTAAGTATTAATGCTTGGGAAATTGCCTCTGCGTGCAAGGTTATAGGCCTAGAAATATTGTTATATTAAATTACAGACAATAATATTTTTAAGTATATATGGAATTTATATGTTTCAGTTTAGTTGCTTTTCGGCATTACATTTGTCCTGGAAGATTAGTTGCGGAGTTGTTTCTCTGGAACGGTAAATCAGGTTTAAAAAATGTTCAGGCAACGAATTGTCTTTCCAAGGCTGCTGTGGATGGGCGAGCGTGTTGTATGGGTGATCGTGTTAAATAAGAGCCACACAGCCAATGTGTTCACTGGCAAATGTAGCATATAAGCGAGCCTAAATTAAATATCATTAAAAGGCAGCTTTCAAAATGGTGAGAGGGCTGGCTTGATAACATAGGGTCGCTGTTAAATTGGGTTATTCTGTGTGACTAAGCACAAAGTAAAATCTGAAGTGCGTGGTCAAGAGGAGCTAAGTAAGGTAACCACCAAGGCAGATCCTTCTCACCATCTTCCCCACGTGCCACAATTGGAAGGGGGCGAGTTCGCATGGGCAGGATGAGTAAAAACTGACCCCACGCAGAAATTCTCCTGAAATAGAGGTGTTCTGATTAATCCAAGCAGGCAGACGAGCTCTAGATGAGATAGTGCTTGCCATCTCTGATTTCTGTCATTTCTTGCTGTACTTCCACGCAGGCAGCAGGGAAGTAGACCAAGTTAATTGTCTCTTTGTGGCATCTCTGGCAGGAAGAGCGTGAAAATAGCTGGGACCCTGATTTTGGTGTTGGCATGAAGGCAGAGTGGCGTGTTGGCCATGCTTGCTGTCGGTGACAGCCCGGCGTACCTTGCCAGTTATCCTGACTTCACCCCAAACACCTGTTTCTGTGAAGGGAGCGGATGCATTTTATATACAACTACCGTGTTTAATATTAGAAGGGAGCTTTAGACTTTCACAGTAACACTGCTATTCCTTGCTGAAGCCATTACATGGAAAGTGTTGTAGTTTTCCTTCCAAACATTAATTTTCACTTTTTACTTCCATTTGTGCAACAGATTTTTTTCCTTTTTTTTTTTTTTTCTTTTTTCCTCGGTTATCTCTGATATTTGATGTTTGATTACCACTGGCTCCCTTCTGGCTCCACTTTTTCTCACTTTTCCTTTTCCCTAAAGCACGAAAACTCGCTGGGGAGTGAAACAGAGCCATCTCCATGGGGTATAAGGGCTGCACACTGCTACTGGAGCACCGGTGAAACGATGACATTATGGAGGGGCAGATTATTACTTTTGGGCCCATTGAGGACCTATTTGTGTATTGAGGCTGGATGAGAGCGACTGGTGCTGAGGGCTGTCAGGCCAGGGCTGAGTGATGACAGACCCTTGTCATTTGCCCGCATTCAGCTTCATTGCTATGGTGACAATATGCGGTGATGAAAGTTGCTGCGGAGGGTTGGACAGCATCCTCCATGGTTGCCGTAGCCGACAGCATCTTTGCAACAGCATGTTCGAGCTGCTGATGGCCCTCAGTGTCAGAGCAGCATCAAATCTCTCATGACAGAAACTCTCCACAGGTTTTTGGGTCCGCAGGGATGTCGCTCCTGGCGCCGTCGCCAGCCTCGGCAACTCCTTGCAGCGGTGGCAAAAATTGTCTTTACCTGTTTTATTCATCTTTGTGTGCCTTGTGGTGAATTTCCTTGATTTCTAGGTGAATTACCTAGACAAGCTAGGTAAGCTGGTGCTTACCTGCACAGCGGCAGGGGATGGCCATGGTCCTCCTCCTGCCGTATGTAAGGCAAACATATTAATCAGCATATAGGCAAGGACCGCTTTTGTTAAATATTCGTGTGAGGGGCCCTGGTGAACAGGCTCTTTTGTTCCCGACCAAACCAGAAAGGATCAAAGGTCAGCAGGAACCCAGAAGCCATCAGTCAGGGCGGGTTTTGCTGGATCCCGGGGTTGTCAGCTCCATAGTCACCCCTGGCAACTTGGGCTGCCGCCTGCTTGCCTTCCCCACCGCCTGGCGCAGAAGCGCAGCATCCGGTCTCTGGATCGCTGTAAAAAGATGCTGACATAAAGTCAGCATTTGAAATACACTGTGAGCATTGCCATGCACCTCTTTGTTATCGGAGTCATTTGAGAGTGAGATTACAAAAATGATAAGTTGGCTTTATAGAGATCGTTTTGCTGCGTTCATCTTTAGGGCGCATTTTAAGGCTGCAAATTCATTTTTGGTTTAGTGGAAAATAGCAACTTGGAAAGAAGCAGCAGCATAATGCTGAAATGTGCTTCTACTCTTCTGAATGTAAAAGTTCACTTTTAAAAAAACTTCTGGTATGGCATTTATTTCCTTTGAGCAGATCGATTTATTTCACCCCCCCCCTTCCCTGTGATGTTAAAGTACATTTGGCAGTAATCAGTTTATCCTTATTAGAAGCTGTGGTAAAAGGCAGAGTTGCTGAGTCAATTCACTCCATTTACTTCCCCTATTGAGCCTTAATGTGTCCCAGTCCCCACCCCTTACAGTGAAAACATCATCAATTATAGGGCTGACAGGAGCCTGGGACTCGGTGTAAGTTGCTCCTTGGGGTTATTCATCTTGCACCGAAAAAACTGGCACTCAGCAATATTCATCACTTCCCCCTACCTAAAATGATTGAGTAAATGGTGAGGTGAATTATCAAAGGGGGGAAAAAGAGGGGAAACTGAGTTTGAATATGTTGGACGCAACTTTGGGCTCATATGGCAGGAGAAATAGAACCATCAGCTGACATGCAAGGTCCCTACCACTATTTAATATTGTTGGTGAAGCTGGAGGGAGGCTCAGTTATCTTTCAGCCAGATACCTTACGATGCTGCTTCTCATGGCCTGACCTGCAAGAGCTTTTCTATTTTGGCACCTGGCTTGGAAAAGAAGCTTCAGCCCTGGAAAAGCAGCTTCAGCCCTGGTGCTGCGGAGGTGTGCTGGGCACCCAACCCTCTGTCAGCTCCTTAGGATGAAATACACTACTCAGTTTGCTCCATGATATTTATATTTATTCTAAATATCCCAAATTGCCTCTGGTGGGAAATGATTCATAGCAGGATCTTAATTTCGTAAGTGTGATATGGCAAAACCTTTTTCTCCAAAACCTTAAGAAATACAAAAGCATGGAATGGAATGTGCTTTGTTACCATCACCTCCCCTCCCTACAAAACAAAGCAAAGAAGCCCACCCAGCCAAGAGAATCCAAACATGAAACCCTCAGACTTTGGGCTTATTTAAATTTTCAAAGTTACCTTAAAAAAAGAAAAAAGCTCTGCTTCCCTTTGCCCAAAAATATAATGCAGTCATGATAAGAAAGGAGAAATTCCCTTAGCCATACACCTGGTTTGTTTTTACACCCGGTGCTGCGGTTAGATGGTTGTCTAAATAAACAGAGATTAGGTGGAGGACTTTATCTCAAAGCTGGCACTGGTTATCACACTGCTTCCTCCCACTCCCTCCCTCTGATTGTGAGTTGTATAAGAAGACTTAGCAAGCATAACTTAGAGCCGATAACCTTTGAATGTTAGTTCAAGGAAGCTGTGCCATAGTAACAACAACAAAAAAAGAAATTATGCAAACTCTGTGACAGACTATTCGAACAAGCGGTAATTTGGCTGTAATGCTGATTTAAGAAAAAAAAATACTTGGTAAGTTTTTTGCTCTAGGAGTCCTATTTGAATTTAGCCTGATCGATAATTTTAATATTTGAACAGTAGTGAAAAAAAAAAAAAAAAGATACCAGGAATGAACTCGAGTTTGTTCTTCAGATCATCTCTCCTATGGGGGCCTTATTTTAAACTGCTTTAACAAAGGGAATCTGTAATGTTTTATTTGCCCAAATTGCTCCAGCCCTGCAGTTGAATTGATCTTGATGCAGCCCTGGAAGAAGACACTATTGACATTTGTGCTTGATGGTAAATGATACATATGTATACCCAAGCAGGGGACATAAAGAGAGGCTGCCAGGTGATGGGCAGCTTCTGACCCTCCATGAAAGCAAACAAGCAAACTCCTTGTGGTTCTGCATGGGTGTGAAATCAAAAGACTCCTTTTCCAAACATATCTCGGCGTGCTGATGGCCAACATACAACATGCGAAGACAAGGAGGAAGGTCTTTGGGGTCTTTGCTACATGCCTTCCATAAAAAAAAAAAAGCATAAAAACCCCAACAAACCGCAACCAGGGAGAGGAAGGAGGGGGAAGGCGTCCGCGCGGTACCGCGAGGCAATGTCATGCCGATGTTGGGAAGCCAACTCACAGCGAGCGGGTGAGCGCGGGCATCTCTGCCCTTGTCGTTTGGATTTACCACAGTGCCACGCGCCCAGTTACACAATGCGTAAAGGCGAGGGTTATTTCTAGGACAGATAATTGAACATTAATACTCGTTGACATTGTCGTAGGAATGATATGTCAAGCTGACAGGGCCTATGTGCTTACATCTGCTGATCGGCCACAGACGAAGGGAATGTTTGGCAGATTAGACCCGGGGCCTCGCTGCCACCGAGCCAGGGATGATACAGCCATTAATCACGAGCTGCCATCTTGGGCTGCCTTCCCAACAAAAACAGTGGTTGGGTCCCTGCTTTTGGGGGTGGAGGGCATGATTTGCAAGACTACATCAACCCCCATAGGTGTCCGCACACCTCTGTGTGGATGAAGATTTATGTGTGTGTATAAAAGGTATCAAAGAGGAGCATCCTTAATGCTGCACACGCATGAGTGCCGCCGTTGTCTGGAGAGACTGTTTTCAATCTACTAACGTGAAAATAAAAGGAAGTGGGATAGATAAGAAGTTCTTCAGAAGGATTGAGAGCATGATCAAGTTTGATGAGGTGTTTCTGATTATCTCTGTCTTAGGAATTAAATGACATAAAAACGGTAGCAGAATTGGCGTCTTTTTTTTTTTTTAGCATGTTTTTTGTGTCTCTCTTCTTCTGCATGTCAACAGACCTTTTGAGGCAGCTTGCTGTAGATAAAGTAGTTACATTGCAATCACTCCTGTCCCCTCCCAGCCAAAATCCCACAAATGGTGCCTTTCAATATAATTTCATAACAAATCTTTGGTGAGCTAATGCCTTTGTCACAGCATTTCTACAGCCAGACTTCTCTGCACAAGTAACTGTTCAGAGGTGTGAGAAGCAGATAGAAAACAATTACAGGGGCCTCTGACACCAGAGTCAGTTCTACTTTCTTAAAATAGGGCTAAACATCATGTTTGTAATGTCTCGCGTACAGTTTGACTCTGCGTAAAAATGCTACAAAATAGGGCCCTTGAGAACATCCATTATCACATTTTGGTTAACATCACAGATTTTAAAAATCCCAGTTGCACTGAAGCCATGAAATAAAGCTTTCATCTGTAAAGATCTAGTTTCTCTTTGTTATTAAAATAAACGAAGCCATTAAACAAAATATATGCATATAATAGTCAAGTTCATAATTTCTTATAATCAAAATGATAAATTCAACTTTTTTTTTTTTTAATTGGAGCAGTCATCTTAGAAAGGCTTGTGTATAGAACAAGATCAAATGTACCTGGTTGCTCTTTCTTACTTTGTAACTTGTTAGTGATGACATTTTTTTGGTCTTTAAATGCTTTCATTTAGGTCTTTCTAAAAGAAATGAGTTTTGTTCCGAAAGGAGGGGAAAGCAGAGGGGGATTTTTGAGCTTGGTATTGAAAAGATTGATTGATTAAATCTTGTTATTATTCTTGCAAATTGTTAATGGGAGTCACATCATAAATGTGCTGAAAGTGACACGCCGTCTCAATGCTTTTGCTTCCAAATATGTGGTTTGTCTCTTTTATGGTGGAGGCAACTGCCTGTGTGTGGTGCTTGATGTGTTCAGATCTTGAAGGAGACCAGGCAACAGAGGATGAAGAGGATGCTCAGGCTGGGGACGGAGTGGTTACTGGCTGCTTGTAGCTGACTCTATTTGGGTTTTTGGAATATATCCTTCAGGCAACCCAGGCTTTGGCCATGTTTGCTGCAGCTGATTTCCATATCTAAAGTTACCCAGGTGAGGACAGGTTTCCCATTTCAGGGCTCATTCCCCCAGTGGCAGCCAAGACCAGGCCCCCGGGAAGTGCTTCACTCCATGAATATTCCCACTGAAATGCAACATTTGGTTCCTCCAGCCCTATGTGAGAGAAAATAGAGTTAGGTCTTTAGAGGCTTTTGAAAGCCAAGTGAAATTGGTGGAGAAGAGGCAAGAATCACATCCTGGTCCAAGCCTTTTTAATGATGTTTTTATAAGGACAGGAATGAATACATAGTCAACTTGTGGGCATATACGTGTTAATTTATGGTCGAATCTGGAGATTTGGCAGAGAATTGTGATGTGCTTTTCCCCAGCTCTTAGGAGATCTAAATCACACTTTTTTGTTGCACATCCTTGCACACATAAATATCATCCTGGGAACATATGTTTGGTTTATTCTGAAATTGTTTAGCATTATCAGATGGGTTTCTTTGGTAAGGAGGGTACATAATTAATTAGAGCACTCATTTTCTTTTGGAGACTTCTTAATTCATCTCTCAAGAGTTAAATTTTAAGCCTAGTCTGGTCAGAAAGTGGATTTCTGTATGGGCCCACACCCTGAAGCCAGTCAAAGGGATTTCACACACTAAACGGGTGTAGATAAATGAATTCTCTAGCCAGAAAGCAGAATTGCTTAGTCAAGTTTACTGAGTTAAAACTTGGCTGTGTTATTCATATATGCGATCATGCTGAACTTGGGTTATTTTAGCAGAAGGGAACTCATTAGACCTAAGGAATGAAGGAGGGAATTTGTGAGGAGCTCTCATTTTAAAGGTAAAAATAATGGAGAGTGAACTTAAGGAGATGTAAAAGGTGGGAGGGATAAAAGGAGACTGCCTGAAATAGCTGGCTTCGTGCCGGAAAGTGAAGCCCAGCTCTAGCCCAGGTAAATTGCATTTGAATTTCAACCTCAGATCTGTATGCATTCTTCTTTGGCAGATGTTGAATTGATAATGCCTGTGTGTTAAAGAATTCTGATTGTTTCTTTTGCCACCTTTGCAGCTTATGAAAATGCAAGTAGACTTGCCTAATGAATATTAATAAGAGTGATGGCTGGATAACACACAAGCCTGTGGCTCTTTGGAGCTTGGATGGGGTTAGTTGGAGGATTGTTGTGACTGGGAATTTACATGCTTTTTAAGAATAAACTTCCTGAATGCTTTTACATTCTCCTTTAAAAACTGATGTTTGTTCACAGTGGCATGCTCGTGCATGCGTGGATTTTTTTTTCCCCTTTCCCTTTCTAGATTTATAGTGAGATTAATACTACAGATGGCATGTCCGTGTTTTTTAAAACAAGGCAATTTATTAGATGAGGAGAGAAAGAGGCCCCATCTCTTAAATTTACTTCAGTCCAGGGCTAATTGTATTGATAGCAATGGTTTATTTTATTTTCCTTGTTTATTTTTGCCTTTTCCCACACCCCATTCTCCCAGGCAGCTGTGGCAGTTATTAGCGGGGCAGGGAAATGACACTGATGAATTCTGCATCTCCAAATGTCCTGTGAGGCTTTAAAGCCCATTTCATGCAGTTAGTTAATCAGGCGGCTCGTTAGGCCATTGCTGTGGACCTCAACAGTCTAATAGCAGGGAGATAGTGTTGTGGAGTGGCTGGAGGATGAGAGGGCTCTCAGGACCCCAACTGGAGCCCCATGGACAGGCACTGACACCTTGTTGGAGCTCCCCGTGATGCCAACACTGTGGTGGGACTCAAGTGCTGATATTGGCAACATCCCTTCATTTCACCAGTGCTGTTCTCTGGCTCTGCTGGAGCAATCCTCTCTGGACCTTTGTTTACTCGCTTGTAAAAATCCCTATTATCAACCTTTCTGCCTGTGTCATAGGTCCCATTTGATCTGCTCTTCTTCCCCCAGACTCCCTTCCCAAAACCTCTAATTATGCGAAAAACTAAGGCGCCTTTTTTAATAGCTTCCTGCCCATGGAGAGCTGCAGGGGCAGACTTGAAAAGGAGGGCTAGAGTGAGTCAGAACTCAAAAAGAAAATAGAATCAGAGAGGTCTTTATTTATTATTAAAAAAAACCCCAAACCTCGTCTTGATAGTAAGGAGCTGTGTCTGACTCTTGTGGTGCTGGGCAGGGTGGAGTTCTTTTGCAGAGTGGTGATTGGGGGCATTTCCCAGTGCTTGCAAGCGATGCAGTGGCAAGAGTGGGTTTGCATGTGTTCCAGGGCTGGAGATACCCTTAAAGGGTTTCATGAAGTCTCAGTGAGGAGGATTTAATGAAGATTCAGGGATTAAGATGCCTCTGCGTTATCATTTCTGCCAAATAGGTAAAAGGACTTACTGTTTCTAAATCTTTGAAACATGAAGAAAACCCCCAACATCAAAACAGAAAGACATGTATGCAGTGCATTTCTCCTTTTGCAAAAGGCCTTTTCTTTCCTTTCCCTCCTCACGACAAAAAGGCTTAATTTTTTTTAGCCCATGTAAGGGGAGAGGGAAGAGGGGGAGAGTCATTAAAATGCAGTTCTTTCAATTACGTCCCGTTATTTGTCATCTTTATGGCTTTTCTATAGTTTTCACTGCACCTTTAATAGCACGCCTGGTCAGAAAAGGTGAGCTGGAATGTGAACGCACTTGGCTGCGCCGCCGTCGGTGCCTACGAGCTGTGCTCGAATCCCAGTCCCTGTAGATTTTAATGTCCCCGCAGACTGCTGGCAGCCTGCTTCCAGCTGTGGCAGGCATGATGCAGTGAATTGCTTTTGAATGTTCTTTACTCAAATAGGCAGTAATTACAAGCTTAAAGAGGTTTAGTGGTCCAGTAAACTACATAATCACCCCTGAATTAGCCTGGGCTCATCAGTTGCAGTCCAGCAACCTCAAGACTGCTGTTTGTATGCAGGCTTTATCACGTAGCAACCTGAGCAGCAGGTGTGGAACAGCAAGAATCCCCCATAAACACAACTGTCTACTGGGGACAATGATCTCTAATGAGATGAGGCTACAGCATCACTGTAATTTAAGTGGGAAAATTAACGCCGGAGAATGTGTGCTACTTCCAAGAGTCTCTGCTTCTTCGGAGAACAGCGGTGTTTTCCTGGCTTTTTTTTTTTCTTTTTTCTTTTCCCTCCTCATTTCCTTTTTCTTTCCTTCCCAGATCTTTAAACGCATCTTTTTTTTTTCTTCCTTTTTTTTTTCTTTATGAGGAACACGTGGTTTTGCTTATAAGTTGAGTGGGCTTTATTCTTTTACAAGGATATGTTGTGAATATTTAATGGTGGATGGGGCATCTGTTCAAGGACTTTCCATGCCAACAAAGCAGCATTGCAAAATAGCAGCTTTATCTTTTCATTTCCTTCCTCAGTGGTAGTTTTCTTGTTTTCTTTTTTTTTTTTCCAAATAGAAAACACAGAATAGAATGTAACTCCCCTCATCTTGGTGCTGGAGATGGGCACCTCAGTGTGTTGGTTGCCTTGAACTCTCTTTGCGTGACTGCTTGGTCCTCCATGAAAAAAGGTGGCTGAGCTCCTGGCAGAAGGCTTCCCAAGTTGCTTGGTGGCCGCTCCTAAGGGTGCTACCACCTTGGGAAATCTGCCTAAAGCTCCTGCTCCATCCAAAACACTGTGGTTCATATTAGGGACCTGGCTGAATACAGTAACCCTCCATCAACCTGATCACACAAGTGTGTAAGGTAGGGGATGGAGGCGTAGGGGAGCGTTTTTATCCCTCACTTACAGAGGGACCTCCTGATGTACCGAAGGCAGCCTGGGAAAGAGAGCAAAAAGCACAAATAAAGGCTTTAGGCTTAACTCTATGGGATTACAACTGCTGGTGCTGGCTTTTCCAGAGATTGTAGAGTTATTTCCGAGCCCACCTGTTTAGAAAGTCATTTGAGGTAGATAAGGACAGTGACTTATTGCTGAGAAAAGGCTTCTGGTTAGGAGATATTTACCTGAGCTAATCTGTCTTAGGCTGGCTCTAAAAACAACAGCAGTGCTTTTACGGAGTTATCAGGTAGTCGGGATTTCCTTTGGCGTGCTGGTGATATTTTTTCTTCCTTCCCAAAAGCTGCTCACCTAGGGAAGGCTGGGGTTTGCCTTCCTGCCTTTCCGCAGCTGCCTGATAAAGATGTTGGCTTAACTGAAAAGCTGGGTTTCAAGGATGTGAATTTAAGCTCTAAGGCGGTTGGAAGTCAGATGATGCATTTCCTCAGTTCCTTTGGTGTCACTTGGATGTATGTAGCATTTCACAGCTTTTGGCTGTGTGCTGCACTGAAGAGAGTTGTGTTGATCTTTTGGATGAAATTTTTCTTTTCGCTATCTTGTCCTTGGTCAGTTTTAGTCTGTGATAGAAAAACAATAATGAATAATAATAATTACCAGGGCAGAGGATGGGAAAGCGCGTTACCCATGTCACATTAGCACAAATAGTCTTGATCCTGGAGCAAAAAATCCCTTCTTAAGTGTATTAAGATAAGTTAATGTGTATGTACAAGCTCTGTGTTCCTGTGTGCACATACATACAGGCATTAAAGGAATGTTTAACATGGGAAAAGCTTCACTCAATTACCCAGGTATGGCGTGGGAGTGTCTGCATAGACTCAGCTTGAACTGAAAACCAGTGGGAGCCAGAGTAAGCTCCAAACACTGAGGTCTGTCAGAGTGTCTCCAAAAGGAAACAGCAGAAGCACCATTGCTTGGACTAGCTAAAGCTCAACTGGAAAAGGCAGTGGGTAATAATATATGGTATGGAAGGAATAATATTGTAGCAGCCAGGAGATGGATTAGATGAGTTAAAAGGTTTTTCCATTTTCTGACTTCTGTAATATCCTGTGCAAGGGATGATCTGAACTTTTTTTCCTTAATGAGTGCTCACATTATGAGTAATTTGATGGGGCCACCAGAGAAGTATTGGCAGCGCATCCCAAGCCATACCATGTCTCTCCATCAGCCTTGGAAAGGATATTTATGTTAGCGAGTGCCAAAACTTGTTCACAGACAACTCTTGCAAGAAAATTATTTACAAAAGGGCAAATGGGAAAAAAGAGAAGCTTTTTTTTTTCCCCCAGCATAACTCCTTCATTAAAAAGAGTTGCTGTTGCCAGTACCTCTTCTCCCTCCTTGTAAACTCCCACAAAGAAAACCTCTCCTCCACCCCCCTGCCTGCAAAACCACCCCAGCCCCTGTTTAATCAGGTTGTGCTGTGAACACACGTTCAAATGTTAAAACTTCTGGGGTATTGGCTCTGTCTTTTACACTCTGTGTTTGCCTTAGAAGAGTCAGATTCTGCCTCTTTTCTTCACCTCTCATTTTTTGGCAGGGTTGCCAAAGCAGCCTGCAAACCCTTTTGTAAGGCAGTGTCTCCGAGCGCCATGTCATAGGAAGGGGCTGATGCAGAAGTCAAGAGGTGGAGTGTGGCCTCACTACGGTGATAAAGGCGAGTCATAGCAGTGCAGCACATCCAGTCAGATTGCATATTTTGATGCATTTTTGACTTTAAAAGACCGAGCTCATCTGTTGATTTTGCCTTCACAGTTTGCAGTTCAATAACTCTGGCAGCACCAGGATTTATTAACAGTAATGTTATGAAAAAAAACCTTACCGTGGGGATATTAAACTATTACAATAAGTTGAGGAAATATTTTCTTTTGAAAGAGGAAAAGGCTGGCTTTGTCTGCAGCATGACCGTGTCATATGGACTGTGTTTTCTTGCTGCGCTGAAAAAGCAACGAGGAGTTTGAAATGCCAAAGCCAGCTCACACTTCAACAGCATTATCAGGCTGACTCACTGCTCTCAGCCAAGGAAAAGACTGTGCAAACTTTGCACAGGCTTTTTCTCCACACACCCCCCCCAGCCCCAGAGATGCATTTCTAATAAAACAACTTCCTTCTCAGTGTTTAGTATTTCCTCCAATGTGCAAGCCAGTCCCTTGGGATAAACAGGATCGAGTTTGCAGCTTCCGAGTTGAATTTTTTTTTCTTCTCCCCCCTCCCTAGCAGGTCACCTCAACTTGGCAAATTTTTACAGCCTTGCCTGAATATAAAGCAGGTCACAGGGATAGTCTATAAACCGATTCAGGCAGCTTGCAAAATAGGCAAGGGGACTCCACGCGTTCTCTTTATCACTCCCTCTCAACACGCTGGTGGCCGTTGAAGAAAGGAGGTTGCAGTCTTATGACTTTATGGATAGCGATCCAACCATTTTTTGGCTACTTTGCAAGTGCAGGAACCTCCGTTATTCTTTAGGAGGCCAGAATGTGTGAGGATCTAGGACTCAACTGCTATAAATTCAAGCTCTGTTCTTAGACTACACCATGCACTGCTTTTGTAATGCAAATGGCAGGCACAAAGTGTCCCTTTGATAATGTGCAGTCAGGAGACAAAAAAAGCATTCACTGCAACAGTAAAACTAATTCATAAAGCTGAGAGACAATAGGAAAGCATTATGGATATTTAAAAAAATTGTAATTTCTCGTAGATCAACTTGATCACTAATGTAAACAGTTCAAATGCAGACCAGGAGAAGATAGGGGAAGGGGAGAGACCCAAACAGCTGCACTACCACCTTAGCTGACCCTCGACAAGTTTGAGTAAAGCAAGAATTTAGAGTTCAGCACAAAATCAATGTGCAGTTTGTCACTGGAGGGCTGAACCTTGGGCTTTATTCTGGATATCGAGTTAGGCTGGATTTTTCTTCGGAAACTAGAAAATTATAGTGGTTTTTTTTGTTTGGTTGGTTGGGGTTTTTTTTATTTTCTATTTTGACGTAAGAAAACAGTTAATAAATGCTCCTGAGGGCATACATTTTAGGGGGGCATTTTCTCTCCATCACCTACCAGAGTTTAGCTCAAGGTCATCTCACCTTGGTGCATTACACTGAACTCTGGAGGAGGCAGAGGGCTGGAGGAAGGGGATAAAAGGACTTCCGAGGTGGCTCTGCCGGTGCGGTCAGCCAAGCGACGGCGCTGCCACGATAAGGGTGACGCTGGACGGTTGCCACAGCCTCCTTCTAACGCAGCATGAAACCTTTTACTTGGGGACTGCTCCTGCCTCGGTGCTGGAGTAGGGCTGGCTGTCAGCCTTGGTGTTGAGCCGGTTTGGTGCCATGAGGAATTAGTAACCTGGGGGGAGTGAGAAGGGGTGGTTTTGCCTTCCGTTATCTCAGCGGTGAACTCTGGGCAGGATTATTTTCCTATTTTTCTGCCACGATTTGGATGCACTGCTACGGCAGAGAGGGAGGGAGGGAATGTTTCTGATACCAGGTTACAGATAAGATAAAGTCTGTCACTGTCCTGGCATCCAGCATTTGCCACCTGGGGTGGAAAATTTGAGGAAAGGAGTACATTTGGACAAGGTGTAGCATTAAGAGACAAACTTGGCTGCTTTCCATCCGTATCTACTGGAGACTTTACCCACCGTCTGTAGTCAAAGGTGATTAAAAAAAAAAAAGTCTTATTGGGTTTTTTTTGCTAAAAATGCTCTCAGCAACATTCGAAAAGGAGCTTTTATTAAGACTATTGCTTGCTAAATACCATTCATAAAACAGTGACGAGAAAATATGATGGAAACTTACATTTTTCCCTCTGTCACTTTGATTTCTTTGTTACTGCTAAAACGACTGCTCTGACTCATATTTTGCATAGTTATTTTTACCTTTTCAAATGTTCCTTAACTGTTCATATTACCCTGGGCAAATCCCCCAGGGATAATTTTCATTTGCATGCAGACTTTGATGGTGTTATTAAGCAATCACTTTCTGTACTAAGTCATTATTAAAAGTAATACCACAGAGCCTCAAAAACACATTAATGGTGCCAAACAATCCGCATTTC
This sequence comes from Chiroxiphia lanceolata, assembly GCF_009829145.1. Taxonomy (NCBI): domain Eukaryota; kingdom Metazoa; phylum Chordata; class Aves; order Passeriformes; family Pipridae; genus Chiroxiphia; species Chiroxiphia lanceolata. The sequence continues at coordinate 11,910,194 of NC_045639.1, forward strand.
AGCGCTAGATTTATGGAAGAGGAAAAGCACAAGGTCTCGTATCGTTCGGTGGATGCTACTCTGTAATGCTGTAGCAGCAGCAGGCTTGATCAGAAAATATCAGAGCCAAATTCAGAGCCCTTATCTGTTGTCAGCCTTATGTCTTTTTTTTTTTTTTTTAATTTTTCTTTTTCAACCTGATGACTTCCTGCTTGTTTTTCCCCTTGGATTTGCCCTTTTCCTCTGGCCTTGGCAAGAAAGCCCGTCTGCAGTCTTCCAGTATACACAAGCTGGGCTGGTTCTGGGAAGGAGGGTCAGCCTTCCCATCTGTAATCACTGTTTTATGGCTTTCACTTGAGGTGTTAATGCAGATCAAATGGAAAACACTCCAACATGAGTGTTACAGCTTCTCGTACTGCCCTGCATAAGGTCCCAATCGTTAATTCTGATTATAAGACCTAAAGGTAATTCTATTTGCTCTCCTAATGCATTGCAGCTCTCCCGGTGGTCCGGCGTCTCTTTTCTCCAATTCCCATCTTGATCAATTGTTTGCAAATAATTAAGCTTTTAAGAGATAATGGTAGGAGCTAATGTACACAACAAAGTAAAGGTCTCAAGTCACTGTTTATTGAACAGTTTGCTTTGATATCCCAAAGTGATCCAGAGCGATAGGTGGACTTGGCAACTGGAGTCAGTGTGGTGTTTTTAGACATGCTTCCATATATATATTTATATATTTCATAGAATCATGAAATATCTCGAGTTGGAAGGGACCCATAAGGATCAAATCCAACTTTTTGCTCCTCACAGGACTATCTTAAACAAAACCATTTGACTAATATATATATAGATAGATAGATATATTTGTATACGTAATTTATACATACTCATGCAAATATAATATGCCTATATACACACAAATATGTATACCCATATCTATGTGGATGTGTCTTTATCCCTTTAAGCAACCATTAGAAAGCTTTCGGAAGGCACTTGTCGCTCTTGCACAGGCAGAATAAGGGCCAACAGCAACAGTTTCGATGAATTTCCTATTTCTTCATAAAATGGCAGTTCTCAGGGTTTCCCCCTTTCTCTCTGTTGCAATGTGATGTCTGCCTTTGCCTGTAGCACAGGCCTTCTGAGCCCTGTGGGTGGGAATGCAACAAGGCTTTGAATGTTTTTATAGCAACCTAGCCTGTGGCACGCTGATTCTTTGTCAAGTCATTTTTATTATTTTATTTATTTTATTTTTAGCCTACAAAGGAACAACTCGTACGATCCACAGAAAGCTTATATAATAAGGATGCCTAGCGTTTAAGATTACTTTAAACCACACCGAGTGATAGTTAAAAAGCCTGCTGCATTGTGAGCCTTCAGCTAAGAGGGATTAGCTATGTGAAATCCCAGGCTGTCATGTGATTATGGCAATTACAGATTTATCATGAAATTAAAAGTTTATGCTGTACTAGGATATGAAGAAAAAAAAAAATCAGATGACCTTAAACATACCGCAATTTGAGGAATTTGGGGGGTTGGGACTTTTAAGGCAATTATTTTTACAGTGACTGTATTATTCTGATGGCTAATTTTATCCAGTCTTGTCTATTTGGAAAAAAGTCCAGAACAATTGAAAATTGCTTAATGGAGACAGACTTCTCAATTCCAATAGCTAGAGGCTGTCTAGTAATTATTGCTTGCTGCATGAAATTAGACACAGTTTGTTCAATTACTTAAAATTAGATCACATGTAAGGTGGCAAAGCAAAGTAAGAAAAAAAAAGAATAATTCTATCCTCACGTGATAGCAAAGTAATGAAATAGGAAGTAAGCTGTGAAGATGAAAATGTTACAAATCATCTCCGTAGAGTTTGTTTTTGTTTTTTTTTTCCTTTTGAAGGGAAGCAAAATGTTCAGTAAAATATTCAGATAGATGGGCATAAGTCAAGTTTGACTGTTTGTTGTGGGTGAATGTGTTTAGGAAGCAAACAATAAAATGCATGCCATGTTTTTGCATGTGTAAAATACAAATTACCCATGAAAAAGAAGTAAAATCCCCTTCCCTCTATTTTCCACTTTGTAATTCTGGAGGTTTTTCATGTACACGTGGAAAATAAAGGGGGTGGTTTACAGGTGTGCAGGTTACTTGTGGGCTTCCTGTCAAGAAAACAGTATTTTAAAAAGAATTGAAAATTCCCCAATGTTTTTGGGTGACAAAAAATTAAAACTTCTCTTATGGAGCTGATGGCCACAGTGGTGGCCTTTGAAATGGGCATATTGAGTTAGGAGAAGTTGCTGGAGTTAAAACAAAAATTCCTGTTTGGTAACATGAGGTGATATAGGCATGTAACATTACCATGAGATGTCAGACTGTGCTGTTTACAAGAATATATAAAATCTGCTAAATAGTTACGATACCAATAAGATTGTGAAATTTTATGAGGTTTTAAATTCTTATGCTTTACAAGGTTTCAGTTTACATCTCATGTAATATTACACTGAAGAATACATCCACAGAATACGGGAATGTTTTTTGGGGAAAAAAAGGGGATGATTGTGTAACAGCAAATACTTCGTGACAATCAGTTGCTAAATGGTGTTGGGATAGGTCTAAGCAGTTACATCAAATTATCTTTATTGAAATGCTGTTAAGCACCTTGCAGCAAAACACGTCTGAATCCAATGTGTGGGCATCCAGGTTAGGAGCTGAACCAGATGCTCAAAACAGGACTTTTCCTTGAAATTGTTACATTTGCAATATATAACCACTTCCTTTTGGGACAGTGATATTTTTACATAGAGGGAAAGGACAGAAATGATATTTCTACATTTCAAACTTGGCTGTGGTTTTTGCTGTTGATTTATTAAGCAATCTGTATTCATGCAGAAGCGAATTTTCTGAGAAAGCAAATCAAGTTCTCACAAGAAACTTAATTTATGATTGAATTTTAACATTATCATCAATTAAAGCAGTATTTATTTTCTGTCTCTTAGGATTAGTGCAGCACAGCTATGCTAATGTCAGGCAAAAATGTGCTGATTGTTGACCTTCTGTTGGCCTGTGTTCAAAACCCAGGCGTTTGTTTATGTTCAGGATGCTGATCTTATTTGCAAATTATTTGGGGGCACTGGCAAATTTTGCCTTCACTATCTCAGAAAACATCAGTGTATTTTAGTTTTACAGAGAAGTGCTTTATCACATTCTTTATTGCTCTGTGAAATACAGAAAAAAAACCAACAAAAAAAGATGATTTGACTCTAATCAGTCATTTGAGACAAGTACAAAAAACTTGCAGCTAATGCAACAAATATCCTTCTCAAGTATCAAGGTACTGTCAGTATCCTAAGCAGTTATTTCTCCACTTCACTAATCTTTATAATTGGCTTGTCTTTTACTGCCATTAATTAAGTGATGTACTAGCCCATTAATAATTATAAAAGAGTGACACACCTCAGCATTTTCACCTTTCAGTAATAGATGTCACACTTCTGTTTTGTTTTGGTTTTATTTTTTTGCATTTTTTTAAATTTAAAATAAAAAGTAGGCAAAAAAAAGCGCATTGTTTTAAATGTATATATTTATTTTGGTGTCTTATAGCACCCTTACCCTTCAGAAGAACAGAAAAAGCAGTTGGCACAAGACACAGGGCTCACTATACTTCAAGTGAACAATTGGTAAGTAATTTTCCTTAGTGTTTCTGTATGGCCCCTGGCACCCTCTGGCTTTGTGGTTTTGGGGGACACACCTTGCCCTTGTTGTTCCCCTCCCCAACAGTTTATTGATGCAAAAGGGATATAGCCAAGTGAGTGCTTTCAGGTATAGGAACTAGGAGGTTTGCTACTGTATTTTATTTTCCCATCGCTTGGGCAGATTTCAGTGTTTCAGATTTCAAATTTTCAGTAATTCAGATCTCAGACTGCCATTTGGGTGCCAGTCCTCCTTCTGGCTGAGGATGTGTGTTCTTCAATAGGAAGGCACATAAGTTTGCAGAACATTGGTCTTGGAAGAGGTTCAGATGTTGAGTGAAAGAAAAGGGGCAGTTGGTCCCATTTCTGCCAAGTGTATTTTTTATTTGGGGGGGCTGTCATGCTTTTTTATTGTTGTTGTTGGAGGGGTTTTTTTTGACTGACGTCCTCGTGTCTCTTTATGGGTTTGCTTTAAAGATCTGGTTTTTGAAAGCTTGAGTAAACTTTGAGGACAATCTGGTTCTTTGCGGCTGAAGTACAATGTGGAGCAATTTCATTTATTTGTTCTAGCTAAGGGCTGATGGAGCCCCTGATCTGTTATAGTAGAGATTTGTTTGAAGGAAATCAGGATTTGTGCTGTTTCTGCAGTGAATTTTGGGTTGCTAAGTGTCCAGGGTGTGGTGAAGGCAACCAGTGAAAATTACTTGTGATTTAAGTGTCGTACAACAGCAAACCTTTTTTAAAAAAAGTTTGATTTATCACCCTTTGATACTGCATCAAAATGTACGTTCCTCCCACTATCCTGGAACAAGTGTCATATTTGAAGTGTATTGCAATCTAATACCTTGTAAAACTAAGTGTATCTAATTAATTGTCCTAATATTTTTAGATTAGTGTTTATGATGGGAAACCTTATCCTCTTTGAAGTAATACCCAGAAAATGGCCAAGGCAAACAGCAAGCCTGCTGGGGAAAAGGGAGGGAGGAATGCCAGTTTGCAGACAAAAGTTGTTTTTTTTTTTCCATTCAATAAGTGTCAGAGATTAATATTACTGAAGCTCTGATTACATGGCCTAATCCATTTTAGTGAATAAATTTGGTCTTGATGTCCATTGCACCTACATTAACAAACCTGCCTCTCTTAGAGAGAGTAGGAGCCTATGGGAGAGATTTCAGATATATTAAACCCCATTACAGAAAATGTAATTTCTGTCAATATAATCCCATGTATTCTTCAATTTAGTACTTTGGAGATAACAAGCTACTTACAATATATTTGCCTTTGGAGGATTAATTTACAAAGTGCACTATCTGGGAGACGCAGGCGGGCTCACATAAGCATAGCTTGTAAGGGTTATCAATTTCTGTGACCCCACAGCAGCCCTGGGAGATCAATTTTTTGAAGCCCTTTAAGATGCTGAATAAAGGAAAATACCAAATACTCAGTGGATATGAAGTATGCTTCCCAGATACTTTAAAAAAGGAGAAATAAAAGGCACTAAACATAAAATTTATGTGTTATAAGGTAGCGTAACCTACAGCATTTTGGCTTGGCCAGAAAAAATTAGTGTCTGCTTCAGCTTTGCATCCTCCAACCTTCATGTGGGCATTACCCTAATTTATATGGTTGTCCTTCAGTTTAATGATGGGCACTTTGGCCCACTGAGAAGTTGTGTATATTCGTCAGGGTCTTATTTAACGATGGGGTGGAGTTAAGGGTGTGCTCCTTCTGCGGGGTCCAGGAGTGTAGGATTCGGTGTGTGCAAGTGTGTCAGTTTAGGATGGTCCATCAAAGAAATTTTTCAAGATGATGAACGTGGGATGCCTTGAACTAAAGCTGTTTGAATTTCTGCCGAGTGACTTTCCAGGGTGTTTTTTAGTACTCATCTCACCTCAAATATGAGGAGTTTTTACTTTGGCTTTGTGTCAGGTGTGTTCTTATAAGTTCCTTATGTGCTAGTTAAAAAGAAAAAAAGGAGGTCAAATACATTATAACTGAATTCTTGTGGATGTAGGGCAGGCTTCCTCTGCTTGAGCTAGTTCCGTAATTCTGCTGTAGTGTTACAATTGCATAAATTATTGACACAATTCCCCTTCTCTCCCCAGCGGAACAAGGATTCAGCACTATAAAGGCAGTCAGGGTTTCTTAAATCACAGGTGGGGGCAAAGATGCCAAAATATGGCAATTCAGCCCCTGCTTTTTGTAATGAATGCTAAGGAACGAGGAGGCTGTGAAGCTGTTACTGAAAGCACAGGTTACATGAGAAATACCCGTGACCAATGAGGTAGTCACCCCCTCCCAAATCCTGGAGGGTATGGGGCAACCCTCTCCAGGCCTTTGTTGAGTCTCTTTTCTTCCAAGGCAATGTGCAGAAGAAGCTCTTCTTGCCTAAATAATTTGCTGCAGGGAAAAACTAACATATCATTTCTGGTTAGTTTTGCCTTTCTTCAGCAGGCTCATAAGTCATTCAGCCACAACTCGCAAAAAAAATTTTGCCTTCCTTCTTAGATTCTTCCAAACTTGTTAACACACATGTACATTTTTGTATTAATGATGAGTCATTGTAAATCACTGTTGCAGAGATTAAATAAAATGCTGAAGGGCAGGCTGGGTGCAGATCAGTCATAAATTATTGGCAGCAACACAGCGTGTGGGAATACATGAAATGTGCATGAAAAACATAAACTCATGTCTGGTAGCATGGTCGTTAGCCCAGACTGGGAATGCTGGATTTTCTGGCTGGAATTAGAAGTTTGCCACAGAGCAATCAGTGAAGAGAGCATTTGTTTTCTGCAGATTGAAAGCATTTGAACAATTTTTTTTTTGTCATATCTTGAATGCCTTTACAATATGTGCTGGTTGCATACTACAGTTCTGTGCCATAATGAAAAAAAATGGTGCTTTTCACACATGGGCTGCCCGGTGTTGGGGCTCCCCAGGCTGATGCACATAACTCCTGCTGATGGTGGAGGAGTCACAGGAATGGGGTGATGATGTGAGATGTGCCAAAAAATGTATCCACAGTAGGGCACATGTCTTTAAAAATACCACAGTCCCTTTACCATGACCCTTTTCCTTGAGTTGTTTTATTTTTTTTAAAGTAATGAAGTAACCCACATGGAGGACTTTTTCCCCCCCCCCCCACATGACAGCTTTACTTGCGAATCACCAGCATTACCTTTTAGGACAATCCTTTTCCCTCAGTTGGATGTTTATATTATGGGAAGAGGGAGCCTTTGCCCTCTTGCAAAATAAAAATAAATCTATGCCATTCAGGTCTCTGTTGTGTTGGTTGTTTAACCCCACAGCAGTTTAGGGTTTGAAACCTGGTAGCATGAACTAGAAGGGGCACTTGTATGGTCTTGACAGCCTATATGGACGTGGTAGAGACCTGACCAAGTACAGGTTAATAAGGTGCTTTTCCCGGGTGATAAAAACTGTGATTGAAATATCCACGAGGTGTGAGCCAATCACTTCTTGCCTCAGCTGAGAGCCAGCCAGGCTATATTGAACGATCTATACGGTTTTCTTGCTTACTACATCTCCCCTGAATCCCTTCCCATTAAGAACTAATGGTAAATAATTACTGGTAGTAACCTACAAGGAAGAGAGAGCAATTCTCATCAGAGGCTGCACTAGGTGTCAGATGCTTGTTTATGTTTTAGAAAAGACTTGGTACACACAGATAAATGTTTGTATATTTGTGCCTATATAACCTCTCTATATGTGCATGCCTATATGTGACTGTCTCTCTATTTAGAGTTATGTACAACAGCATCAAAATGATCTTAAAAAAAAATTAAGTTTGAAAATTCAAATCCTTAAAGCTCCAGCCTTTATTAGGTGTTTCCATTCTGCATTTTTCAAAATACCCTTGTGCTATCTAGGGCACAGCCCAGACAATGATGGAGCAGCTAGTCAATATTTTATCTTGCCCTCATTCTTCTGTGCTTCATTTGTTGAGCTGTATTCAAACTGAGCTTGAAGATGGAATTAATAATTACTGCTGGGCTTTCCTATGGCACTTACTGCTGTAATACCCAAGTCCTTCCCTGACCTCCACGTGCTTGCATATGCATACAAGGTGGTGGGTCTGCATGGTATTTTTACAGTTCCCCTACAAAGAGAAATAATAGCATTGTCCCAGTTCACAGGAGAAGAAGTGAGACTCGAGGAGCTCCAGGTCCAGCACGGTCACAGGTTTTGGGTGGATCTGGGACTGTGAGGTGACTCAAAATGATAGCAAGTTATTCAGTTTAAGGTCCTATGATCATTGAAACTTCATGTTTCATGGAAACTCCCTAGTTTTCAGTGCTTTGGCATCTTATATTGTCAACCTGCAGTGTTGGGTATGGAGGAGAGATATGAGAAGTCAGCAACTACTGGTGAAACATTTGGGTTCAATGATTTTCTCAGTACCTTTTGAGCAGTCCCAGGAAGCAGCAGAACTGAATCCTCTTCTCCAGTGCAACATTTGGCTGCATTAACCAGGACTGTTTTGCTTTTTTTGCTGCCTTATTCGTTTAACTTTGTCAAAGTTTATTTCCTGTAGAAATCAATTTTTTTTATGTTATAATGCCCTGGCCTGTTCTTATAACAGACATGATCATCATTGGGGTGATTGAGGCATTGAGCCCTATCAAAACTGGTAGCACGAGCTCGTAACTGAACTGTTTGCATAGAAATACATTAAAGACTAGGGTGCAAACAGCTTTAATAATATGGCTTCCTAACTTTTGAGTTCTTGATTTTATGTCCATGGCTTCTTTAAATGTCAATTTTATGTATAATTTCCTAGGCTTGCAAAAAACCCAAAACAAACCACAACCAAACACACTGGAAAAAATTATCAGATAATGTAAGCTTTGCTAATGTCATTCTTGGGGACAGATGAAGTTAGTTTTACTGAACCTTTGTAAGGAAGAAATTTTAAAAGGGCTCCAAGACTAGCCTAAAGATGAGTCTGAAAAATCAGAGATGGGCTTGGGATAGGAAGACCTGACCACCCTACTGTATATAGCACAGTCAGGGCACAGACACGCAGAAACACTTTATTATTCTTTTAGCCCCCTCACAACTCTCTTCCAGCAGGAAATTTCTTTCTGCCTCCATTTCTTTGCTCGTGGTGAGGACAGTGGTAGAGCTTTACTGCAATAGTTGCATGGTGCAGGAAGGGAAGTGCTTTGCCGTGGCACGGGAAGGCAGGGTGGCGTGGTGGGGGCAGGAGGATTTTGCACTTCTCCCAGGAAGTGCTCCCCAGAACCCAGAAATGGGCAGGGAGCACTACTGGGAAGGGTGTCCTGTCCATCTGCTCGTCCTGGCTTGCAGATGGTGGGGTTACGGATGGAGCAGATGGGGGGATGCAGATTGGGAGATGCAGATGGAGGGCATGGGGGAAGGTGCTGGTGGGGCAGACGGGAGATGCAGATGGAGAGGTGCAGATGGGACCAGATGCAGATGGGGCAGAGGCAGAAAGCCCCTCCCACTCCTCCACAGAGGTGCAGAGGAAGGAGGAACAGCTGCATGACTTTCCAGCTTTTGGGAAACAGTCCCAAGCCCCTCTTTTCTCGCTGTAGCTTTTATTTCATAACATACCAGGGCTTTGGTGCATCTAAAGCACACCCCAAACACCCCCAAATCCAAGTGATAATGTTGTCTGGTGTTTCCCATGTGTTAAGCCCCATGTCAGCCCCTTGGAGGGGATGGAAAGGCTCCTTCATGAGGCTGGGCATGTAGCATAAACATCATCTTCCCTCAATTCCTTTGCTGAGGGTGATATTCACCCCGAGCAAAAGGCCAGCACATGACCAGTGCACCACTTTAGTCCCACTTAAGCACTATTTTTAGGGTGTAAGTGGGGGAGGAGGCCAGCAGGGAAGGAGCATAGCAAAGGCAGGTGCTGGTCCTATATGCAGGGTTGGATTTTCACCCCTGCTGCCTACCAAATTGCAGACTACAATAAACAGGGAAATACTCAGTTTGCCACTTTGCAGAGCACATCACACACAGGGATCTTTAGTCCTTGGCGAGTAAAATATCTCCTTGTTTTCAGATGTATCTATTACTGCTTTTGTTGCAGTAAACAGATTAAATGAGAAAAGGTCAAGATGCAATTTGAATCTGTGTAAGAACATAACAAATACTTTTCTGAGTAATCAGATATAGTAAATACAAGTACTTATTTACTTGTAAATGTTAAAACATTCACAAATTATCCTCTCAACTTCAGAAATACGAACTTAACCATCAGATTGTAGAGACAATTTACTTTTCTTCTCTATGTGATTCAAGAATATGTATACAGATGTTATTTAAACACTGTTTTGTTAATGAGAATACATGTGAAAGCAAGAAAAAATAGGAATAAGAAAGAATATATTTCGGGTTTAACAAACACATATTGTTTGATGTTCCAGAGTAAAATAGGACAGTAGGTGTTTTCAACATGAGAATCATCCCCCTCCAAAAAACCCCACTCAAAACACCAAGAGCACTATTTTAAAAAGTATCTTGCTGGGTGAATTGTTGTATCATTTGAGCAGTTCAGAATGTGTGCAGTAAATTAGTGGTTCTAAATGTACCATGTGCTGGATTTTTCAAGCAGATTTTTACATTTATGTTTTCACTAAGTCTTAGCTAATTGTTATGCCTTTCACCTTGAATGCCAATTGTAATAATAATATTACATCTGCAGTCTATTTCTCTGTTCTTAAATTACAGCAATCAGGAATACTCACTAGGTAAAATCCTGTATAGTTACTCATAAGAAAATATTGAAATCAGATGAAAAAATGTTTAGCTTGCATATTGCCTTAGACAGCCCTGGAGAGCTGCCAGGCAGTCAAGGTATTATTAGAAAAGCTGAGCAAATAGCTTACAGGGAGAAGAGCTGTGAATGTAGAGCCATCAGGTACCATTGGATCACCGGATTTTAGGCTGGTATTTTTTTTTTTGTAGTTCAGTAAAGGCATTTAAAAATACAGCATGGCAGTTTACACATGCTGGGTTTGGTTTTGGCATGTGGATATAAGGAGTAAGTGGTACAGTTTTGGCATGACATACGAGTGCTTTTCCAAAGGGATCAAGTGCTCAGAGGTGAGTATAGAGTTTTCTTGGAAAAATGCTCCCCTTGGCCTCCAAGTCTTCAGGTGGAGCAGAGGATGAAGAGCTAATAGACCCTGGATTCCTTGCTCAGCCCAGCCTTGTCAGCCTCCACACACTGCAAACTGCCCCAAAACAGGGGTCACCCCATTCAGGAGTGCCAAGGAGAGATGTTTCTGACAGCTCCTGGATTCAGGGTGGGGAAACCAGCAAAGGAAACACCATTTATTTCAAAAGCAAATGTTGAATCATTTTGCATGAGCTAACAGAATAATTATTGGCACCCTAAGCATTGAGAGAAAAAAACAAAACTGGTTATTTTATTCACATAGATGCTTTTTTGAGAAGGAGAAAGGTTGGTTCCCACTGCAGAGCATCATACAGTGGAAACAGGATTTACCTGCCAATAGTATTGACTAACAAAAGGTGTTTGGTGCTTGAGAATTTAATATACAGCCAAAAAACCTCCTCTTTTCCCTCTTCTGGGGTGCTTTCGTACCTGAAACACTTTTTTTTTAGTTGATGCGTTAACGTTCTGTAACAAATGAGATGTCATGTGTCAGGGAAATAAGATGAAACAGAACCATGCAAATGTTTGGCACTTGCTCTTTTCTCCTCTCCTGCCCTAGCTTTGCCAGGCAGGATCAGGGGAGGGATCAGAATTCTTTGTTTGCTAGTTTTTATTTACAAATACTGAGGTTCAGCTGTGCACCATCTCAAAAGAAGGGTTTGGCTTTAAAAATTGCCCATCCAGGACACTATTGTAATGTGGAAACGCTGCATTGCGAGCAAGGGGAGGGCTTGGCACTGTCTCTGTAAATAGAGTTCTCAGGGCTTGGTTTCTTTTTAGTGTGAGATACCTGAGATTTATATATAACAAAATAAAATTGAAACTATATATGCCCTCAATATATGAAAAAAAAAAAAAAGACAGAAAGGAAGAGTAATGGTTTGTCATTGCTTTGCAAGTCAGGCTTTGGCCTATTCTTGTCATAGCTATCTGAAGTGTGTTTACATATAGTTTGCCTTTCTGGTATTTTGGGCTTGCACAGACCTGATCTCCACCTATTTTGTGTCAACAGTTGCTGAGATTGGTGTAGAGTGGTTAATCATCACAAACTGAAACACCAACACGTGGAGAGAGGTGCCCTCAGAGACCCTCTCTCACACTTAAATCAGACTCTTGCCCTGGGCTGCACCTGCATAAAACAAACTGCCTGGCTCAAAACTCAGCCTGAAATAGTATAAATGGGGCAAATGTTTCCTTCTTCTTGGTTCAACCAATTTTCTCTTCTGAAAAACGAAACACAGCCAGAGGGGCAGGGCGAGGACGTGCTTTCGAGGGCGTGTGTTTTGCCCTGCCTGCCCTGGAACGATTTTGGTGTAAATGATGCATGGCTGGCTACACCAGCCTTAGCACCAAGCAGGCTTCAGCCTTTAATTTGACTTTTCAAAAAGAAAAGAAACGGCAGCAGATGCTGAAAAAATATTCCTTCTGCAGTTCTTCAATGAAATCTAGGTCATGTAACAGTTTCACGGGTTATTTTTTTTTTTTTTCTCTGCCCAGGCACTGTAGTCCTTGTGGCTTTTTTGGCTAAGGATAAAGTGTGATACCAATAGCTGCTGTTGAATTGAGATCTATCCCAGAGACGTCCAACTTCTCACCTGGTTTATAAAGGTGGTTTGTACCATCTGGGGGCTGATCTCTAAGCTTTCTGTGTCCCGTGGTTTCACAAATTCTTTTAATCTTTGACATTCCTCTGACCTCGCTGTGTGTGTTTTGTTGGTGTTGTTTTCTGACGGTGTCTTTTCTTCTGCTCTGAATAAAATGCTGTCAGGAGTAGGATTATAAGCAAAATGAATTACTTCACTTAATGGGAAATTATGTTTAGATAAAGTAGATTACAAAGTAGGCTATTAGTAGTGGTTAGAAAACAATGTTTTGAAGTAGGATATCTTGGGGCAGGGAGAGTTTGTTCAGAAGTGTGGGGTTGTTTTTCAGGTTGGCTGTGACTCAGAGTTGTATCTTTTGTGGCTTCTGGGAAAAAAAAAAAGAAATAAAGAATTCAAACCAGTTTTTCAGGTGCCCACATCACACAAAATACATCAGTGTTCTTGTATTTGTTGTCTTGGTTGTGGTGAGGAGGGCACAACCACAGGAATCAAAGCTTCCCTCAACATCCCAAACTGGTGTCTCGGGGTATAGCCCAGAGCCTGTTTCATGTGCAAACACTGGTCCAGTATAGGGGTATATTATATTTTCTCTTTGGGGACCCAGGGGCGTTTTCCCCCAAAGACACTTGCCAAGACTTTTGGTTTGGCCACCCTGGGTTTGCTTCTCCTTGTGCTACAGGCTGGAGGAGCTCCTGAAGGGTGACAGGGTGTGGAGTTACTTCATACTGCTTCAGTGGCCTTTGGAGATGAGGAGATCCATCCAGGAGTGCAGATAGATTATTTCTCACACCCTTCAGTGAGCAGGAACACACTTAAACTAGCAGCAAGATGTGGGAGAAGCCTTTCTTCTTTCACTTGGGCTGGAGGACCAGGCGCTGCTTCCAACTCCCATGCTGTATGCCTGATGAGTAGGAATGAACAGGGAAAAAGCCACTTGGACAAGGCTCCCAAACTGAGGTATGGAAAAAACCTTGGGCCTCAAGGAGAACCCCCTGTGTTTATAACACTTGTGAGACATGATAAAACTCAGATATCCTGCAGGCATCTCTCATGAGCACTACATTCCCTTAAATAAGAGGTTGTGCTGATTTGACAATGGACATGGAATTGCTGGAATAGAGAGGAGTGTTTTCAAAGAAATAGCCAATATTTTGCTGTCAGTTCTCATCTGTTCCCAGCGTAAATCCCTGCCATCGAGTGGGGCTCAGGTTGTTGGTTTGAAGTGATCTGCTGAAGAAAAGCTGCTGGGTTGCATTGTTGATGTGCACCAGATGAGGACCCGAATTACAGAGTCCAGACAAGCTCTCCTAAAGGACCAGGTGGAAAGCTGTCTTTCAGACCCTCCTCAGAGCTGTTAGAAAACCCTGAGCTGGGAGATGTGCATCTCAGCCTGGGCTGCTCTCAAAGCTTGTAGAGAACCTGCACACCCTCTGTTACGATCATTTTTGTGGGAGGCAAGGTTTTGTCTGGTAGCATGTTGTGTGCCCAACCACAGCACTCCAGGGGGGCCAGTGCTGTCCTGGGTGGGAGTTAGAGCAGCCTTAGTGCTGCTCTACTAGATGAATCCTTGCCATATTCCTTAAAGGCTAATTGTGGCACATGGAGATCAGCAGAGTACAGCTGCGCTGGGATTTAGGAGCAGGGAAGAGACGGGAGGTCAGCTCCACTGGCGCTTTGCCATGTAAAGATTTCCCCTTACATCATCTGGCTGCCGAGGGCGAGTTTACATCTGCCTTGCACCCCGAGGGAATTGCGGTGTCAGGGAATGAGGTTGCTGAGAGTTCTCCCCAGTGCAGCCGAGACCTGCAACACGGCTGGTGCTCCGACTCCCTGGCATCGGCGGGGAGACGTCTGAATGCTGGACCTGGATTTTCACCGGAAACATTCCATGTTGGCAAAGCTTGTCTGGGTGGAATATGTGAATGAGAGGGGAGGAGGAGGCGAAGGAGAGCATACCAGAAAGGCCAACAGCAGCTCACCCGTGATGTAGAAGGGCACGGGAGATGGGTAGAGCAGGGAGATGTATCTCCAGGGAGCCCTTCCCCAGGCACGTTGGCTCTTCACTCCTCTGCAGCAAGTCCCTTCCTTAAATTTCATTCAGAACTAGCCAAATAAATACAAATAGATTTTAGCCCCGTCCTGCTGGGGAACAGGGAAAATTTTGCAAGATGGGATTGTTTCCTGCCTGGCTTTCTCCTAGAAAGGCTCATTGAGCAGCCACAACCATGAACCCTGCAGAGACATAGGACTAGGGGAGCATTTTGGCCAAGGGAGAAGCAGGGCCAGGAGCTTATGGGTCCCGGTTTGATGGAAAGCCACCAGCTATCCCTTCTGCATCCAGAGCACAAGCCACTACCAGGCTTGCTACTACCCCAAGGCAGTCACCATGTCTACGTGTTTTCCCGTAGGGCTGGTAGTGACAGGACAAGGGGGAATGCTTTAGTAGGGTGGGCATAGATTAGATATGAGAAAGAAATTCTTCACTGTGAAGGTGGTGAGACGCGGGAACAGGTTGCCCAGAGAAGTTTTGGATGCCCCATCCCTGGAAATGTTCAAGGCCAGGTTGGATGGGGCTTGGAGCAATGTGATCTAGTGAAAGGTGTCCCTGCCAACCCCCTGCAAGGGGGGGTTGGAACTAGATAATCTCTGTGGTTCCTTCCAACTCAAACCGTTCTAGGATTTTATAATCCTATGGTGGCAGGATGCTCCCCGAAATACAGTCTTTATTTGGAGGCAAGATGTGGCTAGCAGTGATGTGAGAAGAAAACCTGTTATGGAGCAAGATGGGAAGGCTCCCAAGCTTAAAGGCTTGGGAGAAGAGGAGATGGCCAAAGGTAGAGCTGGTGCGTGCTGGGCCGGCCAAAATGTGGGGCATAGCCAGCTCTCTTACAAGGAGCACATACCTGATCTCATCTCTCTGCTTTCTATTTTTGCCCTCGATATGCTCACTGCATTAGCAGACTTGGCTTGGGAGGCATTCGATAGCACGCTCCTGCTCTAAAGCAACTTTTCTGAATGCACAACATGAATCCTCCATTGGTGGGGTCACGCAGTAATGCTTGAAGTCAGAAGCTATTTTTAAAACTAAATTGCAGAACCACACATGGCTTTCATTAGTGCTTTACATCAAATTTGTCAGCTAATTAGTGGTTTTTCATCACCAGTTTTTGCATAGTATTTTATTTATTCGCTCTTCAATATTGTCTTGCAACAAACCCCTCAGCCCTATATACAGTCCCTGGCACTGGTGCTACCAGCAGAGGAGGGAGGAAGAAGAGAGCCTGCAGGAGACCTTTCTGATCCTCCTGATGGATGGGCTCTCTGTGTTTGGAGTATATTCCAATATTACGTGTCTGGAGTGGGTGGTTTGCAGCCCGTGTACTCTCTTCCCTCCCTACCTCCATTTAGTGTTGTAAATGATGTATTGCAGTCCTGAACTGTCTTCGGTTCGGAGGAGGAGGAGAAACCAAGAAAAGTTGCCAAACATGACTTCATAAGGTTTGACTTTAAATTGAACAAAGTTTCTTGAGCGTCTTGGATTTTTTTTTTTTCTTTACAAATAAAGGGAGTACAGAGAGCATGGATTGCTAATGACTGGTAGTTACGGGTCATTAAGCTCACTAACTGACTTCGAGATCAGAACTTTCTAATAACAGCAGTAAGCACTCTTTTAACATTTATTTCTCATTTTAGGGATGGGGAGATGTGATTACCATTTGAAAGTCTGCAGTTATTTTTTTCTGTTCATAATTACAGAGGCAGCTTGTTATTTTCAAGGCTGATTTTAAAACATTTGAAAGTATTCAGTGAAATAATTTCTGTGGTGTTTTATTTTTTTTTTCTTTTCTTTAACTGACTCCTTTAAAAAGCTCTGGAAAACAAACACAGAGGGGAAAAATGAAAATATGTTAAAATAAGGAATAAAGCAGTTACTGAAGTGTAATAATCTCGGTTTATAGCACACTTTCCATTTAAATTGGTTTTATTAGAGATAAACCTGTTAAGCGTTGAGGAATTAAGTGCTGAATAGAGAAGGTTGTTTCGCTGCTGTATAAATGAAGGATCCCAGTATGCAGAAAAGAGTGTGACTTGATTTTACAAGTGAATAATTTGCCAGTTTGAAGGGCTCTGGTTACTTTGGCATCTGTTATAGAAATGATGATTTGCTTGTCAAGAGGGATACTGTTTTTTTCAGAGGGGCAAGAGAGGTTTTAGCACTGGGGTTTGTAGGCACTTTGGGCTTTCTCATTCTCCTTACTCCTGGTTTGCTAGAACAAGCTCAAGGAGAAAATGAGGCAGAGAGATTTTTGGGAACTTCTTGGCACTGCTAGTGAGACACAGACTTCTGTTATGCAGCGCTTTGGGACAATATTGAGAGGGACCAACCTGTGACTTCAAGTAGCAAAAGTCAGTAATGGTGTGAAACTCTCTTCATTTGGGAGGGCTGGGGGCAGAGAAAAATTCAATAGACTGCGAAGTCTCAGCATCATCTTTCAGACAGCTGGTCCTGGAAAATTTCATTGAAAGACTGCAAATTGGAAGTCCCCACAATCGCTCTGTCGATTCTTGAGCAAAGGTGACTTTGGAAATTTGTGACAGCAGAGGAAGGTCTTGTTTTATTCACTCAACAGAAGTGAAATACAAGGGGAAGGGAGAAAGAACAGATCTGTGCGGAAAATGTCACTTGGGCTGTAACCTGAGCCTTAGCGAGCTGTGCCTTTCGGAGGGTTTGGTGACCCTCTGAAAATCCTTGGTCTCTGGCTGCTATTATTGTAGCCAATTTCCAACTAAAATAAGTCTTTTGTCATCACCAGCCATGCAGCCTCTTGCTGAGAAGAAACAAAACTTGTGCGTGGCAGCGAGGGCGGCCAAGCTGAAGGTCAGAGTGCAGAGGCAGATTGCTGCATCCCCGGGGCTGGGGCTGGAGCTCACCCGTGGGACCCGGCGATGCACCAACAGGGGAGTCTGCCAGTGACCTCTGGAGACAGACCCCAGACAAGAAGCCTAAGAGAAAACATCCTAGTAAAATGCAAATGGGAGAAAAGAGGGTTTCCTCCTCCTCTTTAGGCTTATGCAGGTGGAGTTGCTGGTTTTATTTCTTGCTTTTTGGTACGTGGCAGAAAGCGCAATCCCATGTGTCCAAACAGGGCAAGGAAAACTTAAATTGAAAAAAAATAGTAAATACCCTAAACTTTTGTGTTTACCCAACTGTTCAAATGTTTTCTCCGTACCAGATCCTTCCCCTTGCAAAACAAAAAAGGAAAAAAAAAAAAAAGAGCTCGAAGAAAGCAGCCCAAATCACTTTGAAAGGTTCTCAGCTCTCCTTGGGCTGGGAGGTGGGTACAACTTGTACACTGAGGGATCTTGTGTTGTCTGTGCCACTACCCTTTTGAGGCAGAAAACCCAAAACAAAAAAAACCCTTCTTCATCAGAGCAAAGGTACCAATGCATAGAGCCACTGGTATGGGGAAAAATACCTTATACAAGTTTTTGAGCCTGACTGGGTCTTTATGCACGAGTAAGGTTATACGTCTGTCTTAAGTTTTATTCTGAGTTGTATTTTGATAATACTCCATTTCAGTAGCATTTAGTATGCAAATATCTTTTTTAGGTCGTGATTCCTCTGAACTTTTAAAAATTAGAGTGACTTAGGGTTTATTCTCTTAAGATAGGTGAATATGAACATTTGGGAAAAGGGACAGGGAGATTTTGCCTGTTAGCTTTTCTATTCCGTCATTTTTGCTGATGTTAACATCAACCTGGCACCCTGGGAATTCAAAGAGTGATCAAACGATCCTGGCCCTTTTCTCAAAGAAAAAAAAAAAACAACCCAGAATATAAAGAAATTAACTCCATGTCCATGTATTTCTGCAGCAACAGCTAATTCACAGTTTTGCTTGCAAAGAGTTCTCAAATGTGATTTATAAACATAGTAGCACTGCATTGTGCTCTCTCAGGGCAAGCCGCATTAATAGTTTTAATCTGATGGGTTCTTAGGAATTCCAGGTTTAGGATGCAGGAAGAAACTTGAAAGTGAATACTTTCTTCTTTATTTTTCTTTTTTCTTTTTCTTTTTTTTTTTTTTTTAATGCATAGTGGTTTGGAGTCTACTATAATGCAAAGTAAAGCGTTGTGTTACAAAGGCAGGGAGGATGGGACAGAAGGTTAAAGGGCATCCTGGAAACAAACAGCTGGACCAGTTTATTTAAACAGATACAAGGATGGGGAGCTGACCTCCGTTTGACTTCTAGTGGGAGGAGCGAGAATGTCATTTTATTACTTTGCCCAGAAGGAAAATGTTCTTGCGTCTGAATTCCCCCCGAAGACATCCAAACACTGGGCTGTTTGGCAGAATTGCTACTTATAGAAAATACTTACATGAATGCGTAGGAAGAAGATAACTGTTAAGTACCTGTGTGTAAAACGTTCCTAAAGCAGATATCCCAAGCGATAGCATGGGGCAAATGGGTGAGAATATGTTTTACCGTAGGCACATCTGGCAGATAATTATTGGTAAATCCTAGATATATAGTTTACTCTGGTATATTAGTGTATAAACTATGTATAGTGTAGTTTATTATCTTGAGATCCCCCCCTTCTTCTTAAAAGTGCTTGTAGTTTGGAGGAGAAGGAGGAGAAGGTCTTGAAGTTGGGGTGTGCATGCTTCATGCTGCTCAGCATTTCTTTGGGGTCAAAGCTGTTGAAAAAATGAAGGTTTTGGTGACCAGTCACTCTCACGGCTACCAAAAATCCTCCCCCCGTTTCCACAGTACCAGGTCCTGGGAATGCAGCAGGAGAAGGATGGAGTAAACACAGCAAGAGCCTTGCCAGACTTGCAAAAAGAAATGGCTGAGGCACTAGGGTTCTGTGTTGTTGTTTTACTTCGAAGAGTTACTGTGAAAATTGCTTTCTGCAAATGCAGATTACAGATATTAAACAATTTTCCAATTGGTCATGGAGCTAAGGCAGCTAATGGGGGAAAAAAAGCAGATTTCTTTTAATTGCTTATTTCACATGGTGTTTGTGCTACACCTGTGCTTATAATGAGAAAGGAAAATTAGTCTAACCTTCTGCTCACATGATTCTAATTTTCATGGTTTGTACAAGATAATGATAAACTGATTTGCAACACTGTTTGCTGGCATTGAGGGTGGTGTTTATTGGAAATGTGTAGAAAAATTGATCCAATACTGTTGCTGACAAAACATGACCTAGTTCAGGTGTAAGGTTTCCAGATTGGCACCCAGATTTGGTGCCTTTGAGCCCATTTCCTCAAGACAAGGGGTTTGATAAGGACTCAACATCTTGATTAATTTTTGCAGGACTTTGGGTAATGGGTGTCAGTGGGGAATGGGAGATGGGAGGAGTCCAAAATCACTGGGCTGGTCTTTGATGAGGGCAAAAGAAACAGCATGGGGCAGTGGTTTGCTATTCTTCTCCCCTCTGGTGTAGGGAAATGGGTGGGCAGAGCTGATTCCTGCGGAAAGATCCTGGTGGCTTTATCTCTGTGGTAGGAGAGCTCCTGCTAAGCCACCTCAAGCAAAGGCAATGAAAACAAGTATCAAGTATTCCTTTGTGAAGTTTCCCATCCCAGTTTACAAGTGTGGTGTGGTTTAGCCAATGCTCACGCATCTTCCTTTACTAGTAAATATTGCGGCGTACACATTTTTATTATTCTTTTTGTCCCTCATAAAGAATGAAAAGTCCGGTTATGCAACTTTGCTGTGATCAGATCTCTGTGAAGATTTTTTTCCAAACGGATTTTAACTAAACTTTCTGATGAGTGAAATCTCAAGAGAGGTTCTTCAAATGCTCTTCATTCAGACAGGTTCCCAGCTATGATTTCCAGTCTCCTGACTTCAGAGCCACAAGGAGACTGGGGCACTTGTGATCTCTCTCCTTCTTCTGTTTTGCTCCAAATTATTTTGAATACTTCCAAATAAGCATTGCAAGACTAACTGAGGCATAGAGCTACAGAAACACAAGGAGTAGGGTTGCAGATGGCTGTTTTTAAAAATGACCGTACCTTCTTTTTTTTATTATTTCCAAAGATCTGCTTTTCATTGTTCGGGGGGGAATTTTCAGTAGTCCAGTAATTACAGTTTAACAAGATGTTTGCTGTAAATGGTCAGGCCTAGCTGGAGAAAACAGGATTATAAATTCAATTACTGTAAAGCTATGACCTCGCCTTGACCCCCTCAGACTTTGCATAAAGAGAGGGAGGGGGGAAAAAGCCCACCAAGAAATGGCTAGGAGGAATGCATGGCTCTGAAGTCCCCAGCAGTGTGACTTAGTGGTGATAAAAGTCCAGACGTTCCCTCATTTGATGGGGTTCTACCATCACAGTTCGTTATCTTAATAGTGGGCATTAAAAGGGAATTAGGTTTGCAAGAGGTAGGGGCAGGTTTTGATAAAGAAAAAAATTGGAAAAAGAAGTCAGAGGACATAAGGCAGAAATGACACTAATGAGGGGGGAGGTAGCAGATGCCCTCACGAACATCTCGCTTCACACGTTTTTGTTTTTTCGGTGCCCCATTCTGTATTGAGAAGAGCGTTGCTGGTATTGTTTCCTGAAAACTCGGCTAATTCCCCCATGAAAAGATGAAATGGAAGTGTCCAACTGTGGTAAAAAGCAGGCAAACATAAATCAGCTTGGAAACCCCAAGCTCGTGCTCTCAAAGGTCATGAGGGTTAGAGGTTTAGCAGTGTTTGCATCCCCACGCAGCTCGATGGAGAGCACCACAACAAGGGCAAGAGGGCTTGGGGATGGGTGGAAGACATCCCTTCCCTAACCATTTGCTTTCCTTTTTTTTTCTTGCAGGTTTATTAATGCTAGAAGAAGAATAGTTCAGCCCATGATAGACCAGTCCAATCGAGCAGGCAAGTCCCCAATAGTAACTGTATTCAAGTCACGCAGGCAAAAACCATCCTCAAGCCATTCACGGGGAGGTCCATTACCTGGTAAATAAATGAGAAATGAATGCTGGGAGTGATTGACAATTAAAATACAACCAGCTTTCTTTCATTACGACTCTAATCATTTTAACATGATTAAAAACATTTGGGGGAAAAAAAAGACATTGAAAATTCAAAACGAAAAACTAAAATGATCCGTTCCATGACCGGACTTTCTGTACATGATCCCAATTATTCTTATTTTTTTTAGCAGTTGTTTGGAGTTTTCCTTTTACCAGCTCTTGCTGCTCCTGTGACCACTCCCTGGTGCATGGCTTGGTGTGGAATTGCTGTAAACTTTATTACCTGTCAAAAGGGCAAAGGGGTCAGAATCGCTTGTGGGACTCAGTAAAGTTCAAAGACATTCAATGAGGTAGAGCTTTATGTGCTTTAATAACCCAAGGCAGCTTACTTCTGAAGCCGGCTTTTAATGTACAGTCAAAACCTCCAGTTCAGGTAGTGGTACTTGTACAGGGTTCTTTTGTCCCTTGGCTCTTCTTTTTAGTAGCTGTCTTTTGGGATTGCTGAGCGTTTGCTGTTTACTTTGGGGGGATTTATTTCTACTTCTTTAAAAGACCTTAAGTTTCCACATGCTGGTTCTGTCTGGGGTCCTGGCTCGCAGCTCTGTGCGGGTATTTACCATCAAGGATTACCAGAGCCCGTTAGTCCCAGTTGGTTTTGTTTTCCAAGTCTTACTGTCAAACTCTCCAAATACATCATTGTCCAAGATGCCTTTGGACCACACTTCCTCTTCAAGTACATTTGATTATTTGCCGTTAGAGGTAAATATCTGGTATGGACGTGTTCAGATCCTGCTTTTAGAAGGCACAGGGGCGTAATTTAACACACTGTGATTTCAGTGTGACTATTCCAGCCATAAAATCCGGCTCCTATACAGGTTTTTGCATTGACGTCAGCAGCGGCAGCAGCTGGAGCCCGGGCTCCTCATGTCTCAAGATTTCAGTTTGCAAACTTCATTTCCAAACTTGCAGAAGGAGATTAAGCCAAAACTTAAGCGTGCTTGTTAGGCCGGCGCTAAATTCGCACAGTAGATATTTTTCCCTCTCTTTAGAGCCAACAATGATAGCCCGCGGGTAGGGGGGGTTGTGTCTCGATGCCGTGAGAAGAGATGACCCTCTTGGCTGCTGCTAAAAAGCAATGTTCTGCACTTTTCCAGTAAGTCAAGGAACACCCTATAACCCCGACGGGCAGCCGATGGGAGGTTTCGTGATGGACGGCCAGCAGCACATGGGCATCCGAGCACCAGGTAAGCCCCGGGAGAGCATCACCCACCTACGGGTGGCCTCGGTCACGCCACCGCAGGTAAACACACCTCCGCCCTCCGCTGCCGTCCCAGCTGCCTGCCTTGCCTCACCTGTCTTCTGCCTGCCTTCCACACCGCCGAGGGAAACCAGGCACCTCCGTGCTCGAGCGGTCCTGGACCCTCTGCCGGTGCTGTGTTTTGGAAAGGGGCTTTTGGCACTATCTGTTGACTTTGCTCATTTTCTGGCATCTTCTTGGATTTTTATCTCCCTCTAGGACCTATGAGTGGAATGGGCATGAATATGGGCATGGAGGGGCAGTGGCACTACATGTAACCTTCACCTAGGTAACCAATGGCAAAGCCAGGGGGAAGTAAGTACAAACGAGGTCTTTGTTCTCACTTTGTCCGAGGGATATTTGTCTTCTTGCATTTCCCTATGTTCTCCCTGCCCATAGCCTCATGCTTGTTCCTTCCTTTCCATCCATCCATCCTACGCCTGGGCTCCTTCGGGTTTTCTCTCCCTCTGGTTCAGCTCAAGCTTTCCAAGCTCCCAAAACCCCCCATGCGCGCGCGCGCCGTACATTGACGCTGCCGTACATCGACGCCGCCATACATTGATGCTATTATCCATCCCCGAGCACATGACAAAACAAGGAGCAGCCGGGGAGGTGGGGGAGCCCGTCGTCTTGGCAACAGACTGATTTGCAAAATGTAAGCGGTCTGCAGCAGCGCAGGGAGAGGAAAGAGCATGTCCCCAAAGTGTCATAAATCTGTCTAACCGCAGTTGATGCATGAGTTACATTTCTCCCGCTAACCTGCAAGACACCAAAAAAGCCAAGTGGAGACTTCTCGTAGGGTAGGAAAAGAGAAACACACCAAACAAAAAAACGGCAGCTTCACTTAGTTGCGTTTTGGAAGGCGATGGACAAAACTTTGATTTCTTTTTATTTTTTTTTTTTTTTTTCAAGTTTATTTCTCTTTGTCTGTCCGTCATAATGGGATTACGTGTGGCAAAGGAAAAGGAGAGAATACAAAATAGAGGTGTGCGCAGCAGGCTATGGAGCTTAGCCCAGGCTAATTGACTATATCCAAATTAAGTATGCCATCACTTGCAGTGTGACAAATGGATTTGACTTATTCAGTATACAAAAATAGAGATCATTAATGCAATCTTCAGTGGCAGGCCTTGCGAAGAAAGCCTAGAAAAACTGTCCCAGTTTTTTTTTTCCCCTCTTGTCTTTTATAGGGGAAAATACATTATACAAATTTTTGTATTTTCTTTTTTTTTAAGAGTAAAGTGGTTTGAAACACCAAGACACCGATACCATGTTTAAATGGTGCGTGATTCTGTTCCTCTTGCTCTTTTCTGGAGTTGAAAGAGTTATTTCAGCATTTTTGTTGTGCCCCCAGCCTATATTAACATAGGGTTTGAAGTTACCCAGGGCAAGTGTATTTCGTAGTACTCTTCTCTGGGCCCAAGTCAAAACTAAGTTTTAACAATTAGCTGTGAAAACATTCCTCTGAGCTTGGGAATGCAACAGCCTTATTACCTCATCATGAAAATTTCTAGCTTAGTTAATTTAAATATTGTTTCTTAGTTTCTGGGTCAATTAAATTTAAATGATGTATTTTATGCTTCGTGACCAATTAAATTAATAGGTTATTACAAAAAATATTATCATCTTTTTTGATTAAAGAGCTGTGAGTACAGTATATTTTATAAGCAATTTTCATTAGTTCAAAACTGTTCCTTTAGGCTAGATTAAGCAGCTATTCATTGCTAGAGCCTTGAGACCTGATTCCAAGGTGTTCGGCGCATTCACAGCGCGCTCTTACTTAGAACTAAAGCCAATTGAACCTACTTAGCAATAGCGTATGCCTTTCACCCTTGATGATTATGGAGCTTATAGCTCTCCGAAACAATACACCTGTCAGTTCCCATCAGCTACAGCAATCCAAGCAGAAGGCAGAGGCCCACAGAAAGCAGGAGGTTTTATTGTTTTAGGTCCAATTTTTTTTCTTATTGTTCTCCCAAACCCACTGAAAGGTTTGACTGAGTTGCGCGTCTGATTTTTTTTTTTTTTTTTTTTTTGGTGACCAGAGGTGAGCAGGGGGGAAAGAATTAATTGATAACTGTTATTGATTATATATATATATTTTTAATGTGTTTAAAAATACGGGTTTGGTTTAACAGTCGTACTTAGTAATCCTATCAATTTCGGCTTCATATGAGGCCTTTGTTCAGCAATGTATGTTCTTGTTGTATAGCATCTACTTGAATGGCACAAATACTTGGGAGAGATTCCAAGTGATCAGGCTCAAGAGCTAAATAAATAGCTGTTGATAAACCTTGACACCTATTTAACCCATCTCTCCTCCTGAGCCCCTCATTAATGACAACGAATTCCCTGCCCTGTATTCCCAGCATGCTTTTACAAGTGGGGAGACGAAGGCAGGTGGCTGGAGTAAGGTCATGGGGAATGGAGCCCACCTGAGAGCCCTCACAGGGCTTGGTGCCACCACTCCTTGTGACTTTAGTTATCTTCAGGCTGGCTCTGCCTCTCGCGTACTTCCAGATCAGAAACATCTCCATTGCATATGTTCCTAATCAGAAAAGGAGAAAGCGGTTTTATCTCCAAAAACTCTGTATTTGGAGGGGAGAGGAGGTTCTTGGGGGGTTTCTTTTTGACCTGGGAATCGTTCCTGTTGCCTTCATTGTGAGTCCATACGTAGACTCTGATTCCACAAAGGCAACTTGTGCTCGCGTATCCGTGACTCTGCATCCCTCCTTGGGCTCAATCCCGGCCTTCTGTGCCCGAGCAGATGAGCTTCACGGCCCGATGTCGGCAGCCAGTCCCCACCACTCACGACCACCTCTTTCTCTCCGCAGGGCTGCAAAGTATGCCAGGGGATTATGTGTCTCGGGGTAGTCCAATGGGTATGAATATGGGACAGCCAAGCTATACCCCGCCCCAGATGCCCCCCCATCCTGCTCAGCTGCGTCATGGCCCCCCCATGCATACCTACATTCCTGGACACCCTCACCACCCAGCGATGATGATGCATGGAGGACCACCCCACCCTGGAATGCCCATGTCAGCATCAAGCCCCACAATGCTTCATACCGGCGAGCCAGCAGTGAGCGGACAAGTGATGGACATTCATGCTCAGTAGCTTAAGGGAAACACACGTTGTCTGCAGCGATGGTAGATTTCAAACATTGTCTTTCTGCAATGACTATGGAGTTCTTGGTGTCAACTTTGGACCAAGGGACGTTCCAGTTCTTCACAGGGACCCTGAAAAGCAGGAAAACACCAACCGAAGTCAACTTCTGGGGACATGCTAAATACCTATATAAGACATTAAGAGAACAAAGAGTGAAATATTGTAAAATGCTATTATACTGTTATCCATATTACGTTGTTTCTTATAGATTTTTTAAAAAAAATGTGAAATTTTTCCACACTATGTGTGTTGTTTCCATAGCTCTTCACTTCCTCCAGAAGCCTCCTTACATTAAAAAAGAAGCCTTACACTTATCCTGCAAATGACAGAAAGGGCTTATTTGCAGGATTTTTAGAGCATTAAAATAACTATGTCAGGCAGAAGAATCTTTCTTCTATCCTAGGATTTCAGCCATGCACACTCTCTCTCTCCCCCCTCTCTCCTCCTCTCTCTCTGTCTGTCTTTCTTCCCTTTCTCTCCCTTTCTCCCCATCTCTCTCCCTCTCTCTCTTTCTAGCCTGGGGCGTGAATTTGCATGTCTAATTCATTTACTCACCATATTTGAATTGGCCTGAACAGATGTAAATCGGGAAGGATGGGAAAAACTGCAGTCATCAACAATGATTAATCAGCTGTTGCAGGCAGTGTCTTAAGGAGACTGGTAGGAGGAAGCATGGAAACGGAAAGGCAGTGTATTTGAAGCCTAATTGTCACATCAGAGCATCCTTGTCCCCATGCAGCAACCACCACCTTGTACATCACTTCCTGTTTTATGCAGCTCGAAACATGGACTGAAGATTTATTTTTAATATGTTGACTTTCTTTCTGGGCAAGACATCGGTCATGTGTGCATTTTTTTTTCCATAGTCCCATCATGGAGCATTTATGTATACATTGTAAATAAATTTTGTGCAAAAAGGACTGGAAAAATGATCTGTATTATTGCAATTTTTTGTAAAAGTAGCAGTTTGGTATGAGTTGGCATGCATACAGATTTACTAAGTGGGATAAGCTAATTATACTTTTGTTGTGGTTAAACAAATGCTTGTTGATAGCCTTTTTCTATCAAGAAACCAAGGAGCTAATTATTATTAATAATAATCATTGCACACTGAGTCTTAGAGTTTCTGATTGAAACAGTTTGGATTGTATAATAACTCAAAGCCCAGTTGTAGTAGTTTGAGTGCAGTAATGAAATCTGAATCTAAAATAAAAACAAATTATTTTTTGTCATGGTGACTCCACTGCTTGCAAAATTTGTTTCCTGTCCCCATGCAGTATTTGTAGCCATTCTATCCCAAATTGGGAGCCGAGCAGCTACAAAATTCAGCTGGCTCTGGAGATGTTATCTATCATTTGCTATTTAAATATCAGCTTCATATTTAAAGAATGTAAAAATAATGCTACCCTCAGTAAAGGAACTTTCTTGGAACTTGCACTGTAAATTTTCAGGATGGGAACTGTTGCCTGTTAATAAATGCAATATCGTAGGGCATTATTGGACAGAAATTTGTAAATAGTATTACCCTCCCTGCCCTCCAAATTCTAGTTCTAATACACAGTTTAAATTATTGAGTTTCTTTCTGGAATTGAGCATACTAAGGAAGGAGGAAAATAAAACTTGGGAAACATTGCCTGGGCAAGGCATGTCTGTAAGGGCATGAGGTGCTGCTGGACCCCTGCAAGCAAGGCCAGTGCAGGCTCTCCTCTCTTCTCCTCATTAACCAATTTCCTCACACATTTGTACTTTTTTTGCACCGCAGCCAGCGAGTAAAACAGTCCCAGCCAGCCTGGGCAGGCTACGGCTGGAAGACCTTCTCGTTTGCTTTAAATCAAATCGCAGCTATAGAAGAAAAAAATTGAGTTTCCCGAGGCTAGGAAAAGGACACAAATATCTTAATTAAGGCAAAATCATGCAACAGCCCCCCCCCCCCCCCAAACCAGCCGGCATTCCCGGTGGGAGGTGTCCCGGAGGTGTTTTGGGACAGGCTCCCGGTGGGGCCCTCCTGCTCTGCGTGTCCCCTGGGTACCCCCGGGCTGGGCAGGGGGCAGGCGGGGGTGCAGGCAGAGGTGCAGGCAGGCAGTGCAGACCTTTCTCAGTGAAGCAAACCACCACAGTGGTGTCCTCTCCCCCCACGGCTTGGACCTCCTCCACCTCTTTTTTTTTTTTTTTTAACCCTGAGTGTTCTTTTTTTTTTTCCCCTCCTTTTCCCCCTTGTTTTTTTAAAGGGCCGCAGTGCCGCCAAGGAGGCTGCACATCCCGACTCCCTCTTTGTGAGCCCGGGGTAATGACACTTCTCTGCCAAAACGTGAATGAACGGGGCTCGCTTTTTGCTTTTTTTTTTAGTGGGTTTTTCCCTTTTTTTTTTTTTTTTTTTTGCTTTGTTTTGTTTGTTTTGTTGTGCTGTGCTTGGATGTTTTTTTAATGTTTCTTGAAAGACAAAAACAAACCGCCCTCTCGCAGGAGAGGGCACACGCGTCCCTTCTCCTCGCGGCCGCAGCGAAGTGGGGCACAGACCTTCATCCGTGGGACCTTATTTTTTGGGGAGGGGGGACCCATTTCAAATTAAACCCGCTATTACATCCCAAGACATTTAATCAGCTGTAATTATAACACATTCAAAATGAAGAATATGCCCTGACAGTATTTTTATTGTTATTGTTCATCGCATGATGTTAGACAGCTTCAGAGGCACAGGAAAGAGAAGTAAACGGGTTACAAATAGGGAATTATCCCTCGTTTAGCATTAAAATTCATTTAGATAAAATTGCCACAAACATTTAAATGGGGAGATTAGTTCCCCCTCACGCCTTATTGCACTCTCTCAATGGCTCCGTTAAGAACATTTTACACGTTGGAAATTCCGCCTTTTCGGGCCGCTCGCTGTTTCCTAGCTACCCTCCTTTCACCGCACCGGGGGGGCCCGGAGGGGCCCGGGGAAGGCCTCCCGGCTGCGCCTCCGCGCCTCACCCCGGCCCGGGGGCTACGCGGGGGCTGCGCGGAGGCGCAGTGCGGGAGCGGGGGGGAGCGGCTCTCCCCGCTGTCCTGCCGCTGCCCGCTGCCCGTCGCCCAGGAGCAGGAGGAGGAGGAGGAGGAGGAGGAGGAGGAGGAGGAGGAGGAAAGCCGTCTTCGACTGCCATCTCTTGGGGGCTCTGGAGAGTGACGCGGGGGGGGGAGATGTGCGGGGTGCTCCGGGGCCGCCCGCGCAGCGCCGCGGGCGTTGCGCGTTGGCGGACCAAAGTTTGCGCAACCCTTCGTGAGGCTCTATTTCTCCTATTTCTCCCTCCTGTTTTTTGTGGTTTTTTTTTTTTTTTTCATTTTTTGGTTTTGGGGTTTGTTTGGTTGTTTTTTTTTTTTTTTGGGGGGGGGGGGGATGGTTGGTTTGGTTAGGTTGTTGCTTTTTTTTTTTTTTTTTTTTTAAATCGGCCCCGATTTCCCGCGTCCCCCTTCTCTTTTTGTGCCAAACGTCCCCCCACCGGCCCTCCCGCACCCCCGGGCGCAGTGTCCCGCGGAGCCAATACCTCCCCCTGTCCAGAGGCGGACGAGGGGCCAGACTCCTCAACGCGGTAGTTGCACGGGGCCTGCCCTGTGTCTGGGCTGGGCACCCGCACCCCACGAGGGTTTTTTGCGGGGGGACAACAAATTCCAGCCAGGAGGACCGCGCCCCCCTCCAGGCAGAGGGACTCGCGGGAGGCGGCGGGGGCGGTGCCTGCCCTGCCGTGCCTCCATCAGCCACAGGTACTTTTGGGCTCAGAATCGGCACTTTTCGGCCACGCGGTGAACATTTCCACCCCCGGCTCTGGTGCGCAGGAAGTCCCCCCGCTACCCGGGGCCTCACTGCCTGCGTCCTGAACCTGCGTGGAAAACAGCAGAGCATTTACCCACTCCCCTGACCTTGCTGTGCCGCCCGGGATGAATACATATACATACATATATATATTATTATATATTTATATCCATATAAAAGCGAAGGAACGCTTCCCGAGGGCCAGGAGGAGGCGGCTGCCCCCGGCCGTGGGCAGGGGCGGGTGGTGCGTGGGCGGCGAGGGGGCGATCGCGGGTGGGGTGGGTGGGCGCTCCCGATGCCGCCTGGAGGTGGTTGCTCAGCTCCGGGCCGGGCTGGTGCTTTTTGTGTGACAGCCAGCAAACCTTCCCCGTCCCTTTAATGCGTGTGGAAATACCCGCATGCCTGTGTGGCAGCTGCTTCCAAAGCCCCAACTAACTCTTTTGGAAGAGCAGGGCGAAAAGAGTGAAAGGCGAAAGAAAGACTGTTCATTTTTTTTCCTTTGGTGCCATTTTGGATGTCATCTGTTACCTTGGTGACTGTGCTCAGCCCCCAAAGCCCCTGGATTGTTAGGGAGGGAAAAAAAAAAAAAAAAAAGCATGCTATTTCTGCACCGTCATTTATCACTGTCACCGCATAATGATTCCCCTCGCAGCTCCTTATTGATGTTTGTAATTGCATTATCTCATAAAGGGAGGGGGTGGCGGGCCGGGATGATCAATGGAGCCGCGCCGTGCATGCCGGGGTCAGGGGCTGCGGGAGGCGGCGGGGCCCCCCCGGACCCTCCCGGCCGCGGACCCCCCCGGCCCCGCTCCCCGCCTGGCAGACAACAAGTCCCGGGCACCGCCCGGAGCGCGGCCCCGGCAGCCGGCGGGCAGGGCCAGGGCAGCTCCCGGCGGGGCCGTCCTGCTGGGACCCCCCAGTTTGGGGAGAGGGACTGAGGGAGGGGGGGAAAAAAAAAAAAAAGAAAGGGCTTCAGCAGGGGAAAAAAATTAAAGTGGGTTTAGTGTGAATTGGCTGGGGAAAAAAACCATTCGGTGAATTCCACCCCCCCGTTCTAAAGAGTTTGGCCGGTACCTGCCTGGAGGGCGGCGGTGCGGGGGTGCTGTGGCGGGGGTTCCTCGGAGCGGGACCCTTCCCCGCAGCATCCCCTCGGCCGCGGGGGATCCGCGGGGCCCCGCGGCGCGGAGCGGCGGCCGCACCGGGGGAAGGTCCGGCGGCGGGGATCGCTGCCGGAGACACCGGGGGACCTGGGGAGGGGGGCACAGGACAGGGCTGGGCCCCCTCGGCGAGGAGGAGGGCGAAGAAATGCGGCTTGTTTCCCGCATTTAGTTGGGGGTTTTTACCGGTTTCTTTTCGTCGAGCGCTTTATAGAGAGGGCAGCGCTGCGGAAAAACCCCAAACCGGAGGAGCCCACGTTTTTTCTCCCCCCCCTCTTCCTTCTCTCTCCCTTGGCTCTTTAAGGATTACCAACGAAGTAAAGATTAACTCCTTTTCCCCCCTCCTCGCAGCAACAAATGAACTCCATCCGCTGCGCCCGAAAGTTAAAAGAATTATTTTCCAGCCTCTTCCCCGGAGGATGAGCCAGTGCACCCCATAACCCGGGACTTGGGGGGACCAAAGCCGAGCCCGTGGGAGCCGGGACAGAAAGATGCTGAATTTCCCACAGCCACCCTAGGCAGCCCCGGAGCCTCCCTTTCAGACGCAGCGCTAAACCGAGGGGAGAGCAAATCTCTCCGGCTCGTCCTTCCCCGCATTGATCACCTCTCTCCCCAGGTTTCCCCCTCTTCAGTCATCCCTTGGAAATTTAGTAACGCTTTAGTTTGAAGGTAATATAGCCTAAGTGTTATTGTTCTTTCCCCTATATATATATATATATATATATGGAAAAGAACATATATATGTAAATATATTTTTCCATATTTCCTCCAGGAATGAGGGTTGGCGCTACCGTTAGCCTTGTAAAGAAACGCCGGTTGTCTGCTTTCACATAAACATTCATGATCCAAATAAACTTTATAAGGATTTCAATTGGAAAGGTAAGCAGTCGGCAGTGCGAAGACGTTGCACTTGAAATTTCAAATGTGAACTAATCCAACTTAGCTATATTTTCCTCCTTTTCTGGTCTGATAGTTTGCAATCTGGAGTTCCATACTTAAAAAAAAATATTTAGTGCCATAGCTCACGGTTAAAATAGTGAAAAATTAGTCTCGTTTCAGAAATTATTTATTTATAGAACGAACATGATTAAAACATAAAAAACACACAAACTGCAGCTGCAACAAAAAAACCCCACCGTGATTTACGATTATTAAATCTTTGATTGCCATGTTAATGTTTCTTTTTCTACCTTTCATTTGCATTTTAATCTATCGAATCTTTACAATTTTGCTGCCTCCTACTCGAATGATTGATTACACATCTGAAAGAGGGAAAAAAATCCTAAGCTTTCTAGGCGAGCTTCTCTTTTTCCTCCCCCCTTCCCTTTGCTGGTTTGCTTTCTGAAACCTTCCTCAACAATGTTAATGCAAGCAGGACAAATTAATTATGCTCTTTTAAATGTCAAAGGTATAAATAAAAATGCTCCCACCCCCCTTTTCCTCTCCTTTGCTGCTGCCCCAAATGGGAATATTTTTCCGAGCCGCTTGTTTTAAAAACAAGGAGGAATCACCTGGTAAAATACAATTAAAAGAAACATACGCGCAGCATCCTGACTGTAAATAAATATTATTGCGTGGACATTTACTTATGGAGTGTGTGGGGGGGGGAAGCAACCAGAGAGGCAGCGGGAGGCAGGGAGCGGAGGTGAAGGCTCTCTGGCGCAGCGGCAGCGCTTCCCTTCGCTGCTGAGCCTTAGTTTTGGGGCTGTTCCTCGTGTGCCCCCCTCGCCAAACCCCCCCCCCCCCCCCAAACCCCAAAACAACAAGAAAGGGGGTGGTCAGGGTGCAGTCCACGAGAAGAGAGGAGCAACCCCGTGGGTTTCCCATTGCCTCTACCCCATGGGCCGGAGTGGCGGGTAGAAAGTCGGGGGGGGCGGCGGTGTAATGATCCCCAAAAGGGGGGTCCCACCTGCCGGGAGTGCGCGCCACCGGAGAGTGGGTGCTCAGACGGGATTGCCCACGAGGGACACCCACCTGGGAGTTGCCCACGGGGAAGACCCACCCAGGGGGTGTCCACAGGGGGGACACCGAGCTGGGGGATGCCCGAAAAGGGACACCCGTCCCGGAGATGTCTCCCCCGAGGGGATGCCGACTGAGGGACACCCACCCACTTAGGGGACACCCAGTCCCGGGGCTGCCCACCCGGAGCACGGGGCTGAAGGCAGCCCGCGGGCAGGGCTGGCACCTGCGGGGGCCGAGAGGCAGCTCCCTGGGGAGGAATCATCGGGAAAAGGGGAAAGGAGCGGGCAGGGCGGGAGGAGCGGAGGCAGCGGCGCGGAGACTCCGCACCTGCGGGCGGGGAGCGACCCTCGCGGGCCGGGCAGACAGGGAAGATTTAGAGGTGAAGCGATGGCAGATTGTTAAGAAAGTAATAGTAAGGTGTCCCATATACTACAGTTTTATTGTGGGGTAGTAACTACTAGATTTATTTATTGCCGAGGCAATATAATAAAGATAATGACCGCAAACTCAAGATAAATGCTTACGCCCATAGCTGGTCAATTCTTTTTTATTTAGGAGAGTGATCCGGAGAGGTGAAAGTCATCTTCTCCCAACCACAAATATCAGTCTTGGTTTCCACCAGGTTATAAACATGACATGCAAATAATGGAGCTGCTGCCGGGCGCAGAGGGTTTGGGGTCGGGGGATAAGGGGGCTGCCTCCTCCCTTTGCTTTTCCCCTCTCAGGAGCACCCGCAGAGAAGAACACCGAGATTAAACAGCTGGGGAGTGAGCCTACCCACGGGGGAAGGGGAGAGAAGGGGGGGGACAGAAAAAAAAAAAAAAAAGAAAATAACGCCCCCCTCAAGCCCGTGGGGAAACGCCACTTGGGAGGGGAAGCGCCCGGGGGAGCGGCCCCGGTGCCCCGTACCCGCTGTCGCCCCCGCTCCCCTGCCCAGGGCGATCGTGTGTCAGCGCCACAATGGACGCTTCTACTCCCGGGCGCTTTGATCCCTGCACGGCCAGGAAAAAAGCCACCTGACAGCGAATCTGCGACGGGCGGGAGAGGGGAAAAAGAGCGAAGAAGAAGGAAAAAAAAAAAAAAAAAAAGGGAGAATATAGAGCCGTGCAATTTCGTGGTTTGTGCGCAGGGTGAAATTATAAGGTTGAAAAGTGCGAACAATCCTCCTCAATCTTTTACAACATCAGCGCTGCTTCTCAGCCTTAACCAGAACCTCCCTTTTTCCAGCGGAACGTGAGTTATCATATCCCCAGCCTCCAGCTTTCGCTGTCCCCGCAGGACGGGCAGCTCCCGCCTCCGCCAGCCGCGGCCAAGCGCATCTCCCCGCGCTGCGCCGGCCCCTGCGCGCCGCGCAA
Organism: Chiroxiphia lanceolata; assembly: GCF_009829145.1. Taxonomy (NCBI): domain Eukaryota; kingdom Metazoa; phylum Chordata; class Aves; order Passeriformes; family Pipridae; genus Chiroxiphia; species Chiroxiphia lanceolata. Next base: position 11,944,336 of record NC_045639.1, read on the forward strand.
GCAGCCGCGCAAGCAGCCGCGCCTTCTCCTCCCAGCACGGCGACTCGTCTGTCGCACTTCAAAGGGTGATAACCTAATTGCTTCCAGAGTTTTAAAAGTAATTAAGCTGTATTAAAGGAACTTTAAATAAAACCCGGGTTGCCTCGCACTGGCTCCCCTTGCCCTTCAGGAGGGTAAATAGAAGCCCCGTTTCTGAAAAAAAAAAAACCTGCATTAAAGAAAATCTTGCATTTATATAACATATGCGAAAAATGTAAACAGATTTCGTTTTTGAAAGGGTATGGGTAAAGTGGTGGTAATTATGTATAATTAATGCTGAAGGGAAAATGAACACATAATAGGTTCCAAAGATTAAACCATCTGTAACTATCAGGGGAACTTTTAAAGTTTTTCTTTTCCTTTTTTTTTTTCTTTAAAAAAAAATACATCTACATTTCCTTTCATTAAGGATTTTTAGTTGTTAAAATTCAAGTTAATGTTTGCATCTCTGAAGTATTCTAATTTGAGAAACAAATCCCTGAAAGGTTTCGGCAGTTCTCAATCTGCAACTTTGAAGATCATCCAATATAAAAATAAATTGAATGGTAATTTTAACCATTATTAACGTTTGTGGCACTTAATTAAGTTAGGTGCTGGCTTTCCATTTTTGATTACACCATAAGGAAGTTATTTTACTAAGAAATGTTAAGATAAAGTATAGGCATTCCCACACATTCTTTATATTTTTTCTGGCATGTATTTATTATGGTCTACTCAATCTATTTTAATTTCTAGGTAATGCATAATCACTGAAGACAATTTTTTTCCCATGTTTGCCAGGGTAGAACCAGACTGTGAAGATGTAGGTCCTGCATACCTCTATGTGACATTCAATACGAGGGACTATAAATTTAAATATATTTTTCCTACTGTCTCAGATCTAGTTCACAAAAGTAAATCCAGTGCCTTTAACATTTGAGAAGGTAGGAATGGATCTAGCTTTAGCAACACTAATAGATGTTGAGATGCTGTGTGAGCTGTAACTTCTGTCAGCGACTGTGCCTTTTTGATAACAGTAATTCCTAAGGTGTGAAGGTAGAGTTGTTAAACCTCATGTGTTAATGGACTAGTTGCCCTAGCAGTGATTTACAGAACTGGTGGCTGCAGAAAATAGATGTATTTGTGCAGAAAGAAGAATAAAAGTTGGCAGGAACTGAAGTTTAAACTGCTTTGTTAACTCCAGCCTCCACTTGAGAAGCAGAAATTAATCTCCTTTCAGTCTGGATTCAGGTCTGGTTCTGCTGCTGTTCTGACTATTCAGGTATGTGGGGGATGTTTCCTTCTCCAGGAGGGAAGGATAGATACCTCCTGTGGGGAATTCACCAGCTGGCAGTTCAAGACAAGGTTTAGGTTGTCACTCCCACTCCCCAATTATTGTGTCTAGCTTGGAAAAGCAAATTTTTAGGCAACAGTACTGCTCTTTGATATTTGCCATACTGCAAGGGTTTATATACAGCTTAACCCTTCAAATTAATTCCCAGACTTACTCTTTAATGCAGAGGCCAAGCAGCTGAGCCTCAGCTTGGCATTTCTGGCAAACCCAGCTGAAGATGCTGAAGACTCTGCAGCAATAAAGGGGTTTACCCCTCAAGGGATAGCCTACTTTAACCCCAGGAGCAACTTTTATGCCTCTTGCTCCTCAGCTTACCTGGAGGAGGATGAGCTGCCAGAGGATCCCAGCCCAGTGACTCACCTGATAACTTTTCCTGAACCACATCCATGTTGTGCAGAGATCAAAGTGAATAGTACTTGGGCAAATGTACATATGGGAAGAGTGTGGAGGAGAACAAGGCTCAGATGGGGATTGTAACCTCAGGAGCTTACTTTTTGGGGATGAAAGGCCCAAAGTGAGTCAAGTACTCATAGAAGCTATAGTGCACTTATAAAATCAGCTTGCTACTGGAATGCTCAGCTATTTGCTGGTGACAGCACAAGGGCAGCGTGTGCAGGCAGGTGCAATGATCCCTGGCATTGACCAGCATCTAACAATGGTGGATTAAGTCAGCTCCCGTTTGGGTCCTGATAACTCATGCAACACCAGAAACAAACTTCAGCCAAACGCTTTTTCCCAAGCCTGGGAAATCCCTTGCAAAGCCTCCTATGTTCAAAAAAAAAACCCCAAACCCTTCCCCCCCATCACCCCCTGCGGTGTCCTGGATGGAAATAAAGGACAAAACCCCCACAGTTTGTCACTGTCTTTTACCAGAGCAAATTAACAGAATACTTCCCTTTTCAATGTCTTTTGATGTGCTAATCATCACTCAGCCCAATGTAGCCACCTTATTCTTGTGGGGTACCTAATGTGTCCAACTACAAGTTGAACAGAAAACCAATGGGATTTCAGCTTCCAAGGACAGCTTGGAGTGATGCAGAGCCAGGGGTGAGTGTTACTGTCTGATGGGTGCCTCAGTTTCCCCATTGATGGAAGTTTTCTTTTTCTAGTTTTCTTTCTTGACCTGCTGCGGTGAGTTGCTGCCCATGGTTTGAGTTGACACCACTAGCTGCTGGGAGCATCAAGATGGTGATGAAACAGCTAGCCTGTTTTTTCCCTAAAATGTTGCTCTCACAGTCCTTTTGAGTGGGACTCCCTTCCCAGCTGATTCCCAAGGGGTTGTTTTTGGTGATGCATGGTAATGAGGCTGTCCTGGCAGAGCTCTCACACAGCCTTGGGTCCTAGCATGGAAGTAAGCCCTACCCAATTCAGACTGCAGCAGAAACTGAAAACATCACTTATTTTCTCTTTTCTGGCTGGATTGTTCTTTTTTTTTTCCCTTCCCCTATCTTAAAATCCCTTTGCCCAGAGCAAAATTAACAGCAGGTCTTGTTAACGAGGGGATCAGCAACATCTACCCTGATGGCATTAAAACCTCCTACCTGGCAAATTAGTCCTCCTGCTACCTCCTCCTCTTACAAAATGTTTTCTTTATTGGAACTTGTTAGCGGCTTGTTACTTGCACAGTAATTACTCGGCAGTAATTAGAGAGATGCTGAGGGGGCCGAGTGCATATTTGGACCCAAATTTAGCTTTCTGCTGAGTTTGAGGAGTTGTCTAACCACTGAATCTGAGCCAGAACTTGCATTTCAATAGGTTGTTGTGGGATTTTTGCCAAAATCTGACCAGCTCTCCCCCTGAATTGGTGTCCACACTGTATTAGAATGAGATATGAGTCCAAACTGAGAGGTAAGGGGTCTGTTCCATTTAGCATCTGTCCTGGCATTTCTGTTGAACCTGGCTTGAGAGCAGGTTGACCTCTCCTTTGGTGCCACCACGCTCATTGAGTGGACGGTGCCATCCTGGATCTCCTCTCCTCTCCTCAGCTGGCCAGATCAGGCAGCTGCCGCTGGTGGTCTTTAGCTCAGCTTTAGAATCGTGGACAGGGAGCGACCAAAATGTGCAGTTCAGGCTTAGGATAGGGGAATGGCCTTTATCCACCATTGCCATATATCTCCTACTAGATATACTGCCCAGGGACAGAGCTACAGCGCTTTACCAAACTTTTCTGCCAAGCAGAGCCATGTGGCTGGTGTAGGCATCATTAGTAGAGCAGCCACCAAGTACTGAGCCTGCCGAGATGGGAGAGTGTTCAGCAAGCAACATGCTGCTTACACTAGAAAACAGCATATAGCCACAACACATTTTGGAGCAGAGGAAAGTCCCTCCAGACCTATGGATGTGGCAGCTTGAGGTCCTGCTACGTGGTCTTTGTAGAGACATTGTCTGAACAGGTTGCTGGACGTGGTGGGAACAGCTGAGGTGGAGATCTCTGTCCTGGGGAGGAAGAAGGAGCCCTTTTAACCTCTCTGTTCTCAAGCCTGGCAGGGACCTACCGTGCTGTGGCTCCGCTCCCAGCTTCCTTCCCCCTGCCCCAGCCACAAGCCCCAGGGGCTGGGCTGGAAGGCATCTTATCTTGTTTATGTAACACGAGGACTGGATGGTTGGCTCTTTCTTTGGCAAAAGGTTCTCACGCTGTGGGCTCACCTCCTTTGCCAGAGATAGAGCAGTCACAGCCCTGGCTGGTCTCCTTTTGGGGTGGTGGGGAGGAGAAAATTGGCACAGAATAAAGAGGAGAGTTACAACGCTTGGACACTGGGCTATAACTGGGAAGTGTGGCTCTGCGTGCTGGGACAGCTCGGCAGCATCCTGCAGCTGAGTGCTCTTGCCTTCCCTTGGGAGAGGCACCCTTGTTTTTCCCATCATGAGGGCTGAGAAACACTTGCAATGAAGAAACTGAGGCAGAGTGAGAAATAACTGCTTATTTATTCATTAATTTTTTTTAGCAGGTCTTTGCATCCAAGTGGGGAGACCTGTAGTCATGTAGTCATTCTGTATTAAACCAGAGAAAGGTCTCTGGCCCTCGTCACTGGCCAAGTGATGCATCCGCTCACCTCTGACCAAAGAGGACCAGACACAGCCTCATCAACCCTAACAAACTTCTCCCTCAGAAAAGCTCTGGCCAGGCAGGTGAGATGGGGGGGACGTGCAATAAAAGCACCTCCTCGGTGGTGCAGGCTGCAGCCTTGTAGTGGATGTGACCCTAATCTGCCTCAAATGCACTTTTTATGGCCTTAGATCACTGCAGCCTGCCCCACCTGCCTCCTTACTCTCAGCCATACTAGCCCCTAGGCAAATAGTGAGCCTGATAATCAATGATTTTTAGTGCATTTCTTGATTAAAACCACCATGGCTTTTGCTTTATAAAGTTTCAAACACTTGGCTGATGCACAGTGTAAATTTTATATCTATCTATGTGTATATATAGATATATTTATGTATTTTAGTCTATCTGACTATGGAAATTCTCATTATACATCTAAACGTCTGCTCCATTTTGAAGGCCTCCAAAGCTCTTCAAGCCCATGTTGCTAAGCAATGTTATCATCTGAGCAAGGGAAGTTCAAGCTTTTAGCACACAGATGCTTAGGAGTTGTTGCTTGAGGAGTTTGTCATTCTTTGCCAACTTTTAGCATTAAATACTATTTAGTTGTTATAATTAGAAAAGCCCTTCAACAACAGTGGCAACAGCAACAATAACTGTGATAAAATAATAATACATTCCCTTGTTTTTTACTTCCTGAAACTATCTTTATAAGTTTCATGCCAGCATTAAGCAAATGTTATTCAGTGCCATTAAGCAATATTTTTCTCCCCTGCAAAACCCAGAATGTTGAAATACAGATCAGCTGAACTGAGCTTACCAGGGAAGGACTCCGACCTTGCTCTTCATATTCTCTAGATGGAGAAGCCCTTGGCTCAGCTCAAGTCCCAGTTTGAGAAGCAACGAATATGCAGCCTTAAGTTTTTCAATGTGCGCTTCAAATTGTGGCTTGGGAAATTCTTCTTAGACCAGGGCAAAGAGGAACTTGGTGAAAGATTTCCTTTCTAAAACGGGTTGACCTTACAAGTGTATGGGAGGATGAACTGTGCAATTCAGGGTACAGAAATTTCTGATTTATTAAAGCTCTCCAAGGCCTACAGTCCTTAAATAAAAGGGGACTCAATCAAGACTGCACTTTCTGCAGCTAAAAATCGGGGAATCTGTATGTTGATTGCCATCCAGGGTCTATGGATGGCCGTTTATTGCTGTTCGGGGACAAATTCAGCAGGAAATTTAAAGTGGCCCCCTGAAATAAAGGGGTAACCTCCAATTACCCCAGTGCAGAGGAGAGCTGGACTTGTTTTGTTCTAGTGGCACATTGTGGCTGCATGTTAGTTACGTGCAAGTACAAATGGCACGTAGTTCCAATAATACATAGGACACGCTTTCCAAAAATTGCTTTCTTAATACTTCCCTCTCTTTCTCATCCTTGGCTTCTCTGTTGGGCTCAGTTATGGAAGTTTCTCTACCGGGGGTGTAAAAACCCACACAAAATGATGGGATGTGTAAGAAAAAACTTGTAACTGAAACTGCTCATGCTTTTACAGTACACGTAATCAAAGAAGGTTGGTAATAACTCCATGGTTAGATGAAATAAGGCCTTTGAAGGAGTTGAATGGAGCTGTTTGTTTTCCCTCTTGTAGCCTTGTTCCTCCAAGGCATGCTGTCATGCTCACCAGACCTGAGTTTTATAGGTTGGACTGGAGTCTTTGACAAAACTGAATTTACTTTAAATGACTGAAATTAGATACTTATAATCCAAAGTAACAGCCTAGAGGCTCTCTTGTGTATTATCCTTCACTCTCAGCCCTTTGCTTTGTAGTGTCAATGGAATAATTTGTTAAGAAAGTAGAAATATAAGCAATAATTCTGAAACTGAGAAGGAGCACGGACTAACCCTGTATTTTGCCAACACTTGTTATCTTCTTACCAAATATGACAGTGCCTCTCCCAGGAATAGCCACTTCAGACCATGGTTTTGTCAAATTTTTGCTGCTGAAATTATGGTTCAAACAGTATTATTTCTTCTCCCCCCCCCGCACTATTTAAATGACAGCACCACTTTTCTTCTCTCCCAATGAGGCAAGACATCCATGGCATGATGGGCATTTAAGTCGGAGAACAGAAGGCAGATTTCTTCCTTCTTATGGTGACTGCTTGGATACCCACTTTCCAACCTGTTTTCTGATGAAATTGAGGTATCCAGATGTCCCATTAATACTCAACAATCTTACTAAGCAATCTCATCACATGCCACAATCTTCCAAATTTCTGGGTTGAATATTTCACGTGGTCTAAACTGGAGCAGTTTTATTGGCTTCAGAGACAGATTATATTAACTGAGGATATGACCCATTTTAATTTTAATTTGGCAAGGTGAATAAGCTCCAAATCAGCCAACATTTCATTCTTTTGTTTGTAGCATCAAGTTGTGTGTGTGTATGTCTACAGAGGAGCGAGAGTTCCTCATTTTTTCTCCTGTACACCTCTATGCACGCACACACAGAGACTAAACTGATCATGAAAGGTGTTGGGTTGCAGGGATGCTGTAAAAAAAAATTGCAAGGAAAATCTTTATATATGTGGAAAATATTGAGACTGGCTTTCCAGCTGAGCTGTTGTACTATTAATGGAGCATTTACTTTGATGGCAGTGAACACCCTGCACTTGTTTCCCATTGATTGAAAGTAGAAAGTCCTATTAAGGAGCTCACAAAACCCACCAACACTACTGATGGTTCAACAGAAACCTCTGAAGGTTATACCATGATTGGGTTTTGATGGATTTAGACTACTTAACCACAATTCTCCGTCATTCTACTCTTGAGTGATCCAGACCTGTTTATCTCATTTCCTGATGTGCTGCTTCAGGGAACCCTACCTGCCTTTCTTCCTGTTTCTCTACACAACCATTTAAGGAATTTAATGAGGATTATTATTAACAGATTACCCAAGAGTGACTTTCACATTAGGGTAAAGAAATACCCTTACATTGGTTTACACACAGACTATACTCCAGCCTGTAATCCAGGCTGATAAACAAATGGATTTGCTACAGGATGCAGAAAAAAGGAACTGTGCACTTTGAAAAGGAAGTGTTGCCTTGAAACCTCTTTTTCTAGATGTTGTTTGGCCTGATTGAGTTGCAGCTTTCCTATCAGTTTTATAGGAATAATGATCTTTGAATTGTGAAACTGTGCTTTAGGCATGTAAAGAAATTGTAAAGGTTTTTTGAGGTGATAGAGCTGGGCCGATCAGGTGTCTCCTTAGTACCTACATCCTCTGCAGTAGGACTATTAAGCTACTTTTATGAAGGGAAAAAACAACACATTAATTTATTGCCATTGCTGCATGGTGGGATTTATGCATGTCTTGCTGTTAATTGGACAGTATCACGTCAGGGCTACTGTATCACTAATAAAACAGTCCTCTCAGTCATGAAATAGGTAATTGCTGCCAGTTGAAAGGCCTCCTTCTCTTTTTACTTGCACTGAGGAGCTCTGTAAAATATAAAAACCAGGGCCCATCACTGAATACAGGCCCAGACGCTGACACTGAGGTGAGATGGAGGCAGGGGATGTGGCTGGGGATGGGGGATGTATCTGGAGGTGTATGTTATCAACACATTGGAGGGAAGAACATGGGAAAAATTAAGTCCTGGTGGAATCCATCCTTTACCTTTTTCACATAATTTGTTAGAAAGGATGCACTGGCTCTGCACCCCACCAGTGCAGCGACTGCCTTTTCTCTGGCCTTTGTCTCCCAGGGAGACTCTGCTCTGCCCCTCCTCATCCCGTGCCTTTCTGCATGGCATGTTGCAGCCCCGTTCCCAGCCTCCCCAAAGGTAAGGAGGTACAAGTGCATCACGTCTCAGCTGCAGAACTGGGGGGAGCATCTCTCGTCCCTTGCGGTGCATGGCTGGGTTTTGTGGTAAAAGCTGGACATTGAGGGGCTGCACCCTTTCACTCTTTGTTTGCCCCCCAAAAAGGTTTCTGTGGACTGCTAAGGGCATGCAAGTTTATTTACCTGCCCTTGTTGAGGCAGCTCAAATATTAAGAAACTTCTTTCAAGTGCAGTTTTAAAACTGATCTATTTATTAAATCACAGTTTTGTCGGCCAAATTTTGCACTTAGAATGCATCATGTGGATCATACGGAATTCTGGGAATAAAATTAATTAATGAATGGATTACAATGACCTATAAATGTCATTGTTTCATCTCAAAGATATATTGGTACTGTAATTTTTACTTAACTCTTTCAAAGGACCACATGTGAGCACCACTGAATGGATACGGAAATTATTTATACAGCATGTTAAGGGGACATTAAAGCATTTCTTAGCATGTGGTAGGGCCTCTCAGTGAGGCGAAAGGCACAGATCAGCTATCCAGCTGTGGTGTACTGCTTTGGCTGTGCCAAGGCTACCAGATGATGCAGCTTTCCTGCCTGCCTGTCTCTAAAATAAATGTGAGCCTCAGTCCCCAGGAAGGGGCTGGATGCACGGTCCAGGATGGGGGATCTCCATCTTTAAATCCACAGAGGAGACAAGGGCAGAGGTTTAATTTTCAGCTCTTTTATTGCCTGTTTTGTTCCCTGTCCGTATTTTCTACTCCAGGGTTGTTTGCCCCATGTCAGGTAGGCACCAGCCTTTGCATTTCCACTTTGTAGAGGAAATGCAGCATTCCTCAGAGATCAATGGCTTGTGGCTGCTGCCAGCTTCAGTGATTGTAGTGGTTAGAAAACCCTTTCTAGCTGTGCCTCTTCTGCAAACTATTTAATAATAATAAAAAAATATGAAAAAGAGAGCAAGCATCCATCCTGTATGGGCTCCAGCTCCCCAGGGAAGTGGCCGGATCTGTTTCCCTCCTGCAGGCCTTCTTCCAGCTTGGAGTACTTGCTTATGTCTTGCCAGTAAACGCTGAGAATAGGTTATATACATATATATATATATATATATATATATATACACACACACACATATATACACATACATATCTATACAAAAAAGAGAAAACTGTCATATATATAATTTATATATATTCCTCTCTACACCGCAAAATTATATAAGAACAATATATGCAAATTTTATTTATATATGTGTGAAAAGTACATACACTTTATAAATATGCAATATATATATATGCAAAATAATAAAAATCTATTTATACTTAAATATATACATGAACAGAAGACTAATGTGGATCAGAGCCTTGTTGGGATGTAGGTGCATAAGCTCCTCCTGTTACAGAAAGTAATGACCATGAACTATGGCAGTGACCTGGAGAAGCCTTCTGGTGACATCATAAACTAGTTGAGCTTTGCCCTCTGGGTTTGTGATGATGTCATCAGAACACCTTGACAGAGAGTACCTTTAGCCTCACAAGTCGCACTTGACCATCATTTATTTGATAATCTATGTGCTGGGTGACACAGTTAACGGTTTTGTAGGCTGAATCCAGAGCAGTGTGATTGGTCCAGCCCCACCTCCACTGAAGCCTTGGCAAGGGCTGGAAGGCAGAGCCTCTACTTTTGTTAGAAACCTGAGTGTGAGTTTGATTAAATTTGGGCCAAATGTTTAATTGGCTTAGGAGATGGTTTTTTTGGAGGGAAAGTAGAGTGATTTTTTGTGATAATGAAATACTGATGGCCTGAGTGGCACGCACAGGATGGACTGGGGTGCTCGTGGAGCAGTTTTGGTCCTGGCCCTAAACCCCAGCAAGGTCTTAACACCTAAGCATAAATTCAGGAGCTCAAAAATTACCCACAAAAATACAGCAGTAAGTTGTCCCTTTGGAAAATCATATGTAGTGCATATTCCAGCCAGCCCACTCCAGTGTTAAGCTGCACGCTCAGCATAGAGGTGATCATGGCCACAATTAGAGGAAGAAAACTTGCACAATGTTTACCAGAATGGTGAAAAAGTGAGGTTAAGTAACATGTTCAGTATGATAAAGCAAAATCAAAACCCAAACAATAAACACCCCACCCCACCCCAAATCCTTCAGGACAGTTTATATTCGATTTTAACTGTACTTGACATTGTGATTTTCTTCTTTTGGATTTACATGCTGAAGAAGATTGCAATGCAACAACACATCTGATATGAGTACCCTTTGGCTGTGGCACCTTTGCTTTTAAAATGATGCAGTCAGATTGATTTTTGGTGAAGACTGCAAAAATGATAAACCATTGAGGGGCACATTCAAAGTGATCTGACTGTCCTGGTGTCAGCAAAACTTGGAGTTGGCACAGAGATTTCGAAACAAAGAAACTTTTAATATATTTTATTTACATATTTGCATAGCAAAAAAAATGTAAAAAATTAAAAAATAATAATACAAAATAAAATTGTGTGTAGGTCCCTGGGAGCCATAGGTTCCTCTCTCAAACTCCTATATATTAGTAGGGTATAAAAAGGTATTGGGTTCCAAAGTAACCATAGCAACATGTTTTCATGAGTTCCCATTGAGAAGCCAAAAACCTTTGTGAGCAATAAATCAACCTGTTTATATCTCTGAACTTAAATCTTTTATTGGTTACTGATTAACTTAACTATGCTGCCTGACAAATCTTCATAATAAATAAGCCAACCAGCAAGCCCTTAAAAAATCCAGCTAACTATGTTTAAAGGACTATCCCTGAAACATGCCCTACATTACAATGAATTTGGCAGTCAGCATCTGGTCATGTGCACGTTTCAACATGAATTTAAACCCCAGAAATCACAAGATGTGGAGTTACAAAGAAAGATCCCTCTGCAACTACTCTAAGTAAATATATGCCTTGATATTTATCAGCAGTGTTGCTACGGGCAAAATAATTAGTAACTGCTAATTAATGTAGCCCTTCTGAAGGAATAGAGTGGGAAAATGTCTGTTGACTGTTGGTACTGGGGTTATCTGTGCTAAAGATGATGGGATAGCAGCAGAAAGGTAAATTGTGGGATTGTAGACATTTGCTCTGTGTGCATCTTAAAGATTGTGTAAATGGGAATCCTACATCCTACCCATGTATAAATGTATAGCTTTCCTGAGGTCAGGATGTTGCTGACTACATTTTGGTAGGCTATTCTTTTTTCCCCTGTTTTTTTTTTTGTGGAAGGCTTATGTGAGGTTTTGGCTTCCGCAGTAGGTCTACATTTAAATTAATTAATCTGTTGACAGTTAAATTGTACTAAGTAGCTTCGATATAAAAGATGATTCCCAGATTTTTTTCCATGCAACTTTAAAAAAAAAAAAAAAAAGAAAAGAAAAAAGGAAAATTTAAAAGGAAGAAAGAATCTGAGGAACTTGGTTCTAAACATCTGTCTGGGCAGATGTCAAAATGCAGAGTGTTACTACATTATACTGTGTGAGGATATGACACTGTGTTATTACTCTTGGCTTAAATATTCACAATGGATTTTAGGATCTATTTAAAAGCAATCTTTGATGGGAGTGTAAACTCTTATCTTTTGTCATACAATAAGCACCTTTGTGGAACTAGTTCTAGAGTAAATATTGAAAAATAACAATGTTTTCTACATCCTATTCTACAGCACATGAATATTTATACAGAGGGAATTACGGGTACGTGTCAGTGTAAAAGATTTGGCAGATTTTCTTTGAAAATGAATTTTGGTGAATAAACTCCTTTTGAAGTAAGATTGTTTTGTTCAGAATTGTTCTGGATAAAATCATAAGCTTCGAGCTGTACGTTAGCCAGCTGATTATAATCTAGGACAATAATCTGCATTTCTTCAAGAAATGAGAGAGAGACAGTGTCAAGGACATTACAAATCCAATAGTAATTTAGGGAATTGAGCTAGAAGGAGGCAATGCTTATAACACTAATATTCCAGAAACATGTTGTTTAATTTTGTTTCCAGATTGCATATATTAACCCATTTTATTAACCTGTCTATAGCCTTGATTCAATAAACCATTCCTATTCAGCAGAGCTCTAAAGCATATGTTTGCCTTTAAACACATGCTTAAATCCCATTGACTTTTTAATGCTTAAAGTTAAGCATGTGCTTAGATGTTTTTGCTTGGCTTTGCAAAATAAAATTTTAAAACAAAGTGTCCTGGGGGAAAAAAAAAAAAAGCAATACAGGAAGAAATTTTTAAAAGCTTAAAATAAGAAAACAACTCCCCAAACTGTTCATTTTCCCCTGTACTCTCAAGAACACCTGAACAATTTTTAACTGAATACCTGAAACAAACAGAAACAATTTTTATGCCTTGTTTTGGAGTGCACTTGGACCTGAGCTCATGGAGATTCTCTGCCAAAGACAGGAACAATAGTGGGAATATCTCGCTGTTTGCTTAATGAGCAATGAATGGGAAGTGTGAAGGTGAAAAGACAGATTCTGGGTTTGAGAGTGACAAGGTGAGACTGCTTCTTTATCACACCTTTCTTTTTTTAAACCCAGGCATCATTTTCAAAGCAGTAAAAAAAAAAAAAAAAAAAAAAAAAAATCCATGGCTGGGAATTGCTCCGTAGCTCACAGCCAACTGATTTGCGTTTGCTCCCATTGCTTGCTTCATGGGAAATGTCAACTTGCTACAGAAAGTTTTAATTGGTTTATGTGTGATATATTCAAGCTGCTTATTTCCTAAAACATCTGTTTTTGTTTTAGTTCCCCAATGTCAAATGGTTGGTGATATCCCAAGGTAGCACGCTGTTTCCAAGTCATATTTCCTGGGGTATCTATCAATAAAAAGGCCCTTAAATTGAGCATAATGAAATTAGTACAAGGTAGTCAAGAAGTCTCCAGAATCAAGATATCAAAATGTCCCTCTGCACATTTTTTTTTTTCCATATTGCTTGTGATTGACTGCTTTTGGGGCTTGGAGGGAGAAAGTCATGAGAGTTATAGCTTATTTCATCTTCTCCCCCCACACCCCCCCACTTCTTTGATGGCCTTGAGCAAGTCTAATTTGTATTGTTATGGAAATTGGAATTAAGCCAGGGAAAGCACAAGCCTCGTGCTGCACCCGATGGCAAAATCCACTCATTTTTCTCCTTGGTGGACAGAGAGACTACAATTTGTTTGAAGATCTGTTCGCTCCATGTGACAACAGGAGTCCTAATGTAAACAGGCAATTGTGAGAGCTAAAAATGAGCAAAACATTCATAAGAGGTTTTCATCCTCATGTACTCGAAAAAAAAATTCCTCATTTTCCCACCACCCTATACCTTGGTCCAGAAAAGGAAAAGAGTTTCTTGCAGTTATTGCTCACAATACTTGAATATGTGCAGGAGTCTTCTCTTTGGATCACAAAAGAGAACAGTTTTGCAATATTTATCTAGTAGGTGGCCCAGAACCCCATTTGTTCTGTTTTTATCCATTGTTTATTGTGAATTTTGTTTTTAAGCTTTTGGGGAAAGGAACATTTGAGCAGTTGGGTCTTTTATTTATTAAAGAAAGCCAATTTGAGGCAGAGACAGTCCAACTGAAATGAGTCAAAACAAAGCCCACCTCAAGTCTAAATCAACTAAATGTTACTTATCAAAATAAACCCAAAAGCAGAAGAAGGGGGGTGGGAATTGTGTGGGGGGGGTGAAGTTTGCAGATCAACTTTCTTACCAAACTCATTTGCACCCGAATGAAATGAAGTTATAAGGATAAAATTCTCAGCAGATTTGCACAGCACAGTAATAGCCTTTATGCTTGGAAATTTATGGGCCATGGACAGTTTATAAGAAACGATGTAGTTCATCAGAGAAGCAGACTGATGGAGCACATGGGAGCATTCTGTGCAGGAAGTTGGGTTTTGGAATAATACTTACTTTGATAGAGTTGTTTTGTTAGCTAAGTAAAACAGTAGGGAAGCCAATGGCCACTTAGGCTTCAAACATAAATATATATTTATAAGTCACCCAGCTGCTTAATTGAGATCTCTAGTGTTTTCCCTAAGTATATCTTATCCAAAAAACAGTAACACAGAAAATAACAACAGCAGCAAAGACCTGTTATGTGCTGAAGTTCATTTAATCAGTCAGTAATACTTAGGGGGGAAATGGAGCATTATTTTAGGGGCAGACTCATCGAGGCTCCCAGAGGCTCTTCAGCCCGACTGGCGGCTGAGATTGGGCTCAAATTGCTCTCTAGCAATTCCATGCTGAAGAAGCAGCAGGATAGATGCCCTTGCTGTACCTCTCTCTTCTCTTGGTGTCTTTTCCTCCAGAAGAAGGGCGCAGTGTAACTTGTGAGCGAGGAGTGTAACCGAGTACTTGCAACCCAGTTTGGAAAGATAAACGCTGGGGTTCCTGCCAGATGCTGGCTGTGTTGGCTGTGGAGGGGGAGGGAAGTACATGGGGCTTCAAAATGTTCTCCAAGGGAGGTTACACAAGGGATGGTTCATTAAATTTGAGCAAAGAACTGGAAAATAAGATTTCACACTCCTAGGCTTGAACAGCCTGGGTGAATCTGGGATCTCCGGAAAATCTTGAGGAAATTTGGCAAGTTCTAGGGAGCTTCAGGAAATACTAGAGGGTTTTACAGAGGTGTTTTATTCTCAGATCACACCTCCAAGGTGAGGTAGAGAGTAGGGCCTCCCACTCCATGTACCCTGGGATGCTGTCCAGCTCTCAACAGCCCTGTCTGGCTGTGGAATCCAAGGCAGGTGGATGTTGGAGTCTTGGGCTTGGCTTCAGCAGTCCCATGGCCATAGCTCTACTCAGATCTCTGTTTAAGTGAAAGCAACAGTTTTAATCCATGTCTCATACTCTACAGGTGAATATCTTAACTTGGAGGTTGCTGAATATGCAGAGATGTGGCTCTCAGTCTTTTCTGATGTGATTGTTTCTCCCCATTGGGGCAGTTTAATATCAGTTGCAACAGAGACCCAAAACCAATTCTTTGATCTCTCCTGGTTTTGAGCTTGAGGCTTGACCAGAGCAAGATCTGACAGTTGAGTTTTCTCTCCCTTCTTCCCTCTCTCATCAGAGATAGGGTTGAACTGGTGTTAATGTGAAACTTCATTCTTATGCATCTGTCTCTTGCCCAAAGAGGAATACTGACATTCTCTGAAAAATCTGGGAAGTTATAGGGAATTTTATGAAAATGTCTTTACTCAATCAGGGCTTTAAGCACAGGCTAAGATTGAAATATATTTCTTATTCTCTGTTCAGTTTTGAGCAACACAATATAAGAAAGATATAAAGCTATTAAAGAACAACCAAAGATGGGCCATGAGGATGGTGAAGGGTCTAGAGGGGAAACCATACAAGGAGCGGCTGAGGTCACTTGCCTTGTTCAGCCTGGAGAAGAGGAGTCTGAGGGGAGACCTCATTGCAGTTACAACTTCCTTGTGAGGGGAAGAGGAGGGGCGGGCACTGGTCTCTTATCTCTGGTCACCAGTGACAAGACCCAAGGGAATGGCCTGGAGTTGTGTCAGGGGAAGTTTAAGTTGGATATTAGAAAAAGATTCTTCACCCAGAGGGTGGTTGGGCACTGGAACAGGCTCCCCAGGGAAGTGGTCACAACACCAAGGTTGACAGGGTTCAAAGAGCATTTGGACAATGCTCTCAGACTCATGGTGTGATTCTTGGGTTTGTCCTTTGCGGGGCCAGGAGCTGGACTTCAATGGTCCTCGTGGGCCCCTTCTAACTCAGGATATTCTGTGATTCTTAAATACTTAGTACAATAATTTACTTAATTGGGATCCCAGAAACATTAGAGGGCCTGAAATATCAGAGACATGTCCACCCTGGCCGACTTCTGGGGGATCAGGGTCTGCTCCTGCAGCCAGTGGTCCTGGGACCATCCTCCACATTCACCACAATGCCTGATGGCTGGAAAAATGCTTTTAGCTGATCATCTTTAATTTCTGCTTTCTACCCACAGCTCATAAGTATACTTGTGTTCAAACCAGAGTTTGCTCCTTTTCATGCTCACAGCCCATTTCCTCCTCCTGTTTTATAGGCAGTGAAGTCTAAATGGTGGATTAGTGACATCATTATTATGGCAGTAGAGTGCAGTACCATCCTAAAGCTGTTCCCTGTAGGAGTGAGCAGAAGGAGAAGCTAGGATGGAAGCGATAATGATCGTATTCCAGTATAAATATCTGAAATGATAGCCAAAAACTGCTGTGCCACTCTCTAGCTTTTCCTGTAGCTTTGTATCATCAGCTGAAAACATCTTGGAGAACATTTACTTGTTTCAGGACCGCCCTCCTTCCTCAAGGTGCAGCTGAGTTTATCCATAGCTACTGAGCTACACAGCTGGAAATAGAAACTGGTATTTTGGAGAGCTCGGCTTGCTGAGGGGGAGGACCTGGGGGGATTGACTCTCCAATTTATAAAGAGCTCTTCCACCACAGTTCACACCTTCCATAGGAGAACTGCCATGAGTAAAACTGCCCCAGAGCTTATCAGAGAGTAGGAACCAGACACTGAAGGGATTTGCTGCTCCTTCTTTCTCATGTGAAGCAGGAAAAATCTTTCAATGTCAGATTGTTTATTTTGTTTGGTGGCACTTGCCCACAAAGGACAGGGAGAGTAAGAGCTTAAATAATGTGGTGGCTCAGGCAGCTCAAAGGTGTTGAAGAGAGCTCTGTGAAATCAGTTTATAGCATTTTAAAATGTGGTTTTGGCAAAGCCAAAGTGGCAGGTTCATTTCCCATCCCACAGAAGTTGCCTTTGAGCTCTGGATTTGCCCCAAACCTGAGCTTCTCAGTGGACATCAGACAAACCTTCTTATTAGAAATAAGTGAGACTGGGGAAGTTGACTCTTGTCGTCTCACTTTGCCCCCGTTCCAAACTTCCACAGGCAGACCAGTGAAGCTCCTGGAATGTGTTTGCTGAAGCCTGTGCTGCCTGTTTGCTTGAAAGGGATGTCCATGCCATGCTTCACCGTCTTGGTAACCTGGTCCTTTCAGTGAGAAAGAAGGGTTTTTGCTCTGTTGCTTCTTGATCCACCATCTAGTGCAAAAAAACCGCTGTGCCTGAACTCAGGGGAGTCTCAGTGGGTCTCAGTTTGCTCTGGGAGAGATGACACACATCCTGTAAACTGTCCATCTGAAGGAATGAGCGAGTGAATGAAGCACTCTGGTCCCAAATGGCTTGGTAAGTTGGAGGGGTACTGGCAGCTGGGAATAAAGGTGGTATTGCTGAAGCACTTTCCGGGCACCAGCACCATCCCAGGGATCAGCTGCACTCCCTGCACTCGTAGTACATGCCTCCATGTATGAGCTGACCCTTGGACATGGTGTACACAGACATCCACACCTACGTCCCTGTCCCTTGGCACTGTGACACTGAGCAAAGCTGCATCCTGCCTGATTTTATGAATTTACCCTTTTGCAGTAATTTGCTCACTTGTGATTTGAATAGATGCAAGTTTACTTTTTAAATTCAGGGTTGGAAGAATTTGCTTTATTCACTGTTTGCTCAGTTAGAATTTTTTCTTTTTTACTTTTTTTTTTAATTGGAGGTCTTATTTTAACAAAATTTTAATATTGTACAACTTGAACAAAGCTTTAGTCTGTACTCAGAAGAACCACAGGTATATAAAACCAACAAATAAGGCAGAGAGAAAACAATGACAATATAAGGAGACCTTTGTGTGATATCCTCTACCCTTTTGCTTTCCAGTCCCAGGGTCTTGTTTTAGGAATGTTGCTCAATCCTAGGTGGGAATTGCAGAGGTGCTAGTAGGGCTGGCAGTCTCCCTCTGCAACCCAGCTCCTGCAGTCAGCCCTCATACTGAATTTCCCAAACCTTGCTCCTGTTCCTCAGGAATCAGTGACATGACAGAGGGTCTGGCAGTAGGACAGCTGGCGCAGCTCAAAGGTGCCAGAGCTGTTGTGGTGACCATCTGACCCAAGGATGTGTTGCCTGGCTCTCTCAGCTGCTCTCATGGCCTCCTGCTCTCCTTTCTCCTCATGTGACATGTCCTCTTCAGCGTATTCATCCTGCCTTTGGTGTGTCGTGGCAACTGTGTCAGATGTTTTATTAGTACTTTTTTTCTTTTACCCTGCAACTGAACCCAGTCTCCTGGGAAATATGGGCTGAGCCCAAAAGACATTCATGTGCCTGCCAAAATGTCATTTTTTGAACCTGTGGAGGAAGAGAAAACAAGAAAGGCAAAAAGAGGGGTCATCATGTTCTAGGTACAGACACATTTTGTGGCTTGTATCATGTTTATAAGGTGGATATTCCTCGAATTATAGGAACTGCTGCAGAAGTAGCATTGCAGAAGTCATGGCAAGTGGTGCTGGAGGAGACCTTGTGAGGTCAGCAGGTCCAGTTCTTTACCTATACAGAAGTGGCCATTCCTGGACTAGACCAAAAAAACTGAAAGGACTGAAGACTGGTTTGCATCGTACTGTTTCGACCTCATTTCTTTAAATTCATTCAGATACAAACACTGGGGAGAAAAAGTAGAATTTTTGGTGTCTTCATACTGTGTATTAATCTCTTGTATTATCATCACTGGGTTCAGTAAAATATCTAACTCTCCTTTGCCATGATCTTTCTCAGTTTCACAGCTTGACACTGCACCCAAGGTCCATCACTGCTTCAGCATTCAAGAAGACTCTGTTTGCGTTCTGGGTGGTTTTAAGCCATTCTGGCTGATTTTCCTGTAGAACCTGCCATGTACCAGTGCCCTCTCATCCCTGAGCTCTATTTCTGGGAGCTGGACAGAGTTTTGCAAGAGGTTACCACTAAATGGGTTTTCTTATTTTATTCCTTTTTTTATATGTTATTTCATTTTCGTACCCTTTTTTTTTTTTTTTTTTTTTGTCTTTTGGATATGGCAACATTAGGGGAAGCCCAAAACTTGCTTGTGCCTCAGATCCTAAAATGGCCTTCCAGGTGTTCCCACAGTAGGTGGGCTCTATGGCAAGTATAGTGGAGAAATGTCAGATGAGCCAGTACATACGCAGCAGGCAGCATAGCTTCTCAATGAATTTGATAGGAGGCTCTCCTGGCCCATCACGTGAGGGAAATTGCAGCCCTCAGGGTGATAGCTGGCAAATTTTGCTCCTCTACAAGGAGAGATTGTTAAACACCAGGTCAGCACTGACTCGTGTTTTTGGCAAGTGGGAGAACAGCAGGAACCAAAGCTCCTGGAGATGGTTGTGGTTGACTGCTCCAGCAACACTGTCACGTGCTACAGATGGGGAGCAGGGGAATAAAAAGCCACATTTTCCAGTGAATCTAATCACACAGAGTGGTGGCTGGAGGGGTCCTGCAGTGCATTTCACTAGAGTTTACATAGTTCTGGATCCTCTACCACTTAGAATGGAAAAAAGAAAGCCAATCTGTTTGATCAGGCCTCTCCCACTCGATATGTGTATTGGATTTTACATTAAAGCTTTTAACAGCTACGTACACATCTGAGCTGGAGCTATTGTTAGCCCATGTGATGGATTAAGATCAAGAATGTTAGTGTTAGCCAAAGGAACGCTTTTTAATGTATATTGCGATTGTATAAACAGGGTCACCAGAGCTAAATGGGATGTCAATGACCTATGAAGATCATAAAGTAAACAAAAGATCTTAAAATAAGCATGTAACCTGAACATGTCGGGGATTGTTGTATATCAAAGGCATTTGCTTATATAAAGTAAGGGAAAATTACTTACGGGTAATGTTATTTGCCACAAGCCTACCTCTTGCCTGCTCTACAAAGAAAACCTACCCAAAGGGACTGGGATATGTCTCCATCTACCAGGAAGCACCGAGCAGAGTCTACATGCATAATAAACATGCTTAAATCCCAGGGTGCAGAGACAAGACATCAGTGCTGGTGAAGAGCAAAGCTCCTCCAGCCCTCGTTGGAGAGGGAGCAAGGATGACCCCACCAAATACTGCTGCCAGGAGGGTTTTGGAGCCCTGGTGACACAGGGAGACCACGGGAGGTTCATGAGGCCAGTCAGCTGAGTGGGAATCAGCAGACACCAGATGGCTGAAAACACTGGGAAGAGAGTAGGAGCTTTTTTTTTTTTTAATGTAAGTACATTAGATTTCCCTTCTTGCTCCACGTCACTGAAGAGTAGGGGCTTTTTTGTTTGTTTCTGCTTACTGGGTAGCCCTTAAATTATTGCTGTGGGAGGGTGAGTCCCTTCTTCAAGATGCCCTAAACTAAGTGATTTCTTGTGAAACAACAGGCTTAAAATCAGAGGATTTCCCTGGAAGAGGAGGATCCTGGGGTCTTACTATCCTGTCCTTTGTGCAGTTGGTCATCCTACCAAAATGCAGAGCTTTTCATTTTGATCATATGTTCAGTCTCATATAGGCTTAAGAATTGGACTTGATGATCCTTGTGGATTCCTTCCAACTCAGAATATTCTGTGATTCCATGATTTGTTCTCACTGAATTTCATTGTATCATCTTCAAGCTGCTTCTCTGTTTCTTAGCTCTAATCCTAACCATAAAGTCCCTCTTAGCCTGGGTCCCCTTTGAAAATTTAGTATATTCTATCCCATTAGTTGGAGCCCTAATGGAAATAAAGGCCAGAGCTGGGACTGATCTCGAAGAATGCTTTTGCCATGGTGACTACAATGGGAATTGCAGAGAACACCTTTCTGGAAATGGCTTTAAAAAACAATTTTACACTTAACCCAAATAGTTCTATCATGACAATATCTTCTGATTTGCTTATGAGAATGTCATAAGAAACAGTTCACTGAAGTTACTCTTTCTGTACAGGCTGTATGCTATCATAGAAGAAACTCAGTCTGATAATATTTGTTCTTTCAAGAAGTCCATTTTGGCCAATCCACATTTATTTCCTTTTTATCTTCTAGGTTGTTTTCAGATTATTTACATGTCCTAGATTCTTCTTCCTAGCAGGTAAAATTACTGGTTTAGAGTACCTCATCTCTTTAAAAAAATAAAACAAAATAAAATTAAGAAAAAAAAGGACCCAGAAACAAACCCCCAAAAGACCTTCACTTGCCCTCTTAAGGCCTCAGATTAGCCTTTGAGAGATGGTCACAGCTAGTTCCTTAGTGACCATCTGGTGATATTTATCAAGGCCAACTGAGCTGGAAATATCTAATTTATTTAAGTTTTCTGTGAGCTTTTTCTATTGTGGCTTCAGGCTGGGAGTTTATCTGTTTGCTTCTGGAATTACTTGTATGGGGTCCTGAGTTATGAGTGATCTCAAGAACTGATACGAAGCAGAGGAGAGAGCAAAGCAGACTGGAAAATACAGTGTGATACTATTTTGCTGGCTCTGAAGAAATCCTACTGGACGGGAGAGCTTCAAGTAAGGCTTTACTTAATCCTTTAATTCCTGTCACTTTCTGCTGGAGATAATGAGGTACAGATACCTGAATGTCATGCTGGATGGCAGTGTAGACGAAATGAAACTTGGTAGCTGTTGTAGGGCAGGTCTAAGTCCTCCTCCCTGAATAGCTGGGCACTGGGATCAAGGGAGATGACTGCTCCTAGTTGCTGGCAATAAATGCTCTCTTTGCCTGCAGCCCTGACCCTGATCCTTACCATGTGTATTGTCCTGACGTGGACTGAGCTCTCAAATGACACCCCAAGACTGTCCAATGCTGCCACTCAGGAGTGAGGGACTGTGGAGATACTGTTGCCTGCGGCCTGTTGCTTCTTTTCACATCCAGTAGACCATTTCTACGACCTTCCTCTTTCCTTTCATCGGAGGTAGGAATCTGGGGTCTTGGAGGCCAATATCCAACTGCTATTCCCACCATCTCAGGGGTTTTACTGCCATCTTATCGGCCCCAAGCAGAACCCTACATGGCCTCATATCCCATGACTGCTCTACCCAGGGGTGGGAGACTGTGTCCATGGCATAGGTGGCCTGAGAACCAGGTTCTCCCCTCTGATGTGAGCATAAACCTTCTTCCAGCTCTTGGGAGAGAGTTATTGATGCTCAGAGTGGTTGCTTTGGTTGCCAGCTGCCCAGCAGCATACCTCATTGTTCCTGTGTTACCTCTGTGGGTTGCTTTGTTTTGGTGTAGTCTGGTTTTTTGTTTGTTTCAGAGAAACTTAGTTTCCACTTATCTCTGGGCATTTTCTGTTAAGTTAGTGTGAGCTAGAATATCAATGTTTGATAGAGAAGCATAGGTTTCTTCTTTGTCTACTGCAAAAAGGAAAAAGTTTAAAACATTGATAGTCCTTTGCTTTTATGTTTCCTGTTAGGTGTGGGTATACAGTTTTGGTTTCTTCCTTAAATATATGTACCAATGCACCACAAAGGAGGGACAGCTACCCATATACAAAACGATCCTTGCTACTTGAGCAAGCTCTTCGTAGCACACAGAAATTCAGCTGTTCTCCATCACAGATATTACAATAGTAATCAGCAATTTTAAACTCTTTCAATAATTGTTAACCCAAAAGGTTTTGTTTATTTGTTTACTGGCACTGAACGATGGTTATTATCAGCTTTGAATGACATTCAGCATTCATTTTGCAGCTCTGTCTGTTTTCAAATATTTGGGGATGTTCTTGTTAGGATGTTTTCAGTGCAATTTCATTCACAGCAATTCCAAAGCACGCACGCTGTATGCGATCAATTAATCACCGCTTGTAATCACAATTTTTTCTCAACGTGCGGAAACACAGACAGTAAATATGCCTTAAAATGTCTTTGTGTTTTCAGGAAACGACCTCCCAATGTGCTTTAAAATATGTAAATAGGTTTGTGCTCTACGATGAAGCATTGCCGTGTGGGTTTGTCTAAAGAGAGACTCTCGTATGGAAGAGATGTAGTTACTACCACTTTGCATAACTTAATAGTAGGGCTGGTGGCTGTGTGCTGTGACTTTGATCCTCCTGACTTCAGGGAGTCTCACAGGAGACGTGATAGCTACTGTCTTGAATTTTCTGATGGGTGCTCACGGCTTGGAACACAGCAGGTGTTCAAAAAGAATTACAGAGTTACTGAAGAAGGAGACCAAAAAGCTTTTGGCTGATTAAATTGCCTCACTTGATAGTAGAAATTAAACACACTTCTAAAACTGGTCCAAATGACTTTAGAACAGTGTCAGTGGAAGTTAAGCATCAAGTTTCTTCAGGTGTTTCTGTCCATCCAAGGTGCTACTGCTGCTGTTTCTGCATGTCTACATGATCATTTTTCTTGAGAAAAAACACTGAAATGGAGTAAAATAGCTTAAAGGAGGAGGTAAGTTTTGGGGTTAAGGTGAAGAGTTGTTTGGGAGAGATTAGATTATCCTCTCTTTCCATCACAGGGCTTTTCCTGTTTGTTTGCCTACATTATCTTCCAAAACATCTGGTGTTGGCCTCTGTTAAGACAGCAGGATCTACAGGTTGGATCCTGTGTGGTCTTGTCTGCCTGAAAGAAAGGGCATTTGGATAAGTTAAGTAGCTGGGAGTCACTGAAAGGACTGGTTTTGAAGGGAGTTTTCAGCTAAAGATGGATGAGCTCTCCTGCTTCGTGGACCCATTCCCCCTGTTACCTGATTTCTTTGACATGCTGGCAGTTGCCTTAGCTGGGCTCTCGCTGCGAGACAGTCAGCGCCGCACTCACAGCACTGCAGGAAAAATAAACCCGTTCAGACCAAGCAAAACATTTGGAAAAACATGCAGATGTCTTTTTTTTTTTTTTTGTGAGTTCTGAGTTGTACTTCCTCTTAAAGCTTTGCCTACAAAGACCTTTTTGTGAAGGTTGTCAGCCTTTGCACTAAATTTGGCAATTTTCTCCTGACGCCACTATCGTAGAGGAGGAGAGAAGAAAGGGCTGATGACAGGAGCCCATTAATTAAAATTAGATACTGTTTTAATTTCGGTCACTGTCTTTAAACCGTAGCAATAGCAAAATGCCTTGGTCTCTTTTTATTTTCTTCTTCACCTGATTAAAATGAGAGAGGTCAGGCTCTTCCCTTTCCTGTACCACCATCCAAAGCATTGAAATGGGGGTCTCAAGAGATCTGGTTAGGCTTTTTGGTTGTCCAGGCAGATTGATACCATCTGGAAGTCTGGCTGGGGAGAGGATTTGAAATCTGGACCCTGATACTGGCTTTTTAGTCTTCCATTTTTCTAAAGTAGTTTTTCAGTGGGAGTAAATAACTCTAATTGTATTGAAGGAGCTTAACTAATTCACACCAGCTGAGGGACTGGCCCCTGAGGTCTGGGCTGGCCTGTTCTTTCTGTGTCATTGAAAAAAAAAATCCAACTTTTTGGATAATAGGGTATAAATGGAAGTCCTTGGCTGCTTTGCATGCAGTTTCAGATGGAGCGGCACCTTCTGGGAAGATTGTGTGTTTCTGTGGTGGCTCTGACCAAGGTGATGTTTCCCCTTGGTGGAATGGGCATCACTTGGCCTATTCCACCTCCAACCAGGACAGGGATAGTGAGGTGGTGGGTTGGGGCTCTAGCAGGCCATGTCTGATGGTCCTTGCTGAGATGGGCCAACTTTGTAGCAACAGAATGAGCAGGAGGCAAAACTTATGTAGTGGTTTTAAGACTCCAGGTTGTTAGCTGAGCTGGCAAGGAGCTCTGCACCTATTTGCACAGGCTCTGCTTGGTGGGCATAAAACCCTAGGTTGGGGGTGCTGAGGTTGGGAAGAACCCTGACTCCCTGATGTCCCAGCATGTTATGGGTGCAGCCTGTGTGTTTCATTCCCATTGAAGCCTCTTGGAAATGGGCTTCTCTTTTCCATGGTGCAGTGAAGTCCTAGGCTTTTGAGCCTTAAGCTTTCTGTGATTCAGCTGAACAAAGTGTACAAATCTTTGTATAATTTTTTGTGTACCTGAATATACAGTACATTGGAGTTTATTTTTAAGTCAACCAGAGGAAAGAATACTGCAATTCAGATATTTATACTGAACTGCATATTTACTTTGGTCCTTTGTTCTTTGTGCTGCTTTAGCTGTAGAATTTTAAAGGTTTGGGGAAAAAGAAAATATGCTGCTTTTCACTCTCTGAGATGATACTTAAATGACCTTGCTGGGAAAGAAGGAGCTAGTTCTAGGTAGCAGCTCTAAAGCTTTATTGTTTAAGTCACATCCTGTTTGTTTGTAAGGCCAAAGAAATAAAAAATACAAATGTTCACAAATAGGGAAGCAAGAGAAACTAAAAAAATAGCAAAAGATAAGAAAAGTCAGCTTTTGATGCTTACAGCTTGCTCTCTGGAAAATCAGGTTGCAATATTTTTTCTTGTTGTGGGCTTTAGAGGAAGCAGACCAAATGCTCAGCACATGTACATCCTGCTCCACTGTACCACTCTATACCTGGGCTGTTTTCTTAGTTTGCCTCCAATCAAGAGAGGATTTTTCCATGGCTGAACAAACCTGACCTTTATTAGGCAGGATGTTAAGAGGAGAGAAAATGGAAGACAGAAGAGACAGACCTAGAGTGACTATTAATAGGAATTGAGGTTTACATCTCAGGTGTTGCTGAGGGATTCAGTTGAATCAGATAATCCCTATATCTTTATCTGGAGCAGAGTTGTGCTGACAGGCATGCTTCTTGTTTTTCTCCCCACAGGTGGCTGGGTTGGCACATCTTTTAATATCTGCAGGCGGTGTAATGATACATGGCTGAGTACCAGCGGCAGAGATGGCCAGGATGCTCTGCAAGATTACTTGCCATCCACTGGAGCTTTTGAGTTGTAAAGAGCCTCTTGGTAATGAAATCTCCCTAAAGTTTGGAAATATCTTTCTAGCAGAGCTACTCACCAAAAGCAAATATCTGTTCATTCTAGCTGTGGGCTTCTTTGCGATTGTCTTTGAGCCAGCTTGGGCTTGGAGACTGCTTGTCTGGTAGTTATGATGTTTCTCATCACTGCCATTTGTATTTGCGTCAGGTCCTTGCTCATATAAACGCAACCTCCTCCTTGTGACCACCACCTTGATGTGGCTAAGACAGTCCTCTGACCTCACTGCACATTTCTCAACAACCATGTCATTTCCTCCATGAAGCCCATCAAGTTGTCACTACTTACTTCGGTTTATTTTTGCAAATCATTTTTACATAGGATGTATATGTGCTGAGGTGTCTGTCTGCTGCCTTTCACCCGCTTAGGACATGGAAAGACGTCATTTTGAACCTCGGTACAGTCCTTACTCTACATAAATATTTTACAAAGCTCACAAGGGTCCTCTGGGGTTAGGAATGATTTGTTCCGTCAATTCAAAATGTTACCTAATACCAATAAATGCTAATAAAGAGCTTGTAGCTGGCATCGTATACCAAAGCCCTGTGCATTCATTAGGAATCACCTATGCAAGTGCAAGGCCAGCCAAAATAATCTCCTAATCAGTTATAAAAAGCCTACAGTACTTGTCAGTAGTTCAGTGTGGGGCAATAGCATTGAGAGTTGTGGTTTCTGGCTGAGGCACTAAATCTGTTGCACATGGAGACAAGCCAGAGCAGGGTCCTCACTGGGACCCAATCTTTCCGATGTTTGGGGTAAGGGAGTGGGAATTTTGAATTAAGAACATTAAGTCTTCAGATAGTTGATATCTTGGGTTTATCACTGTCATAAAGGGAAGAGTCTGTGTCAGCGGTCTACTGTTTTGTGGGGACACATCTGTGAGTGTTTTCCAAACCACCTGTCTCCTCCAGTATGCCAGAAGTCTCCCTGCATGTCACTTCTTATGTGAGTTCAATGGCATGTGTGACTTGGCATCCACGAGGCTGCCTAAGGGATATCTCAGGATGGTGGTATGTGTTTTTTCAAAGGCAGTCTTCATACTGCGGCCTGGGCCTTCCCATGTGAGGTAAATCCTGACCGTGGCTGTTGAAGTTGCTTCGTGTCTCTTGGCTGGTAGTGCAAAGCTTTCACTGAGAGGAACAAGCCACTCTATCTTCCACGCTCCACCTAAGTTAGTATTAAAGCTTTATTTATGTCTGGTGATTTAGGACTTTAAGGACCCCTTTGGCTGACCATCTCTCATGAGTAAGGATGTCATCTTTCTGTGCACTTCAATGGAAAAAGAGTTGAAGTGTCTCCAAAGAATATACTTTTGATGGGCTTGGAAAGCTTAAATGGTCACTTTTCAGGCAGTTTTTAATAGGAGTTGAAATCATGAAGTATCAGACTGTGGCTCCTAAAGTGCATTCTGGAATCAAAGGGAAACACACATTTTTTTCTAAATACCCAACATCTATGATGATTTATTAATTGAGAAATGTCTTTCCTGAGGTTGTTCCACCTCAGAGTGATGGACGTTTGTAGAGGTCTGATCTGCCCTGTGTGACTATGTTCATTCCTGTCCTGAGGGAGTGCAGAAGTCCATGTGATGTGTGGAACTACCTGTGCCTTATTGCAGAGAGCATGACAGGCAGCAGGAGACAGTACCTTGTGCTTTAGTGCCTCAGAGCTGTGCTCCTTAGGGTCAGCAGCAACCTTGACCTTTTGAACATGAGGTTTCATGCTGTGTTTCAGACCCAGAAGATCATCTGTGTCTTGCACCTCCTTTCTACTGCTTTTTAGTTTTTCCCTGGGGCTCCTCAGATCCGCGTTTGGGAACTGTGGGCTGGTAGGATTTGTCTAGCTCTTTTGCCCAGCGCCCTGTTTGCAAAGACACCATCAGATGTGTGTTGGGAGCCCTATTTTGGTGGTGTATCGGGTCGAACATGCCATGTGTCAGGAATGGCTGCACCTAGCTGTCACCAGCTTTCACGCTGGCTATGGCCAACAGCACAGCTCTGCTGCGTCTTAGAGAGACACAGAAACTTGCCTCACATGCCCAAGTGTGTGGTCCTCAAACTAAGCATTTGAGCAGGCAAATTATGTTGGTTTGGCATTTTTAAGCCATGTACATGCCTACCCACCAGCTGAGGTTGCCCGAATGTTCAAGTTGTAGCTGCTTTGGCTTTGCCAGTCTATAAACATTCAATCATTGTGCATTTTTCCTTGAACCAATTAGCAAAAAACTGAAAAATAGTGTTTTAAAAATTATTGTCTTCAGGGAGGCAGTGCAATACTTAGGCATAGGCATTCCCACAAACTAGGATGGGTTGCAATGTGCTTAGCCCTTGGTTTATGAGACAAAGGTCAAACGTGACTTGTTCCCAGATGATGGATTGTCAGGATTGCTTTGCCAAACCATGTTACCAAAATTCTAGTTCTTTATGCATCAGCACTGTATTTATTTGGGTTGTTGTTTGAAAGTGCTAGGATGAAACCTGCTGCCTCTGCTGTTTTGTATGTTGAGTATAATAAAGTATGTGGTTGGTATGACTGGATACTGGCTTTTGTGCAACTACTCAAGTTTTGTCTTCATTTTCTTCAGTTTTATACACTTTCTCAGAGAAAGAGGTTTGGGATATCTGTGTAGGTGTCCATAAGTGCCTTGTGGGAAAGGCACCTTGATTCTGGTTCTGTATTTGATAGTGCATGGGTGGAATCACTGCTCCAAAGTCTACAGTTAAGTCACAGATGATGTGAATCCTTAAGATCCCCAGGCTAGAACATATGTGTAAGAAGTTGGGAGTAGTTGTGTTGAGCAAACTCTTCTGCAGTTAAAATGCAGACAGAAACACCTCCTGCTTATTCAGTAGCTTCTGCTATGCATTGTGGAAGCAGCAGTAGGTTCCTAACAGGACCACACAATTTAGAACATGCACCAATGCTGCTTGGACTTCCCCAAGTCACCAGGCAGAGGATGTGTCCCACCCTCTTAACACTGACTCCATACTTCTTTCCTTCCTCCTACTCTGGGCTTGGCAGACTCGAGCCAACCCACTACCACTTTCTTTGGGAAAATTGGCCAAGTTATCTGATGGAAAAACAAGAATGACCCAAGTGGTGCTGTTGTTGCCAGACTGACACAAGAAAAACCCATCAGTGTGACAGGAGTGCATAAGGGAGTGGAGGGGAAGAGTTTTTTCTTGTAGCTTGCCACAGGCTTGGTTATGACGTGCTCATGGTGAGGTCTCACTCCCACCTCACTAGTGATGCACATGTTTTTTTGGCTAATCCTGCACTGTCAGCACATGAATTGATGTTCACTGAGGTATGGTTTCCCATTTGCTGGTAATACTTCAACTCCAACCAGGTATCTTAGTACCACAGGACTTCTCAATTTAATTGAAATCACTTTGCAAGACCATCCAGAGTAAATACTCTGGACAACAGAACACGGTTGGTAATGTGGAACATGTGATTTATTTTTTTAACGAACCGATACAGGAAAATGTTTCCACACTGACAAAAACAGAACAAATGTAGGTCAGTGTCTGAAGGAGATGAAAGAAGCCAAGTGTAATGAGAGCCTATTGTTTCATGCTGACATATGCAGGAAGCTTGTGGAGAATGAACATCAAACTAAAATGTGAGGAAAAAAGAATAGAAGGCATGAAAATCATCATACTCAAGAAAACAAAGAGATCAGAAAGTTAAGGGGCATGCTAAGAAATCTGCACTGGGAGGCTGAATAAATGACGTTTCATTCTTCCCCTTCTCCTCTCCCTTCAATTCCGGGTTTTTCTCTCCCGTTGTCTACTAGGTAGAGCCTCTTCTTCCTTTCCAGGAATACTTTGATTTTTTTTCCTTCCTCTCCCTGCAGATGCCAGGGCCCAGAGAGATCCAGAGGGCAAACAGACCAGCAAAAAAGGCTGCTTTACTATTTCACCTTCTCATCTTCCTCTCAAGTAAAAACACATGAAAGATCTATTGAAAGAACAGACAAGTCTTATTTACTTTTTAATAAGTAAATTTAGTTTATTGTATTTAACAGAAGTTAATACCACTGTTCAAACAGCTGGAATAAATATGAAAGAAGTAATTTAGGCTATAACTTCTTTACTTGCGTTCACCACTCTTACACTGATGTATTTTTCTCGGACTCAGAGGCGTTTTTCTGACTTGGGCAATGGGCATGAAAATTGGCCCTTCATGCTACTTATTTCTGCCACCCATGTCATCTGGAACGTTCTTTCATGGCTCCGGCCATCCAGTGCCTTCTGCCTTCCCTAAATTTCAGAGCGGATCTAGGAGGCTTAATCTGTTCTCAGCTCAGTGTGGAAAAAAAGTGATGCCTTACCAACAGGGCTGCACTGGAATAAAACTGCTGCAAGAGGAAATAGTTATGTCCTGGATTTTTACAGATGAGCCACTGGTGTATTTTTTTTCTGCTAACTATTTCCTTCTCATACAGTTTTTTCCACCTTTGGTAATAGAAAAATATATTGGTTGGGAAACTGTCTTCCTGAATCCTGTGATACCCATTGACTTGAGTCGTGTCATCCAGGGGCTGACCCCAAGGGGGACTGCCCTGGTGACCGTGCAAGTGTTCCCAGGATTGTCCCCTCCCATACCCTCGCTTAAACAGGATGGATACCAAATTTCCACTCTGTCAGTATAATGAAGGACTTCTACGACAGTCTGATGGATGCTCTGGGTCTGTTCCTCGTGAGTGGTGAATTCATGGTACCATGAAATACATTGTCTGATGAGAGGTGTTACAGGGCCATTGCTATTCCTTAAAAGTTCAATAGTTTCTGACAGTAAAATTGTGAGTCCTAGCAAAGAACAAAAAATCTCCTATCTGTCATCCTTACAACGTATAAAAATGAAGCCCAGATTTTTGGGTTATTTTAGGGCACAGGGTGATGATGACTGTTTCACTTAGTGATACATTTAAATTGGTGATTTATGCAGCCTGACATTGACTTTAATTTAGCTCATGTTACAAGTAAAGTAATTCAGTCCTTAATGAAGTGTACTTCATATGACATATTGAACATGGGATCTGACAATCAGTGGTTGAAAACCAGCCTAGGTTACATTTTCTTTTGTCACTGAAAGTGGGCTGGCAGTTCATAAACTTAAACCGAGGCATGCAAACCTATCACTCTCTCTGAAGTGGTGCTGAAGACGAGAGACCTGTATTAAAACAAACTTTCCTCATCCTTTGAAAGGAAAAGGAGGGAAAAAAACCTTCCATACGAGCTGTGTTACGAAGATGAGAAAATGATTGTGAATGTGTGTGTATATACACACATTTTTATTTAATTTTCTGCTATGTGAGTATACAGAAAAAAGGGTTGTTAACAAAGAGATTCATGCCCTGACCTATGCAAACCTTTGGATTGTGTATGGGGGAGTGAGAGAATTTGATATACGTGCTCCTGAGCAAATGGATCCAGCTCTGAAGTAGTATAAATTACACTTACATCAACTCTTACAGGGGCTCAGGATAAGGTTGTTGGGTAAGTGATAGGCAGTACAGCCTGGCTGGCTTTGGGAGCAGTTGGGAAGGGTGTATGTGTGTCTTTATACCTCTGCATTTCAAAGGAATTAACAGAATTAACAGAACAGCTCTGAACTGCAAATATGCAAATCTTTTTAACATTCATGTTAAGAGATTCGTCTTTGTTTGCCTATGGAGAAGGAAGGAAAAGTTT
This sequence comes from Chiroxiphia lanceolata, assembly GCF_009829145.1. Classification (NCBI taxonomy): domain Eukaryota; kingdom Metazoa; phylum Chordata; class Aves; order Passeriformes; family Pipridae; genus Chiroxiphia; species Chiroxiphia lanceolata. The sequence continues at coordinate 11,976,042 of NC_045639.1, forward strand.
TGAATGATTTCAAGAGGAAACATTTAAAACAGAAAGTCTGCTACAGCCTGGGTTAAGTCACAGCTTTGTTGTTTCTCAGTGCAAAAAGTTGACTTAAAGTAGCATGGCGAGGATTTTTCGTGTGCAAGGCTGATTCAGACATCTACATCATTGCTCCTTTCCTGCTTCATTTTACAAAGCTGTAAAAGGATGTGTTTAGTATTTGAGTGTGAGAGTGGGGGAAAGAATGGAGGTAAGCAAAGAACATCATCTGGACCACTCAAAAATAATATATTTTTCTTTAAAAAAAAAAAAGGGGCGGAGGGCAGGGAAGTAGGACAGATGTTACATCCCAGAGTGTTTTCTGGGAAAAGGAGGACAAATGAAAGGACAGGAATAAAAAGTTGTAGCAAGGGAGAGCTTGTCAGCCTGCTACAAGAGAGGAGTGTGGGAAAGATGTTAGCTTGGGTTAAAATAGCACTGCAACTGGACAGCCTGGGTTTTAAGTCTGCCTAACATGAAATTATCCCAAACTCCCCCACCAGCTTGGACTGGAAATGCCAGTACCCTGAGCAGTAAACTGCAGGTCTGAGCTCGCCTGGTGCCCTGGGCCAATGGGCTCCAGTTTAGGGGCAGGGTTGCTGGGTGGAAGAAATAAAGATGCTTAAATTTAAAATGGGCAACATACTGTTCATTTTTGGTGCTTAGGCCAAGTAGCTCTTGATTTTATACATTTATTTTCTGGGGGATCCTGAGCAGCCTCAGTGCTCCTTGGCTAGGATGTGAGTAGGCTTGACACTGGGGAAAAAAGGTAAAAATTACCACCTTGAAAATGTTCAAGGAAAAAGTAATTCTTTGACAAAAGAAACCCCAAAATAAGAAAATACGGTGAAGGATCCTCAACTTTCAGGCTTATATAAATGCTTGTTGAATATCCATTTGATCTTTTGCCTTAGGATGTACTTAATGCAGTATATCTGATATCTTGCTGTTTTCATAACTCTGCTCTGCAAAGAATAGCAGAGGACAGGGAGGGGGTACCCAACCCCAAGACTACGACCTTTTGTTTTAATATTGGGCATGACATGGATTTAGTTTTCCAAGAAGCAAATGAACTATCATACATCAGTACTGAGCTGGAGAATGGTGTAATAGCTAATATTTGAAGTATTTGTGCACTTTTGACTAAATAGCTGATTGATCAAGGGAGGGATGTTTGACTTTTTGGCGGAGGGCACAGTAATTAAGTAGAAACAAAATACTTCCCAAAAAAAGTAAAACAATCCCAGGAATAGACCACATAATCATAAGTTCCAGCTCAGTCCAACACTATACAATTTCATATTTGATTTATTATGTTTTAGCCTGGGAGCTTCAAAAGTGTCTAAAAGTTTGATAGGCAAACCCCAATGAGATTCTCCTGGCTCCTTTGAAAATGGTAGGAATTTTCTATTTACAGCATCACTAGTGATCAATGGAATTTTTGGGACAGTTCAAGAAATATTAAACAGGCTGAGTTTGCTCTTTATGAATTAGTCTGGTGTTTATTCAGCAGTTCATTTTTCATCGAAGCACAGTATTAAAATTTCACTTGTTTGTTATAGGGTTGTCAGAATGAAATCTATTTCCAAAAATATACATTTCCATCTTCTCGTACCCTTTCTTCTTGCTGTAGCTGAGGTTATGTCAACACTCCCAATGTAAACCCCCTCATTTCAAGGATTAGTAATGCTGGCATCACCGGCCCAGTTTCAAGCATAGCAAAACCATGAAATAACCTCTCTAGGAGCGTGTTTTGAAACAATTGTTTTCAATGCCTTTGCCTTTTGTGTTAAGCATCTTTCTGTACAGAAAGCAGTGGCTTTCAGCCTCTGTAGCAAAGTCACAGTTAAAAGAAAGAAATTGTGTAGACCTGCATATTTTCATGACACCATTGAAGCATTTGTGTCTCAAGTTTAAACTGGATGCCCGGCTAAGATTTAAAAATCAACCCCCACTCAAGCTCAGTAACTTTTTCCATGGTGTTGTTTACCATGCATAACCATAGTAACATCACAAGGGTCCATGCCAGGGCTCTTGGATGGTGTACTCTTCCCACTTGTTGCCATCTTTTGGATCCTCCTGTAACATATACATTTAAAACAAGTATACAGCCGTATATTTGCTTAATCTGCAAATGTTTTGGCATCTTCCATGGAAAAAATAAGAGCTAAACCCTTCATGAGGTTTAGGAATGCCAGTGTGGTGTTGTGGAGTTCATCACTCACTCCTCCTTCCCTATCTGCCTGGTTTCCCATCATTGAATGGGCTGAGCTGTGGAACAAGATGAAGATTGGCATTAGCTGTGCCCCCTTTTTGGTACCAGCTAAGAGGTTCAGAAAGAAGGTCTCAAAGCAATGCAGAGCTGCTCCAAGTTTATCTTCACAATGCATTGATTGCACATAAAAATGTTTTTTTTGGTGTGTTCTGGAGAGCTAAAGGCTGCTCTGTCCAGCATGCCCTGGGGTCACCTCCTGATACAGGTGACAAAATTGGTTCATAACACAGCTTGGTTTGGTTTACACGCAAGGTTGCATCTTAACTTTCACTATAAAGTCGACAATAAAGCACCATCCTTCCCTGGCTTCCAGAGGAAACTTGTCCTTGGCTGAAGGAGGTCTTCTACAGTCACAGATCCCAGTGTGTCTGTGCTCTGCATACAGTCAACTACCCAGATGGATTTAGTGTGAAAATGGATTAAAAGGGGCTGCTGGCATGATGATAATTAGATCAATGATTTCCGATGCTTCCATTGTCCTAATTTGCAAAAGTCTGGGATCATACCTTTGGCGCAACAAGAGCTAAGGTGAGGAACACCAGGTGCTTGTCCTTGCCTTGACAAGACTTCAGAGCCAACCCAGCAAACTTTCATGTATCTCATTACCAGGTCCAGTTATGGCACTGATGACCGGGCCACCAGGTCTTTCCTCATCAGCCTTCAGCTGCCAGGTGAAGGTGGAAGTGTGAAATGAGAAAATAGACTTGCTAAAGATTTTTCACAGGTTGTTTTTAAAGTAAGAAGCTGTTGGTGATAGAGAGTAGCCGCTGGTGACGTAAGCAAGGCTTGAAGAGAAGAGTGGTGCAGAAAAAAATTAAACTGAGTCAAAGGATGGCTGAGCCCACTCGGCAATCCTGGTCTTGCAAATACCTGACCAGCAATCTTGGGAAATGATGGAAACTGCTGGAGACTGCAGATGAGGCCTCTTGAAATGCAAAACTGTGTGGAAGCAGGAACAGCTTTTGAGGCAAGATGGGAACGTGTAGTCACATAACTAAAAGTTAGTGCTGCAGGAAAATAAAACCTTGCTGAATACCTGGAAGATCAGAGAAAAAAACAATTGTAGGGGTCGGAAATTTTGAACCCGATCAACTTGTAAGGGGCCTTTGGTTTACATGAAATTCCCTTTTAGTTGACTTTGGCTCTCATATCTGAGGAAAGACAGGGAAGGCAGAATCAGCCACTTCTGCGACTTGCTACCAAGCAGCCAAGCAGGGTCAGACTTTGTGGTGATGTGGACCTGCCTCTGTAGCCACCAGACTGAACCAGTCAGCTTGTACAAATGTGTTTCTGAATGCCAGTTTGAAAACTAGTCTGGCTTTCAAACATTCCGATTTGCTCTCCTTTCTTTCATTATTATTGTTTTAAGTCAAAGATGTCATTTCTAGATGTTCTTGACTGATGCATAGCCAGTGTTTTGAACGCTGTGCCTGGAGTCTCCGCGATTTTTGCATGACAACAGGATTACATTTATACAATTAATTAACATTTGCTTGACCACTTTTATCCAATTTCTTTCTCCAGCACATAAAAGAGAACCTGACATAAATTTCTCTTTCAAAACAATTGACTTAGCAACTGCTGACCTTCTGTTCTGTCATTCTGAGGATTGATTGGATATTGTTGAATTGTTTCATTCTGCAGTAATTAAACATAAAATTAATTATGCTAGTAACCTATTATTTCTTTGAACCAAGGACTAAGTCATTTGTTTTTGCTTGGTTACTCTGCGGGTTCTGACATCAGACAGCAAAACCTTGCTGTTACAAACAAACTAAACAGTATAAAGGGAGCAATTTAATAACCAAAATATAATATAAAGACTTCTAATTTCCGTATGGCTGGCCTATTACATTAGGCTAATATAATTTGATCTATAAATCTTTTAAACCTTATGATTTTGTAATTTAAACATTTCCTGGATGGCTAATCACGCAGGGAAAGAATAATAATAATAAAAAACCCCCTAACCTAAAACAAAACACGAGCCAAAAATACACCTTAAAAGTAGATTAAAAGATTAGATAGCATTTGTTGAAGACTTAGTAAGCCCTAGTATGTCTAAATATTTCTAGTGCTTGCTGCTTACACAAGTCTGTCTGCATTCAGTCTGGTGCTGATGCAGAATTTCCTTTGTTATGATGAAAGTGTTGTTAGATGTTTACATTGCTGATATTTGGTGTAGAAAGGAACATCAGAATGACAAGTTGATATTATCAAAATGTATGTGCTCATGGACAGCAAAACAGTATTTTGTGGTTTTCATTAGCATGGTCCATATTAATTTAATTAATATGATTGAAAGTTATATCATACCATGAGGCAGATACAGAGCCCAGGCTTATTACTCCCCCATGGGCTATAAAATACTATGGCTGAGAAAAGGGGTGCATGTTTGTGTGTGTGTGTGTGTGTGTGTTTCCAGATGCAAGCTCACCTACGTGCTTTGCCCCAGAGCTGGTGGGGATGGTGTGATGATAATCATGCAAAAGTCAGAATGTGGGAAAATAGAAGTGGGCAACCATCCGGCTCCAGCAGCAGGTGAGTTTTTCTCAGGATCAGATTCTGAGGTTCCCGTGTGCACTGGTTGTCCTCTTTCAGACTCAGCAGTATCTTCCCAGGGCTCTACCTCCAGCACCAGTAGAAGCCAGGAGGTTTTACAATCTCGGTTGGAGCACTGCAAACAAACCTTTGATGTTTGTGTCTACCAGTATGAATCCTGGAGGTGCCCTTGAAGGTTGGCTCTTTGTGTTCCTGACTCCAGTTGTCACTGATGGGACCATCAACCAGGCTCTTCTGCCAATACAGGGGGAAAGACACCTGGGGAAATGCTCCTAAGCCTTTGTCTCCCTGCTGTTTTGGGCAGGGCAAGCCTGCTTTGCTTTAACCCAGAGCCAGCTCTGATGAAGTCTTGTAACATCTCCAGATTGTTCTGTGTATGTCTGTCTCTTTTTTTCCCTCTCCTTTTTCCTCTCAGAATGATTTTTGCTGGTGGCCAGTTTTCACGATGCTCAAATCCCTCTGAAGTAGAGTTAAACTCCTGTGCTGTGACAAGGCATAAGTCAGAGATGTGGGAATCTTGAACATAAATGACTTTTTAATTGTATGACTCCACATAGCCCATTGCTGAAAGATGTGGTGGGCGAGGGAGAGCAATACTTTACAGACCAAACACAGATACCAATATATGAGCCCTTTGTTCTCGTTCCCTTGCCCTAAGGCAAGCAATACACTCAGGTCTGTGGACATCGAGCCTAATTTGATCACACTTAGCCCCGTGAAACTATATTGACTTCAGTGGAGACACTGCTTTCCACTGATATAAATGAGAGGTAACTAGTTCTTGAGGCCAGTAGCTATTACCACTTGGGTTAAGAGCAGCACGCAACACAGAACCGCCTGTTCTTCTTCGGGTGAGAAATGTCTGCTTTGTGGGCATGTCTTTCAAGGCTCATTTTTCACCTTGGTGTGGAGGAATTTTGGCCAATGAGCTGTGCTTCCAGTGTCCTTGTGTTTCTGTGGGAATGGTTTGATTAAAGTCCTGCCATTAGCTCATAGCTCAAATGTGCAGTTTCACTGCCTGCAGGAGTAAAGTGGAAAAATTTCTGAAGGATTCGGTTTCCTAATAATCTGGGTTTTTTCAAGACTTTGACCTGTGCTCACTCTGTGTGAGATCAGTCATCCCTGTCTGTACTAAAGGGTCTTTGGTCCTCCCCAAGCTCTCTTGGCTCCCATCTGTCCCAGTCCCTGAGCTCTGTCTGTGCAGATGCACCTTGCTCCTTGCTTTTTAACCTTAAAGCTTTATTTATGATGGGTGGCCTCAGAGATGTTGTTACTCTATAACTCCCCATCTGTGAGTTTTCTGTGGAAAAGATTGCCCCAGAATCTTTCTATCTGCTTGCAAAGTCACTGTTATAATTTAATTCAATAAATCAGATTCCCAAGCTTTATCCTTACCAGAAGAAGTGCAGGGATCTTTCTAGGATCCTTTCTGGACACAGGTAACCATTTTATTAATTTACTGCCTCCAGCAGGGAGTTGAAAGCCTCTTGAGGTAGTTTAAGTTTTTTGGAGATGTGATAGACGAGGAAAATATTCTGCAGCTTTTGCATCTCCAGTCTCAAGAGCCATCTCTTATGCTTAGAAACCTTTTACATGACTAAGTTTTGCAGCATGGGGCTGCAAAATTCTACCTATTCTTTTCCCAAATACTATAGCCCAGATAGTGCATTTTTTGATATATTTCAGCCTCTGGCCTTGGCATCTTGAAGGGTATGACCCTGCTGGTCCCTTCTGCAGCCAACCGGAAGGGTTTATGGAACTGAATATTGTGAATCCTGGTGCCCACCTGCCCTGCACACTCAGTTCCGCACCAGTCTGCCCCAGCTGTGCACAAACAGCTCAGCAGTGAGTTATGTCTTCCAGCTGCCTATTGCTGGTTATAAACCTGGAGTTATTTTTCATGACCAGACCTTCTGAAGCTGCTCTTGGTGTCTCGATGATGGGAGGAAGAAAGCATGTTAGAAGTTTCCTCACAGGGACTTAGTTGCCGCTCCTTATGGAGCCCTTATGGCTTTTAGGATAAAAGTCCTGACTCTGCTGCTGACCTGGCCCTGATTAGAGGGGCTATTCTGCATCCTCTGGAGCTCTTCCAGGAAGCAAAGCTTGAACCAAGGCACGCACATTGCCGAGGTCAGCAATGGAGGAGAACAGAGACACAAACTAATTTTTAGCAAATATAGATCAAAGTAGTACTAGGTAATCGTGCATACAATTCAGTTCATGGACCTCTACAGCTAAATCTCAAAGGAAATGATTGAAATTAGCAAGAAGAAAAGGAATTAAGTCTACTCAAGTGAAAACTACCTCTTTTTTCTTCCATCTTCCTGAATTTTATATGACAAACTTCTGCATCTTTGGCAAACGCTTGAAGGAGAACTTGACCCATATCTCATCTCCCACAGAGGAGGGTGGACTGGGAAAGAAATGCTGCTGTTCTACACTTCTGTTCTTCCCTGGCCAGTGATTTCTGACTACTACTGGCCAGGCAGATCTTTGATCTCATCCTCTTGGGGCTTTGTTTTTATCACTGACTGAAGCTGGGACAGGGCAATTAAAACTGACACAGGAAAATAGTGGTAGGAGAGCAGGAGTAATAGTAGGAGGAATGGTTGCAGAGTGAGGAAGTAGTAATTTCTATAACTTTTCTAACAGAAATTGGGAATTGATTTTTGTTGTTATTGATTAAATGTTTGCTGAAAAATACTGGTTAGGATGAGAGCTGAGTTTTATGTAAGAATGATGTCTACAGATAGGCATTGTGATCAAGTCACCTGGTGTTTAGACTTTATTGTGCCGGGTTACTACAGCATAATCCTCTTCAGGTCAGGTGTTTTGCTTTCTTACTTTCTACACCCAGTTTGCTCGCTTATACTGGTGGAAGTGTTGAAGCTTATCTCTTTTAGACTAACCTCTGCACCATGGGAGTCAACTCAGGCAAGTAGCTGCTGCATCCTTCATCATGATTCTGGTGATAGAAAAGCTCTTGTTGCATTTTACCGCACATGTTTGCGGAGATGAGAAACTATGCCAGTTTATTCTCTTCTTGCTTTGTATTTAGTTTCTCACTGGTAGTGAAAACATAAGGAAGGAAAAATTACTTGGGCAGACCTGCTCTGAGAACAAAGCACCTGAGGTTTCCCTCTGGTAATGGGAGGCTCCAAAAAAAGTTAGCTCCAAATCAAACATTGATGTCAATGGTGCTCCATGGTGGACAAAAAGAGACCTCAGTGTTACCATGTGGCGTTGATGTTTTCAGATTAAGATGGGAGGATTAAGGAATTTTACTCAGCAATTTGAGATGCTTTGTTAAGAATGGAGGAGATTTGAGCTGCTTTGTTCTCAAACCACATGCTAGTGAAAAAGCAAACAGACGCTTAATGTTGACAGACAGCAGAACTTGACATCACTTTGTCCCCGGAGAGGTGACCAGGAGTTCCCCATGCCCAACTAAAATGATAATTTCTCCTCTTTTAAGAGTCTTGTATGAATCCTCCCACACAGGGCTGCACACCTCCATGTGCCATGCCCCCATGTGCCATGCCCCCATGTGCCACGCCACTGTGGGAGCCTTGTGCTCCCCAAGATAGCATTTAAAACCCCACACAGAAGTGGCCAAAATGGTTACAGAACAGGACTAAAATATGTTATAACTTAAGGTCATGTCTTTAGTCTTAAACAGGACCATGCCAAGAAAAAATAAAAGGAGCTGATAATTTTCCTGTTTGGGACTTTGGCTGGTTTCCTGTAACAATAAAAAATATGGCAGTCGACATATAGACAGCTGAGTATATACATGCTTGTATACTGCCCTCTGACACAAACGTTAATGTCTTATATAGATCTTCGAGGTTCTTTTAAGCATCTAGTTACATTTTGAGGTCGTGTCCTCAGAGGTCATTGATGTAAGTGTATTTGTAGAAAGAAACAAACAGCTCATTGAATTTGGTTTCCCATTTTAACATACATCAGTGAAATTAAATACGCGATGTTAGAATGTCTGGCAACAAACCCATTTTCTGATGTATAAAATTTGACTTTTCCCCTCTGTGTTTATGTCATAGCTAATACACAAAGATAAAGTGCATATACTATACTCTGCATATTTACTGAACTTTGGCAAGTCGCTAAGAGTCAGTACTCAAATCAAATAAGAAACCACCCGATTTATAAAACACCCCTCTAAACTAACCTTATTATATTAAAAAGGAACTCTAGGCTGATACAAGGCCAATCAATAACTCATGCTTCCCACTGTGAGGCAAATATCAACTATCCCTTTCTAATCTTTGTGTTTTGCCACCATTGCAAACCTGTTATGAAAAGCTGCCCTCATGTAATACTTAAACAAATGCTGTAAATGCAACCAAACAAGAATAATCTTGGTACACGCTTATTTTCTCTGTAGGCACTAGTATCAGGGCATTTTACTTTTGTAAAGGGATCCCCTCCAGCTAATTTGATTGATCTTCCAATTTGTTTATTTTTAGCAGGCATTAATTTGTTTTGTGCATTATTCTGCAGTCACCTACTGGCCTATATGCCTCAATTTTAGTGAAAGGATATCTTATACTGGGAAAGAAGGGTTGGCCTTTTTTCAAGTGTTTCTAAAAGATCTTGCATCTTCCTTCCAAAACTGTGTTTGTTTGGGAATAGTCCATAACCTGTACAGGGCTGATTTAAATGTATTTTTCTCTTCCAAGTTTCCAGAGAGCAAAAGAAAAAAAAAATTAGTTATATTTTGGGGACTAGGAGGCTCAAAGGAAAACTTGACCTCCCTTTTAAATTATCATATGAAAATTAAATTGGTGATGTATAAATTCAAGAGTCTTATCAGCATCACCATTTACTCCTTGTAAACAGCATGGGGAAAATCTGGCAGTGGTGTAGTAGGATCTGAATAAGAGAACAGCAATTTACTAATTCCCTTTTAAAGACTAACAGAGTTCCCAAACACAGCTTTGGCACCCTGCTTGATCCAGTTGCTCCATGCTTCTATGAAGGTTTATTGACTATATAAGGATCAAATAAGGGGTAAGCTGAAATCAGAAACACAGTATTCATTCATTTAACTCTGCTATAATAGAGCAAATTCAGGGTGACTCAAGGGACACAATGTCTTGTAAAACATATGTACTTAATATAAGGGTCATAAAATTTATTAAATTAAAAGCTAGGTTAAAAATAGGAAGAAAATTTATGCTGCTGTCTAAAACAGCAATAATTTCCCTTTGGCCTTTCCCTTTCCACCTAATTTGGGTTCTAGGTTTTGGTTTTTTTTTTTTTTAAAAAATAGTCAACTGGTAAAATCTTCATTCTTCACAAGTGAATGCAAGTCACTCTACCAGGTGAGCTGTATTAGTAATAATACAGCACAGTAAATAGAGAAGTGAAGGTGTTGCCAGCTGGGAGGATATATTGCATCATTGTTGACCACACTGAAAACCTATGGATATCCATTTGTTATTTGAGAAGGAACAGTGGGTTGCTCATGGCCAACAGAGCACAATGGAAAAAGCCTTTTTGGCCGGGAACTAAGGCTGACAAAAGCAAACATTCCCTTTTATCACTCCACAAAGATACCTTGTTGCTGGTGGGATGCCAGCCAGGACCCTCTTTTCCTAGTGCTTCAGTCATGGGATGTGTAAGAAGACCCTCTTGTGTGAATGCTGAAGGGTTTCTTGAACAAACGCTCCAGGGACTGTGAGACACCAAGAATCCCCTCCTGTCCTTGACAGATGTATCAGAGAAACCGAAGTGCTCGGATGAAGTCAATGTAATTATCCTGCAGTCCTGCAGAATGACAGCAGAATTTAGCTCCTTCGATCAAGACAACCATTTTCTATTAGAGGTGTTGGGGGGGTGGGGTGGAAATAAAGCATTGTGACCTAAATCCTCCTCTCTAACCTCTAGGAAATCAAAGTGATGCTGGCCATCCTTGACTCCTGACACTGACCAGACCATTCCTAGCCGAAGGCCTCTGTAATGTTTGCTCAATGGCATAAGTTGTTAGGGAAAATTGTGAAAACCTCATGTGTGCAAGAAGGCCAACCCTTTTCGGTGTGTTTTTGCACCACGGGATAACACAACCAGCCTCGATTCCCATCCCCTGTGTGCTATGAATGCCTTTTTTTTTTTTTTTTGCATGCTGTTTAAACACTTCTGTGCCCAAATCTGTCACCCGTGACCTCATTAAGTTGCATTTAATCACATGGGGATGCCCATCAGGCCTAACCCTATCATTTCCTGAGGAATTTTCCCCTGATTTACTTAATAGCTCTCAAGCACTAAGCGGGAGACCTCCGGGTGCTGTTCCCTGTGCATGTTGGGTTACTGGCATTTATACTGTGTTTTAAATAAACACTGCTTTGCAGGCACGCTTGTTTTGAAAAATAAACTTCTGGGCAGAAAGAGCTAGTTCACATCAGAGCCAGATTGGTAGCGACTTGGCTTTCCCCAGCAGATGGGAAGAGGTCAGGCTTTTTTTTCATTTGGATAGGGTGAGGGTGTGGGGAGTAAAAAGTCACCCTTCCCCAAATAGCACCTAGGATTTCACATCCCCCAGGGAGAAGAAAAGCCTGAAACCAAAGTGCTGGCTCTTCTCCTTTGGGAAGGAGAGTATGGTAGCACCTCTGCAATGTGGTCCTTGGACACCCGAAAGGATATCTCATACTTATTGTGGTCTCCACCTCTGGGGAATGTGTCCTTGTCTCTTCCTCAGATCTGTCTTCTGCTGGACACGTTGGCCCATGACATTCATTCCCATGTGGAAAGGTTTTTGGAGAGATAGAGGCCACTGCCCTCATCCTGCTTATCCTGCCACCTTAGTTACCTACTCCACTGTCCATGAAAATGAGGGAGGTTTGTGTCCTCTTGGGCAAGGGTATTCTGTGTAATTCAAAATTTTATTTTCACTCTTAATTGAGGGTGTTTTAGGGAGGTAAAACTGGGAAGGTTAATTGTGGATGTCCTCTCTTTCTTTCTAGGGCTCTCTATGTGCTTATCATAAATCATTAGGCACTGGGAATACCCCCTTTGACTGCAAGTCCCCCAATAGGCTGACCGAGAACGGACATGGGAAGCGGTGGCACCTTCCTGGGACAGCAGTGGAAGAGCCAACCCCAAGGCTTTTGGAGTTTCCCTGTTAATTCTGAGCTGGATTTGGCCTATCTGAGGTGGAGCTGCCCTGCCAGGAGGAAAGCCTGAGCTGGGAAGTGGTGTGTACAAAATGGTTGTCTGAGAAGTACAAGATGCAGATCCTTCACACTCAGCATGACCAGGTATGACTTTTGTGTATGTCTATATATAAAAATTTATGCACAGATGTTTGTTGCCCAGTGCTTTGCTGCCATTTAGGAGAAGAGAAAGTGCAGCAGGGGGGAGGTGGTTCTACTTTGAGGACCACCATTGTGTCCCAGTGTTGTATTCTCAGTTTTCCACTTGGTCTTACACAAAGGACACTAGGCTTGGTAGCACAGTGTGCAGCCAGTGAAATTAATGCAGGTATTTTACAGAGGGAAACATTTACCCCTTGCAGTATCTTGCTCTCTCCTCCAACAGAACTCAGCTTGATCTCCAGCACTGAGAAGCACCTTGTCCTGACATTTGCAGAGGATGTATTTTAGAGCTGACCTTTCAGTCCTGCTGATAGGATCACAACATGTTCACTGGCACCGTGTTTGGGGCAATTTCTTTCTTTATCCTCTATTATGGAGCTGGGCCACCGTGGTGGAGCATGGGAGCTCTCCCCTATCTGCCACGTCACTGTCCTCTCTCAACTATGGATATAATTTATTGGGTGAATGAGATGAACACCATCCAGTTGTTTCATTTACTTTGCTTGTTCTCAATAGCCAGCATTGTCTAAAATTGCTCCTAAAATTATGTCTTGTGCTGTGGTACATCAGGAGGAGCTGTGTAGTGGTGGTCCTGGAGAAACCAGGTGGACAATGTGGGTGTCTTTATGTTTTTCAGATCAGAGGCAGCATATCAAAACAAGGTGTTCAAACTTCTGAAAAGATGATCCTTTGAGAACCCTGGGGCCAGGCTACAATACGAATCATTTGTCCGAGGGAAGGGTCACCAATTAATTAGCAGCTTTATTTGAAAAAAAATTTAGACTGGCAGCCCTTCTGAAATTTAAGCACATTGTTCATGGTGTAATTATAGATGAAATATTAGAGAAGTGGACTAATTACACACAATGCACTTGAGCCCAATTAAAATAGCATCTGCAGTGAACGTAGGGGTATTCTCTTTCGCTAATAAGAAATACTTTCTTAACAACAGAAAATAAAATAGCTAAATTGGATATGCAGTTGAGATTATAAATATCCTATTAGCATATAAAATGAGGATTAACCTTATTTAATCACTGCTTGCTTGATCATCAAAAGTCATGTTTCACCTCTATAATGTAGCTGTATCCTCTTTGAAAAAAAATAGCAGCATATTAATAAATTTAGCTAATTAGGTGCTTTTTCTCATCTGCTCAATGGAGCTGGTGGAGCAAACTGGCTGCCCTTAACCACTTGGCTCTTTCGCATCCTGAAGTTTAAGCTTATTTCTAGGCGAGATCTATTGGTGAAGATGCAAGGTTTATGCAGATTTTTATGCGGGATTCTGGCCTGTAAAGCTTGGTGTGTAATCGTATCAAAGGGCACTTTGAGTTGCGAAGCTGTTGGGGAGGAGGAAAGAGATGGGGGATGAAGAAAAGGACTTAAATCATGGATTTTATCTCCTGAGAAGTAAAGTTCCACCTAAACACCACTGTGTGAGGGCCCATTCTAATTTCAGCTCAGTCACTTGGGAGGTTGGAGGGACTTGGTTTGCCGTGGGTCTGTCACCACTGCTGCCCCTGAAAGCCAGCTGGTGCTCGGAGGACTCTGCGCTCCCGGCGCGGCGGGGAGAGGTGCTACCTGCCAGCTGGCGAGTTGGCTGTGACAAAGCTGGCCAAGGGGGGACCAGAGCAGAGAATGAAGCAGTCTGACCTCCCCTCTCTCCTATAAATATTCAGCTGATCTGGTCTACGCACAAAAGGAGACCAGCTCCAAGCAAGAAGAGGACTCTGAATCGATTATTTTGGAATATTTTCTGTCTGTGTCCTGTAGGGAATGAGTCCTGCATTATGCTGCCTGCTATATCTGAGGGTCACTTGGCAGGTTTCAGAGCTGGTCTTATTTACAGAGCTGTTTTGCCTCTGGCTCCCTCACACTGTCCTTCCATTGGGTCTCTGCATGGGTGGAAAATAGAAGTAAAGCCATGGTGGGGCAGGAGCAATCCTATGAAATATGTGCACAGTTTGATCTAACCCTGCGCAGGCTCTGCTCCCTGTGTCCTGTTTCCATTAGTGTCTGTGTGAGTTTTCCTGGCATGAGGGCCTGTGGCTGATAGCTTGCAGAAGCTGAGTTTTAAATGTGCCTGTTGACATATTCCCAGAGGAAAGGCTTGAGGAATACCATCCTTGCTGGGCTGAAGCAGGACCCTGAAGCACTGATGGCACGCGTTTGAGGGCTGTAGCTGTAATATGGGCTCGTGGCTCCTTGGCTAAAGGTGAATGTCACCCCCTGTGACTTGCCTCAGCCCCAGGGACCATTTCAGCTTTGATTTCACTGTATGTGTTCAGTTTTGATCCAAGTGTGAACCGGACTATCAGAAAACCCTAAAACTCAAACCCAACCCAAAATGAGCCCAGGTCCAGTCTCCCAAAATATTTAATACTGCAATGCCTAAAATGAATAAAGTGGTTGTCTCAGCTGTAGCAATTGTGCAAATGGGGATGGAGACACAGAAAATACTACATTTATTTGCAACTCTGCTCTGATTTGTCCCCACCAAGCTACACTGAAGCATCAGCTGCCTCTGTCCTGACCCTGGCAGAAGTGTGAATTTTCCCCTCGCTTCCACAAATGCTAGTCAAGTGCATCGAGGGACGGTGGTTTTATTTATCGTACTCAAGGAGCCACAATTGGATGTTTCACAATAAACTGGGCTCAGCCTGTGATTTACAGTAATGGGGAAGAGCACTCTGCTGGCATGGCCCTGGTGTTGCCAAGTCTTGTGATGGTTGCAATGATTTTTCCTTACTGCCACAGAGCCTGGAGCAAAGTGTTCATAAGCGTTTCAATTTTTTTCTTTTTTTTTTTTTTCTTGTTGGTAGTGGCAATGGAAGGCTTTGTTTTCTTGTATTAAGAGCAGCTTTCCATCCCTTAGGGCAGAACAAAAGAGCTTGGAAGCATGTTCTCAGTATCCCCACAGACTCAAAAGGCAGTAGGATTTTTAAAAAAATTTTTTTATAGGAACCCCAATTTGTTTTCCCAGGATTGGTTTAAGCCACTCTGGCATGAGTTTATAGCCTTTCTTGCCTGATTCAGGGAGGCTGGAGATGGGTAGTAGTAGCAGAAGCAGCAGCATCTACCTCCAAAGGGCAGGAGGTGGGGGGTGTTACCAAATTAGGTCTGCAGGAAAGTTTGGTGCTCATAGGGCAGGTATACACCTTTTGTTGCTGCTGCTGCTGTTTTTAAAACTCATTTACTACTTATAGTTTTAGGGTTTAATATCTATTTTTCTCTAACCTGGTAGAACAGCTTTAAAGGAACCTGAAGCATGAATGTAGTTCGAAATATTAATCTCGTAGTGGTCCTATTTCAGTTCTCTTCAAAACTCTCACTTGCAGTGACTCCTGACAGTGGCACAGGCCACCTTCTTATTTGTGGCCTGCCACTTTCCCCCTCCTCTGCTTTTGGTACTAGAAATCACATTCAACTAAACCCTTCAGAGAAACACGGGAAGCAAATTGAAAGTGACTGGGAATAAAATAGACTTTGCCATGCGGGGGTATTTGAGGTGTTATACTGTCGGGGAGGGCTGCGGGTGAAGTGACTGAATCCAGAAACATATGGAGAATGGAAAGGTCTGTGGGTGATCGTAACATCAAAAACATGAAATGAAGTCAGCTGCCCATGGTAGAAATGCAAGTTCTGGGACTCTGCTGCAAAGAAATGAAGGGAAATACAAGAGGAATGAGAAACATTTTTCTGGCTTTCGTGGCTATTCATATGGTGAGAAACCTCTCTTTGGGCTCTGGTTTTAAATTGTTTGTGTTTTTTTCACTGCTGCTATAGCCTTAAATCGTGGTAATATTCCTGAGCAGAGAAAAGATAACTGGGGGGACTCTAGTTTCAGTGACGGAGAGTTAAATGCTGCTTTCAGTATAGCTGCAGCCAAACTTCTGCCTTTTTTTTTTTTTTTTTTCCTATCCTGAGCATTGATGTATTAGGAAAACTCAAAATTAATAGCAGCTTCTTGCCTTGTCAAGTGGGCCAAAGAGTTAAACCAAACCAAAGCTGGCGGTTGACTTTTATCCACTTACATCAAATTAAGAGGAACTTGCAGCTCCTCATATGTTGTTATTCCCTGCAAAGAGAGAAAGTTTGGGCCATCTAAAATCCCCGAGTGCCACAAAAATGTTAGGTTTGGGTCTGACCTCCCAACAAATGGCAGCTTCCCTTCAAAGAGATCATTCATCTCATTTCCCACTTAGCCATCAGAAATGAAGCGGTCACATTTCCAGAAGTGCTTGGCAGCCGGCAGTTCCCTTTGAGATTCTTTCTCCTGCGTGCTCAGACCCTGGATCAAGAAAAGCTACTGTCCCTTCTGTGCTTTAGGGGGGACAAAGTTTTGGCTCCTTCATTAAGATGCTTAAATCGGGCTTGAAGTAATTTGCAGTCGTGGCTCTGACCACCATGATTGGCGGGCTGATCATCCCCTCCAGTCCTTCAGGGGAGGTTTACACGGCAATTCAGCTTCAGCTTGGAGTTGTTACATTACCGATGAAGGGTCCTGTTGTGACGCTGGATTTGCTTTTATGGGGGAAAGCAGAAACCAAGATACTTTGGTGGGAGCGGGGAGGAATAGGTCTTTCCCAAGAAGATCAAAGGAGGCAGAGAAGAGGGGACTGACTTTCAGCAAGAGGAGAACGGGACTTGTCTCACCGTGCCTCTGTGCTGTAATTCATGGCTTGTTTTCGAGACCCATCATACAATTTCCCCTGTAACGGGTTGGGGGGAAGTGGGGGGAGGACTTGGTTAAATTGTAAATGAGTATTACTTCAAGCGCTCTGAGGAAATATGTTCTTTCCCCATAGAGCCCATACATTATTTTCACGTAGTTACGGGGCCTCACATTTCCTGGAACTATCAACCAGACCTTAATTCTCCTCACACGACATCCCTTTAAAATTGTGAAAGTCTCTTAATCAACCTTTGTATCAGCGGCAAATTTTGCAGTATGACCTAATTTGAGAGATGTCTTGAAGTGCTGACTCAAAGGGTTGGTGAATAAAGGCCAGTCATTGCCGCTGTGACACTAATGTGATGCAAAACAAAATCGGGTTGCATCAGCTGAACATTAGTTCGCAAAAAATATTAGTGATTGAAGCCACTCGCTGGTCATCTTTTATTTATACTTATGAGATTTATACTTTTTGGGGATCTGAAACAGCTCTAAAACCAACTTCTGGAGGGGAGGCACGGAGAGACTCTTTAATGGTGAAAAATCCCAGTCGGATCTATACATCTAAGCTGCATCATTTGCACTTCATAATCTCCTCTCTTTTATAGAGCAGGAGGCAGACACATTATTTTAGAACTTTTATTAAAATATTTATACAGCAACAGATGAAAATTCTCATCCTAATATGTCACTTTGCATTTTTCGGTTATGTTCCAAGTCTTTATCTTTTCTTTCCTCCTCTAATTGAAACACAGCTGATACTCCTTCATTCTCTGGATAAGTAACTGTCTTAAAACGACTAGCAATTACTTTGGGACTCAAAGAAATAAAAAGGAAAGAAGGGATTTGGGCCAGAAAGTTTATGGATGGAAAAAAAGTCCCTCAAAAAGCAAGAAAACCTCACCCCCCCCATAGTTTTATTTAACATCTCCAAAAAGAAAAAGTGAGTATAAATTATTGAGTTTCTTTTTGCTAGGATTTTACAGGAGCATTGTTTCAATTCTTGTTTTTTTTCCCCTTTAACTTCTCTTTTTCATGCTTCCTTAAAGAAACTTTTTTGAGCTAAAACAACGTGGCTAGAGAGGAGCAGAGTACATTTCTTTACTGGTTCATCAAATATTGGCTGCTAGTTAACATTCTGAAGAGTTACTTAAGAATCAAGGGTCTAAGGATGAACCAACTCAGCAGGAACTACTTTTTCCTGTGCTTTTTTTTAAATTTTATTTTTAAATTGAAATGTCAATAATGCAAATCGTCTAATACGTGCTGATAAAATGTCTATGACTTTGCACTGAAGTGGCTGAAAACCAGATACAGGCACATACATACAGAACAAGGGAAGACAGGCCATTAATTTAAAATTTAGAGGACCAATAAGTTTTTGATAGCAATGGGTTACTGTGCTAATGATTATTTAACTTGCTTCATGTAGGGTTAAGTATGTATGGCTATGTGAAGTGTAACACCTTACAATCGTGACCCTGAAATGTTATATTCAAATCAGGGGGGAGGAAAGCAGTGAGATTATAAAAACCAGTTACTATATAATGGCAAATTTCAAGCAGTTGTGAAGCAGAAGCTGCTGCAGTTAGAGAAGTAAATTTTGCTACTGCAGGGAAAAAACCAAACAACTATACACAAAACCAAAATACTTTAATGTTTTCCCTCTGCTGCTTCTTAGGAGTTATTTTAGCATGGCTGCATTTATTGATGGGTGCAAGCACAGAACGGGAACACAGCTGGACGTTTTGGAAATTTTACCTTGTTGGTTAGTCTCCTAATTATTCTCATTCTTTTTCTTGGTTTGCTTTTTTTTATTTTCTTTTTTTATTTTCTCTTGTTTATTCTCAAGATGTGTATTTCCACAATAAGATACTGTGGGGTTTGTGGTTTCTTCACATTTTTTGAGCTTGAAGGGACATATTATATACATATTATTCAATGTTGTACATACTATTCATAAAACACTAGTCATTCTTTTTCAAGTAAAAGGTAGTGTCACTCCTCAGTAAGCTCAAAAAAAGGGTAAGAGTAGCAATAAATATTTGATAACCTGTAAATGATTTACCCATTTTTTTTCTTTTACTCCAGCACTCTTCAAGTACAGTATTATTTTTTTTTTCTGTTGTTTATTTTGTCTTTCTAAAGGGATTGCACTTGCTAAACCCCCAGTTTTGGGTTGTTTGTGCTTTATGTGGCAGATTCCTTAGCAGTGTTGCCATTTTATTTTGTGTCCCTCAGCCTTACCAGGAAAGTGTAGGCAGGAAAGGATGATCTGGAAGCTAGCTGGAATTCGGAGGCAAATAATAAACATAATATATCTATCTACCTATATATGTATAAAAGAGATTTTTTTTCCTAAAAAAGAAGAAAAAAAAAAAAGCAATGAAAATTTATGACCTTAACATTCCTTCAGGGTCAAGCAATTTATCAAATTCTCTCACTTTCTGGTTTCAATTACACAGCTATCGTGGAAGGAACTTATTTTAGCAGGTTCATTTGCCTCAGTAGGGAATACAGGACTTTGGCCTAATGCTTCACCTTTAGTGCAGGCCATTTGAGCCTTAGAACAAATACCAATCATCACTCTTTGGGAAAAAAAAAAAAAAAGTAAAAAAAAATCTGCATCGGTATGGCCTATTGGAATGGGGTTTCTGTCAAGGTAAACGGTTGTCGGCAATGACTGTGGTAGAGTGGCGATAAATCCCATTTTATTGCTGAAAAATTCCAGCTTCTCTCCATGCCTGACAGCTCCCCACATTCTCGTACCCATTTGGGCAATTTCTGCACTATGTCCATCTGGTTCTTATTACCTCTCAACCTGCCAGTGTCTGATCCAGAAAAAGTACAGGTCAAAAACAGGGGAAAGAAACCAAGGTGATGGACAAAACAGAAAGAGAGTGATTGAGAGACCGAGCTGTGCTCCCTGTTCCTACCTCCCCAGCCAAAAAAAATATAGCTTTGAGCGGAAAAAACAAATTTAAAGGAGGTTACTTGTTTATTTATGAAGTTGCCAGCAATGTCCTTAAAATAAAAGATTAAGTAAGTAATAATCCACATGCTCCAAGCTTTGATATTGCCACCAAACATTTGATATTTGCCAAAGACGTGGACAACAATTGCCTAAATAAAACCTTCCTGGAGAAATGGGAAAAGCCAAGACTTCAAACCCTCAATTGTAGGAGTCCTGATGTGCCCATTTCATCTGCAGCCTTTTCCACTGCACTCTTGGCATTCAGGAGGACAAGACTTGTCTCCAAAGGTTCATTTTGGGGTTGCAAATTGTTTTAGGAGGTCATCCAAAGTATAATTAAATTGCAATTTGAAAAAAATAAATAAAAGTTCAGCTAGTTTTATGTAATAGAAAAGTAAATATGTGAGTTCTTTTTTGCATGCTGCTGCATCCAGACCTACTTTAGAAAGTTCAATTTCACTATAATAAGTAGAGGGAATGTCTGGCCATTTTTCAAAATTTAAAAATCAAACAAATTAGCCCGCAACAACTGAACTGTCAATAAGTCAAAACAAAAAAACCACTTACTCTTCTCCAGTTAAAACTATATTGCTTGGTATTTGTCAAGAACCCCCTACTGCTGTCAGTACTGCCCTGACCCACCAACCCAATATCCCCCTTCAAGGGAGCCCTATGAGTTTAATTGCAATTCCTGTATTTATTCTACCTGAAACATCTCATCTTCCATCCAAAACGCTCCTTGCTGTACTTTTTCCCCCGATAGATCATCACTGCTCAGGTCCTGTGGTTTCATGGTAGCTTTACATAGCCTCCTCCTGAAATTCCTGAAGATGTAAGGGAAATTAAACGCAACTTTTTGGAGCTGTCTCCTATCCTAAAGGTCTGACTGAATTTGGAACAGCAGGAAATTTGGAGCGTGCCCTACAATCTACTTTGCGATCCTTGTCGGGGGAGGGCTCTTGAGCATCCCACGTTGAGTGTCTCATATACTTGCTGGTAGGTTTAATGGTCTGATCTGGCACCAAAAGGCTGGAAATTGTGGGAAAAGTTAGGAATTATGTCCTCTTGGCTTGTACAAACCTGTTGGCTCCCAGAAGCTCAAGATGGGGCTCTGGCAGTGAAACATGGCACAGGGGTGCAGTTCTCAGTGAAGCTGGAGGAACTTGTCGCCATAGAACAAGGAGATAGAACAGAGAATGAGTAGGAAGGAAAAAGTGGACAGAGTTCAAGTACGTACTCCAGAATGGTTCACCTAAAAACACCTTGTGTAAAATGTGACATCCAGCTCATCACCTCTCCTTGCAAATTCTCCCTCTGCTGTTGGTGCATCCGTTTAAAATAAGAATTCAGAGGGGTTTGCTTTGATGGGAAAAGCCTTCCTCCCTGTTACCTTTTGGTGTCAGTAATGACACTGAGAAATCTGACCGCCTATGGTCAGGATTTGCTTGCATTTGTCATGGATTATAGAATTAGATTTTTTTAAAAAAAGTATTATTTTCTACCTGTTTTTTTCTTTATTCAGTTGTGGGGCTGGCACTATGCAGATTTAGGCGGCAAGCTGTAAGAGTGTGGTTTGAGACACCTACAGAAACCTTTGCAGGATGAACCACTCTCAGCCACCCTATTTGGTATGCCTGCAAATCCATTGAATACAAAAGAGGCTGACAACAGGGGAAGCCCCAACTTCAACAATAAAAATATGTCAGCATGAAAATGGTTAATGGTGAGTATTATAGCTTCAAAGGAGCCCATTGGCTACCCCTAAAGGATGCCCTGCAATTGTTAAACTCATCAGATGCAACTACCCCTCCTCAGCTAGCCCTTACATTTGTCTGGCTAACAGTAAAAAAATACTATAATAAATCGGTAACATATGTTGCCAGACAAGAATAAGTGATATAAATAAAGAGTCAAGAGACATAGCCCCTCAAGAACAATGTGTAAAGATTTAAACTTTCGATGTATTAGTTAAGCTAGGAACATTTTAGGAGGAACTTGAAAGTGGTGTACTGTTTGTTTATATCATTCCTTCTCTCCCCCCCCCTCTTTTTTCTTCTCTTCAGATTGCATTTTAAATCAAAATGTTCTCCATGACTGACTGCTTTGCAGCACATGGGTAAGTCCCTTTTTTCCACATCTTAAACAAAAAATATGCCTAAGAAATCTATGCCAGAAAGGCATTTTGTTGGGTTTTGGTTTAGGAAATAAGCACAATGTTGTTGTGAAGACAGCCTCCTTTTTTCTCCTTCTTTTTTTTTTTTTTTTTAATTTTTTTAATCCAAATATAGGAAATTGTACATTTGCAAACACAGCTAATATAAAGAAAACCAATTCTCCATAAAGGTGACAAGTCTCCAAACTTCAAATAAATTAGCAGCTTCAGCACTAAAAAAAAGAATGTATAAAACCAAATATGCTTTGAGACTTGGCTGGATGCTTTATTTATCTTTTTCTTTTATTGAGACATCCTTTGAAAAATGGCATAAAATAAATAGTTTTACAAAGCAACAATACAATCAATCTCTAAACGAGAAGATAAATCAAGGATTTCATTAACTGCTGGTAGCAAGTTTAAATTGTAGTCTTGTCCATAATGTCTATCTATCTATGTATGTCCAAGTTATATTAAAAACCTTTAAATGGCTTTGTAATATCAGCTACATCTAGCTATTATAATAATTAATGATACTGTTTTATAAATCAATATATGTATTCTTGATAAATTCATATCCAGTTAATGGTGTAATTTAAATAAAAAATTAATGTAATAAAGGACATACTGGAATAGGCAGGAAATCTTTAAAGGTTAAGAGGCAAATTTGTCTAAATTCTTTTCTTTGTACCTATTTTTTGAGAAAGCCTCCATTGAAATGCAGCTGATAGCAGGCTGGCTCTCCGGATCGCACTCTCGCCATTAGTTTTGTATTAACAGCGCTCGGTGAGTTTTTGCAGCCAAAGGAAGAGGGAAAGCCCCTTCAGCAACAGGAATACTTTCTTCCCTGGTTTCTCATCCTGCTGCAAAACTGAAAACAGAAAAAAAAGAAAAGAAAAAAAAGGGAAAAAAAAGACACTCCGGCATTTGGCCAGAAGCAGAAATGGTAAAAATGCTCTTTTTTTTACCATTCCCCATTGATTCCATATTTGTATTATTACAAGGATATTTTGCTTGTTCTATACGGTGTCATTAAAAAAAGGTGAAATATGAACATTTTTTTTTCCAGGCATGAAGTGCATTCAGAGGAGCCTGGAAACCCTGCAGACTGTTCAGTGTAATAAAAAGCTGTTCTTTATCTCTTGTTTTAAATACAGTTAATCCTGTTTATTCAGCAAACACATCTAAGAGCAACTTTGAGGAGAAAAAAAAAACAAAACAGAAAAAGCTGGAAATTGCCTTTTTCTATTTGCAGTGGTGAGAAACCGTGGCTCTGTTCCTTTGCTTTTATTTATAGTCAGTAACCACAAAATGTATCTCTAACAATAACAGGGGATTTTAATAGGCAATATTAATTGTTCTTCCCTTAACTTTTGATCTGAAATGTTTCAAACAAAAGCCTGCTGTCTGTTTATACGCTGAATTTTTTGAAGAATATCTTTTTGAAATGATGCAAAACACGACACTTTGTCATTCGGACTGACGTGGGACAGAAATGTCATTTTAATCCATTGAGTGATTTTTTTTTTTGTTTTTCCTCAAGGGGGGTAGGTTTTTTTCTGAACATTGCTCTACCTTATTTAGAGCAGCAGCGATCTGCGCAGTTTCTTTTGACACTGATGGGTATTTCAAACCCCTTACGACAAGGGGAGGGAAAAAAAAGGAATTTGCTGCCAGTCACAGTGGCGATTCAACTCCATAAGCCATCGCTTATTTGCTAAAAGTTTACATTTCAAATGAGCTTGAAATGTAAAGGCGTTTTTTTTTTTTGATGCTGGGGCCGTGTTTAGGAATGGAGAGGGAAAGTAGAAGGAGGATGATTATGCTTGTGTGTTAAAGTCTACCGGGATATTGGTAATACAGCCATTTAAAATGTATTTTGTTTTTCGATGCAGCAAGGAGCAGGAGATACACAGCCATTTCTAGGATGCTTAATTTAGGTTTTATAGGAAAAACATCAAACAGCAGCTTACAGTAACATGCCGAAATACATTACACAATTTAAATATCTCTGCTTGGAAATGCGTGTTGTATTTTTTCCTCTCCCCTCCTGGGATCACTAACATGCCTCTCCCCAGACAAAGCAAGGACAAGTCCCATCCTTAAAAATTATCTGCCTTACAGATCACATTCCCAGGCATGTTCTCCACTTTTTATTACCACGGATAACCTCTTAATGCTATCACAATTTTATACTTGTTAAGTGGACATCTTCCCTATATTTAACTGCAAACAAAGTGACTTCATTTCGGGGGGTGGAAGGCAGGAGAAATGCTTTGGGATGATTAGAAACATAAGTTTCTATCTTCTGTCACACCAGTCTATCAATTATTCAAAACCCTACTAAATTTAGATGTCTGTTCCTAAAACGTTGTTTGCACTCGTTCCCCGGGAAGATGGAGGCAGCTGATAATTTGGCTAAATTATGCGTTTGAGCCCAATGGTTACAAATGAAAGACTTGAATTCAGCAGATTTATTTGCTGCTGATGAAAATTCTTGGTGGCAGGAATTCGGATCGACTCTGTCAGGGAGCAAACCGAGGGGTGAGGTGGTGCCCACAGGTATTTACGTGGACCAGACCTCATTGTTACAGCTAATAACATGATGCATCAGTGACTCAGTGGGAGGTTTTACTGATCAATTAGAGACTGGCTACCAGGGGCGAAGGGCCTAAAGCAGCCCCTGAAGTGCTTTGTGCCCCAGGTAGTCATTACCTGAGTATAAAGATCAATAAAGGGGAAATTATTGCTATTATAAGATGAGCTGTGAAGGATGCGTGGTGGACGAAGCTGGATTGGGCAGGGTGTGTAACGTGCTCGCCCCAAACCTGTTCTTTGAGCATCCCTGATGCAGCCCTGGCTGCTGAGGTGGTGTGAAATATCTGCCTTTTTCAGCGGTGTCGGGGTGTGATTGGCAGCAAGTCTCCACTGAGCGTGGGCGTCCTCCCGTGCGCACCAGTCACAGGATGTGAAGGGGGAGTTTTTGTAATTTATTTTTTTTTTTTTTTATAAATAGATGGGCTCTGACAAATAACACCGCCTCTTCACGAAAGCGTCGTTAGCAGCAGCAAACAGACCTCTGCTTGGTTTATCAGTGGCAGAACCTCCTTTCCTGAAGGAAATAATGCTTTTGGTGAAGATAATTCGTCTGATATTGCAATAGCTCAGGGGGGCAAAAAAGCTGCAGACGCTGTGGCAGGAGCAGAGACATGTTTCCAGCAGCCCCGGGGAAGGGGCATCACTGACTGCTGCACTGGGGGGCTTTTCACGGGGCTGGGCATGAGAGCAAGAGAAGAGTTGAAAGAAATGCTGCCGACTTTGAAAAATAACAAAATAAGTAATCAAGTAAAATCAAATCCACCCAACAGCAACACCACCCTTTCTCTTGCAGTGACAGTCGGTAATTGCCAAAAGACAAACAGCCTTAGGTAACAAAAAAAAAAAAAAAAAAGTAAAGAATTTATTTTATATTTAGAAACTAAAACATTTCAGGCAAAGAGAAAGCAAATTTCACAAGCCCTTGTTTCGTCCCCCCTACCCTATGCTGTCTCTTAAGTCACACCGCTAAGAAACGTACCCCAATTTTTACAACCCTGGCATAAAGGCGAGCGAGTGGGAATGGGAAGGGAAATAAAACCAACAACCCCCCAAAAAACCAAAAACAAAGGACGTGTGAGGGCTTTCATTTATTTTGATAATCCTCCTCCTGCTCCAGAGCGTTTTGCTGTCTTTGTCAAAGTGAATGACAACAATTTGGCCAACTCTCTCTGAGCTGCACTCAACAGTGACAGGCAAATTATCAGAGGCCCTGCACTCCTTATTATCAGAGGAGAAGTCATCAGGAGGACGTGCGGAGGATCCCTCTCCCCTGTCACTATTTGTCAGTGGGACAAGGGCCACTGCTATGGGTAGCTGACAGGTAATTTCAACAATAACAATTACTCCTATTACTGGTGTCATAAACAATTCGCCCAAGGCATGACAATAGCAAAGCTTTATAATTCAATGCCATATAAATAAATGCCAGCAGGTAACAAGTAATTTAGCTCCAATCAGGCCTTGGCCCTGGCATTAATATTGTTATTGCAAGAAAATGGAAAATTGAAAAAATTCAATATGTTAATGAATTAAGAGAGGTTCAAAGGCTAAGGGAGGGGAGGCATGATCCAGGATTCGGGGGGCGGCGGGGGGGAGGGAGGAAAAACCCAAAAGCTAAAGATACAAAATCATGCTTTCAGAAACAGCCCAATACTTGCGTTTGTACAACCCTGTAAATAGTTTTTGATATAAAACATGGTCTTGCTATTCTACCTTTCAGGTTAGGGCAAAAGACATGCAGGAACCTGAATCCCACCCCTTGCCTCCATCTGCCACACCGCAAACAACATGCATGAAAAAATAAACTGAATTTAATGGCTTTATTAAAAACAGAATTGTATTTGAAATGTTATGCAAGACATAGATTCAACAAAGGTTAAAGGTTTATTTGCAACTCCATTGCTTTATTGTCCACTTCTTGCATTTCTTTAATCTTTTTTAAACAAGCTCTGTTAAATCATTGATTCTCTATTTTTCAGAAAGAAGGATTTTATTATACTTTTTCTCTCCCCAAATGCCCTTTCTAGGCCACAACAACCCCAACCCTTTTATGAAAATGATGATCAGCAGCAAACAAACCAGAGTCCAATATCTCCAAATCCAACTTCTTGATCAGCCCAATTTGCAATTTTACTATTTGTCCAGCAAGACAATGTGGCATCAGGCTGACAGCAGTAAAAGAATTTGAAAATCTCTAATTAGGAGAGCTGCGGAGCAATTAACGCATGTCAAATTTCACTTCATCAAGTGCCACTCTAATTTTCCCACTAAAAATTAATGGACTTTTTTTTGGTGCGCGCGTGTGTGTGTGTGTCTGTGTGTCTGTGTGTGTGTGTCCCCTGAAGGCAATGTTGATTCAAATCTGCTCAAGATGCAGCGTTGCACAGCTAAGCATCTTCTTGATTACAACCCGACACACTTCTAACTGCTTTCATTCTCACTGCCACAGATACTTTGTCAACAGTCAAATTACGCCATGCTGATAACAATGCATAATGGTCTTCCTCAAAGGAGGCTCCTGTCATGGATCAGCCTTTCATAAAAACCCACCGATTTCTTCTCTGGGAAAAAGATCTGGATGAAAAAAAATGAAGTTTTTGTGGTTTCGGCGTTGGTTGCAATGTAATTTTTTTTTTCCTTCTTCCCCTCACGCTGTAATTTATTTATTTTTTCTCTCACCCGAAATTACGGCAGGGAACTGTTTGAAGAGTGATACGGAATGGAAAATATTTATAGTCACTGTTTGTACAGGCTTTGCTTTAACCACTTTGCTCCAAGACATTTTAAAGGGCAACGTCCTCCTTCCAATACCACTCATTTATTTCTTTTTTTTTTTTTTTTTTTTTTTTTTTTTTTTAATAATTGCCTTTTCTTTCTAAAGGTGCAGGGCAGCATCCCGCACTCCTTGCATAAGCACAAGCCCCGCTGACGTCAATGGGAGTTTTGCCGGGGCGAGGGCTGCTCGCCTTGGCCCGCTGCTGTAAACACGTTGGGACTTTCTCTTTTAATGGATGGTATTTAGATTCTATGTGGGGCTTGTTTAACATGCGCGTTTTCCAGAGTCCTCAAACATCACGGGGAACGAAAGACAAATTGTCTTTTTGTCAGAGCAGCGCGGAGGGCAGGAGAGAAGCACCGAGCTATCACAGCTAGTTTTTTTTACCTTCTACTCCCTGCTTCCCCCCTTTTACTGGGAGATCAATAACAGCAAAAGACAGAAGGCGTCATGGGACAGGATTTCCAACAAGTAGAAGTGGAATTAATAAGAATAGCATACTTCAGATAAATTGTATTTTTTTTTTCCGTGTAAGTTTCAGAGCTTAAATATGGTTGTCTGTTCCTAAATTTGGGGAAAAAGAGGGTGAGCACCTTGTTTATCTCCTGTTCATCACTGGGCTTCTTACTGCCAACCACCCCAATGACACGGGTAGGGTATATAAGCCTTGATGTGTGCATGTCTGTGTATGCTATAAAACAAATCCAAACCCACACATTGCTTTTGATCTGAGCCATCTTTCTATCAATATCCTATTTCTTGCCACAGATAAATGCTGCAGTGCCAGGTAGCATAGGCTCTGCTCCACCCGATAATTTTCTATATCGTCTCCACTTATTGCCACCCCCACCCCCCCCCGTAGGTATTACGATTTTGCAATTAACTCTCTCTGGCATATTTAGAAATGTGAAGTTTGGGGTATTTGGTTCCTGAGTTCTGGTTGTTCCCCTCTTTGTGTCCTCCAACCAGGATGGAGAAATGAGTCTTCTTCTGCACACACAGTCCTTGAGCATCATCAGACCAGCAGCACAGCAGCTACTGGGCCTGCAGTTTCATACCTGTGTAAGTGCACTTTTTTTTCCTCCCCATGTCCTTCCCTAAGCTTAAAAAGTTCTAGTGCTGCTTTTAGACAAAGCAGAGATTATATGCTTTGCCTCAACACCCCCTCCTTTTTTATTAGGGGAAGCCATTCCCCCCCACCCCCTCGAAAAATGCTGCCATAAAAACAATAGGCAAGGCCGTAATTTAAAGAAAGAAAAATGTGATTATATAACACATCCTGCAGTAATCAATTTTACCTCCAATATCTGCTTTTGTTTTCAAAATGCTAAATAAACAATACATAATGCATCCCTCATCAGCCAAAACCATGAGGGCTCTGTGCTCAAATAACAGGAAACATATTCAATTTTCCTAACAGAAGACAGTTCATTAAGCTGTGCCACATCAAATAAAACTTTAATTTCTCCAGCATCAGAGTCGCAATGAAAGCAATTGAGGAAGATGAGCCATATGGTACTTCTATCAGCAAACACATATTGCTCATTCCCCCAAAGTTTTCTAATTCTGCTCCCCAGACCTGTGTAATATAGATAATGTGCTCTGAGCGCAGCAACCATGAGCTATCTGGTGTACACTTCTAATACTGTATTTAATGGGAAATAATGAATCATAAAAGCCTGCAGAAGACGGCTTTTGCTAACCTAAATCTCAGCTGTAATTTCATTGTTCTGTGCCTAAGATGCTGTTTGCCCTTTTCAAACAGCAGCAGTTGAACATAATTATGCTGCTACAAACCTGGGCTGCAAAAAGAAAGCCTTCCTAATAGAACCAAGTTTTTATTAACTCTTGAAATCCTGAGCTTGGGGCAACTGCGAGCAGAGAGCTGCCTGTCAGGTTTTAGGGTTCATTAAAGCACACGCACACGTATATCTCGATTTCCAGTGCGCAGCCCCACAAATTAAATTGATGACTCTCACATCGGGCCAAAAATGCAACAGGAGAAGGCTGTGAAAAATTAGGAAATCTTCTTGACATCGGGAAATCCAACACTTGTCTGTTCTAACATCTGTAAGTGCCCAAGCCATATAGCCCAGTAAGAGGGGGATTATTTTTTTTTTTTAAAGGTAAGTCTATTTTTCTTCTTCTTGCCAGATATGAAAATTGTGGTTAGTGCCTGGAGTAAAGGGCTCTCTAAACTTTATAGTGTTTATCCTCCATTTATAAATCCGTAATGATCTATTTAATGATATCATAAGGTTAAAAGTTAAACAGCATTGTTATTTCTCCGTTTTTTTCTCCTCTGCCTTTTAGAAAGTAACCTGCCTGTCTCCGAGAGAGGATCAGTTGGGGTTGTTTTCCAAAGAAGCCTGTAGGTAAAGAGGTATCCATACATTCACATAGGAGGATTCACAGAGGCAGGGACAAGAAGATAAAGGTATTATTTTGGCATGATGAGCCCTGCTTGGAAAATGCCTTCGACTCATCTGAAGTAAGCCTCTTTCTTTCCTTCCTCCGCCCTCCCACTCCACCCCCACCACCCCAAAATACGGGGCTAATTTAAAACATTGTCTAGATATGCTACTTATACATATTGAAAACATATTTTAGTGACTGTGTTTGTTTTGGCAAGATATGAACCAAAAAAACCCCAATTAAATTAAAAAGAGCGACTTTTAAAAGTTAGAGATTGCCTTTTAAAAGCTTATTAAAATCAGCATGTTAGATGTCTGTCTTTGAATTAGCTCCGAGGCTTGATTGCTTTCATTAAAGCTGCCTGTTTGGGTGCTGCTTGGTGAATGTTCAAGTCTGGATTTCCCCCCCCTTCTCCCTCCTGCTCTGAGCTACTTCTTACTACTTGTCAACTGGGATTTTCCCTCCAAATTTGAAAGCAAAACTCCGATTTTGCCTTTTTTTTTTTCTTTTTTTTTTGGAGAAGCAACAGCCACCCCCACCCCTCCTTTCCCCTTGAAAAACATCACAATTAAAATCACCAGCAACCCGAGCCAGAGAGAGACCAACAGGTAAAAATATATTAAATATATATATATTTTAAAATAGTTTAAAAAAAAAAAGCACTCCCAAAATACCCACCCTGACCACACCGACACCCCCCCAAAAAACCCACCCTAAGCCACCAAAAAACCCCAAGCCATCACATTGCTCATAGCCCATGAATGCCTTAAAAACAAATGTTTAAACAGGTTTTCTCTTTTTTTTTGAAGCGGCAGAAAACCTCTGCATGCTCCAATGGGTTACAATAACAATGCTCTATTGCAATGTAAAACAAGCTGGAGGAGAAAAAGGTGCTTTTTGTTACCATTTTATCAAAGCTGTTCATCTTCTAGCTGCAGGCAGCATTTTGCTGGAATTGCAGATATTTCTCTGTCCGGGCTCCTTTGTTTGTGCATCTCATTTGCATATATTTATCTCCAGCTGAGGGTGCTTTCAGCTCATTAAGGCCTCCCCTCGCATTATTTCATAAGCCAGCTGCTAGGAGGGATTTCACCTGTGGTGACTGAGAAAAGAGGGGTGAAAAAACCAAATTCTTCATTTAAAAAAAAAAAAAGAAAACAAAAAAACCAACAACCAAGGAAATCTTCTGACTCTCTTCCCCTATAAATGGGCACCATTTGTGTTAAACAGCCTCTTGTCATGATAGATGCCTCCTGGGGTCAGGGGGGAAAGTTGATTTGAAGGTCAGCAGTAAAACAACAGACAAACCAGACGCCAAACTGGTTCCTTAGCTGTCGGTGGGAGCAGTGGTACAACCAGGTCTTGAACCTTTTTCAACCTCTAATAAAACAGGGGAAGAATCTGAAGTGGAGCAACCAGGCCCCAGAGGAAAAAAAAACAACAAACCAACCCACAAATAATATCAATATCAAGCAGCAACGGGAAACAACGGGGCAGCTCTCAGCGTTACAGGCACGCTGCTATTGTTTCAAGAGCTGGGGAATTAATTCCACTTATTTATTTAAGGCGTGTCAACTTGCTGCCTAAACCTGTTTCGGTGTCAAGATGAATAAAACTTTTATGGCTCATAAAATAGAGCCATTCATCTCAACGGTCTTTGTGGTGCCTGGGTTTGTTGGGGTTTTTTTCCCCCCTCTCCTCCTGGCAGGCTCAGCTGGGCCGAAACCTCTGCATCCCACCACCACCAGCTCACTCAGAGGAGCAGAGAAAATTTGGATGGGGCATCTCAAGCTAAACTTCTGGGTTTGATTAGAAATTGTAAATGTTAATTCATCACAATCACGCGCAAAACCCCCACCTCCTCTTTTTCCCCAGTCTAAAACCTACAATGAATTTACATCATCTATATGGAGCTTTGGACCAACAGGTAATAAAATACAATAAAGCTTGCTTTTTATCAGGACACACACACACAAAAAAATCCCATTAATTATAGTTCATGACTACTCTAAACCAAATGTTCAAATAGTAGTTGGAAATGATGCATAAAATCTCAGCATGTTCTGATAGGTTATAGAGTCAGTGGTTTATTGCAATGTAAAACAAGCCACAGGAAGAGAGGGTGGTTTTGTTTACCATTTTCATCAAAGCTGTTCATCATGTTGATATACTTGTGCTATATTGTGACCCCTACATACGTTGCATTTCTTATATTTATTTTCCAGGTTGTTGCCACTTTTGCTGCCTTTGCCTCGGAGAACTTGAGTAATTCTCAGGTCCTTTTGAAATATTTTCTCATTTGCACTGAATTTCTGGGCGCAAACCAACTGATAGATATGGACCTAAGATATATTTATCATCATTGAGTAAGGTTTTCTTTTGACTAAATCTGAGGCAATTAGTATCTGAATAAACACAGACTAAGTAATCTACCTCCTCAAAAGGTAATTAGACTTGAAAAGCGCCGTTTGGCTCTACCCAAGGAAAGCACGGCTTGATTAAAATGCTTTGGAGATTCGCTTTCATTTTTATTCCCTTTTGCCCTGGAAAACATTTTATAAAATCCCTAAGACTTTTAATTTCTCCCCGTGCCAAACCCAAGGCCACTGTTGGTTGTTGCTGCCTTCTTCCCCCACCTTCCCTAAATCTTCAACCCCGCTTCTCATTTTTCTTTGCCTCTAATCTAATCTCTAATTCCTTGGCTTGGCCAAATAGTTAAAAATGTTAAGTGCTGCTCACAATTCCTGCTGCCTCCCCCTCGTATCTGTCTCTGTTTATGGAACAGGCCCTGGTTTCCTCCTGCTCTTGTTCAGCTGTAGGTCTGCAGGTCAGGAGACTGTAAATACACACAGTGCTGCCCCAACCCATAAATCTGAGCAAAGGGCAGCCTTATATATTCAGATAAGGGATGCAATGGGAAAGGGAGAAAAGAAAAAAAGAATAAAATAAGAGAACCAGCAGAGTCTGTGGTGAAGGAGATGCTTTTGCTAGATCCCAACCCCAAGGTGCACACCCTGCTACCTCGCGGGATGTTCCAGCCAAAGATGAATCAGAAATGTTCTCCCTTCTTCCCACTCCTTCTTGTTTATATATAAATCATTACAAAATGCATTTTATTACCTTTGGGGCAAAGAAATTAAACAAGGTATTTTGATGGCTTTCTCTCCTCCAGACCTTTGTTGGTCTATTTTCTCCCCCCCCCGCCCCATTTTATTTTCTGCACCTCTGAAGCTTTCAAGGGAACAGTCCCCCTGTTATTGCTTCTCAGTTCCAAGGTCTTAGAATAAATAACATTGTTATTACTCACTTCACCAATTTCCAAGAAGAAATATTGCTGCAGCAAATGCGAGCAGCACTAATATTTGCAAAGTGATAAATGGATTGTTACATACCTTCCCGTCTGTGTGGCCTCCAGCCATCCTCCGGCCGGCTACATCGCTCCTCAGGGTGGGAGGGAGGCTGCCTTTGAACTTAGCGGGGTCCAGACACTTAGTGCCTTGCACCAAAGCCTGCCCCCAGCCCCCTCCCTTGCTCTCTGGAGAGATAATTTTTAATGGACCACGCCAGAGATGGTACCGGGACTGGGGGAGAGCAGAAGCCATGTACTGGGATCAAGCAGCCAGGTGAAGATGCTTTTGGCACACTGGTTTGGTGGGTTTTGTTAGTGTTGGGTGCTGCAGGGAGAGGGGTGTGAGGCTTGGGACATCCCTACAGCACAACACTGCCCCACTGCCTTCCCCAGCTGGCACAGCTGCCCTGGTTCAGGGTACTACACCCCTGGTGTCACAAGAACCATGTGTCCTTCTCTGGCTGCCAGGGATGTGAAAACTGGGCAGAAAAAGTCTTACAGGGGAGAAAAATTGTTTTACAGATTCCCCCTACTCTGCCCCCCAAACATGCCCCTGTGACTAAATGGAAATGGCAGTGCATACCTGAGGTACCAGAGATACAGATGCTCAGTGGGGTGAAAATAGGAAAAGATGTATTCCCAAATGCCACCTTTCTTACTTCTCATCAAATTTCATTAATTCACATGAAATTCTCAGCAAACTTTCGTAGCCAAAGCTGAGGTTAGGGAGGTGCTGAGGTGGGCAGCAGTCTCTTGGCTTTCTCACCCCAAACCTGGTGGCTCATCACATGATTTCTGAGCTTAAAAAAAGATAGCAATTGGAAAATTCATATGAAATTAAAAATTAATCAATTAAAAAAACCACAATATAATTGTGAATTTTTTTTTTAAGCAGCAAATTTTATCTAGCTCTGAGACATGATCTGGGCTCCTCAATTTTATTCAAAACAAAATCTCCAAATCAAATTGTTCCTGGGCTGCAAGTCATGCTGAAAAAAAATCCCACTCTGAATGTGTGGTAATTAAAACCAAAACAAAACATTTTCCTTCAGACACAGAAAGAGCAGGTTGCTAATATTTCTTAGTCCGAACCTGTTGCCTTTCCAAGCCATGGCTCATGGGGTAGGGTCTGGGAGGGTTTGTTCGGTTGGCTTGAATTCCTTGGTGGGGTGGGCACCCCCATCTTAGGTTATTCAGGCACCAGGGGTGATTGTAAATGCTTGTTCTTTATGGGCAGAGAAAAACTAAGCTGCTCAAGGAGCATCATCCCCACTGCCCCAGTGCTGGTGTGGCATTGCCTGTGCGGCTGAGGTACCACCAGGAAAAGGGATGAGAGCATCCTTCATCATGCACCCTCCCTGGCCTCTCCTCCCTATACAGCCCCTTTCCTTCTGAGGGGGCTGTCAGAAGCAGGAGGAAGTGCTTGTCGGCGTGTACGGGTCTCACATGGAGGTTAAACACAGCAGTGTCAGCGTCTACGTGGATCTGGCTTGAGAAGGGAGGAGGCGAAGGATGCGTGCGAAGGTTTCAGCACCCTGAGGTGTAGGTGTTGGCATGGTCTGGCAGTGCTAGTATGTGAACACTTCTGTGCCCAAGGGGATGGGGAGGGTGTTAGGCTTAAAGACTGGAGCTATATATTAGGTTGCTTTTTTTCCTAAGGGATACCTTGATGCGTATAAGAAAGAACACAATTCCAGGATCGCAGGGAGAAAAGCACCCAAAAACTGTGGGCAGAGGTACGAAAGGGTCGATCAGAAGAGAGGGTAAAAATGTATCTGACAGTTTTTCCTCCTGACCAAAGTAAACAACATCTCTTCTTCTTTTACAAGATGAGAAATATTGAAAAGAAGGTCATAAGTTACAGATAAGGATAGAAAGTCCTTTGGGATGGGCTCTCATGCAAATATATACAGTTCACTGTACATATTTATATGTATACACATATATATATACATACAGTATTAAAAACCCCTCAATAGTCTGCATTGGTTTTTAATAAAGGAATTAATAGAATCGTGGAA
Source organism: Chiroxiphia lanceolata (assembly GCF_009829145.1). Lineage (NCBI taxonomy): Eukaryota > Metazoa > Chordata > Aves > Passeriformes > Pipridae > Chiroxiphia > Chiroxiphia lanceolata. Next base: position 12,011,194 of record NC_045639.1, read on the forward strand.
TCATAGAATCATTAAGGTTGGAAAAGATCTCCAAGATTACTGAGTCCAAACTTTATACAAACCATCCATAATACTCACTCAAATGTATGTGTGTGTCTGTTTATGCAGCTGTAAATAGGCATGAGATTATGTGTACATATGTGTGCATACATATATACATATATATACATGTGTATATATATATATACATGGGTGCATATACAGTTGTTGCCCGTTCATAGCTGTACAAATCTACACACTCATGAATGTGAGTACACATACACACACAGACACAAATGTACACACATCTACACCATATGCACACATGCACCCCTAAAAACTGAGTGTGCAACAAATGAGATATAACATGAGCTGCAAAGTTATTTAAGGAAAAAAGTGCTGAAAGCAGGTGAGAGCTGGGGCAGCAGCATTGTGGGGAGCCATCCTACTGCTTGGAAACATCCAGAAACCCTTTTAAAACTTTACCAGCCTCTTTTCTAACTTTAGGAGCAGGGCTAGGAGTGTCTCTAAACCACGACTCTTTGAGACATTCCTGTCAGGCAGGAAAGCTTGTGAGAGCAGCATTGCTTGTGCTCTGTTTTGATTCCAGCCCCAGAAAACACATAGGTAAGAAGAAAAATCAAAATAATTGAATATATACGAGACATCTACATTTGTATAAACAACAAGCTTTGAAAAGGGAAAAAAGAATCAGGTCTTCATTTTTTATTATTTCTTTTCCTCAAACATTAAAAAAGAAAAAAAAAAGTCAAGCAGTTCTTATTTTATCCAGACCAGTTCATAAATCCCAAGTCATAAATCCACATGATATCCCAGGCTGCTGGATTTTGCATTTGGAGCTCTGAAAGACTGATAGCTGAAAGATTTATAAAATCCCAGGTAGCCAGAGTGCTCCCTATTGGCTCCACATCTGAGGGGTCCCTGCATCCTGCTTAGCCTGGAGAGCTGGATGTATGGGATATATTGTGCTCAAGAAGCAGCACACCCCCACCCTCCTATTTTCAGATGTGACGAAGGCTAAAATTTGGTCATTTGGGGTGGATGGGCCCTGTTTAGAGACTTTTTTGTGCAGATAAGGGGACAGCCACAAGTTAGTGTTGCCCAAAGACTGCTGCCACCTCCTGCAAAATTATACCACGGGTTGTGTCATAGGTGTATGATTTACCTTGTGTGGTATATCTGACCATAAACAGCAGAATTGTTTCAGCTGCCTTGAATATATGTTTAATTCTGTTTCTTGCAGTGCCATTGAATAGGAGCGACTGCTCAGTAAGAAGAGGGGATCATCACTGGGGCCAGAAGATGATGATACTTAGAGGGGAACACAACCAGCCTTTTAGCAAGAAAATGGTAGCTGAGATGCCTCAGACAAAGTACAGGTCAAAAACAATTTAGTTGGCGAAGCAGCACATCCCCCAAGGAGCACTGGAAGATGTCACTGTGAGGTTTTTCTCTTTTTCATCAGTTCAGTAGATGTTGCATAAGGGACCAGGTGTATTGGGGTGAAAGTCCCCCGAAACAGACCCTCTGAAGACTGAGTTGTACTATTTGTCTGTACACCACAGGATGCTGAAAAGGTGCTTAAATCCTTCCCTTCTTTATTTTCCTCTATCCTTCCTCAATGACCTTATTAGAACCTAATACTTTTTTCCAGACTTGCAATGACAGACATTTTTAATATGCTTCTGTTGCATTAATAAAAAGATTAAATACCCTCCCTGCAGTTACAAGATTTGTTTTATAGCTGTAACTAACATCTTTGTTACCAAGAAATTAAATGATTTGCTTTATATCTAAGATACTTTTATTCATGGGTCTGAATCTATCAAAGTGCACGTGGAAAATCCTCTTTCACCTTCCTGGGGAAGGATCATGGAATCAACTTGATGTCAGCTCTGCCTGTTTGGAATTTTTTTAGGAACATATTTCCAGCTGAATTTAGATAATTTTTTTGTTGTTTTAGTTGTAGTGGAAATTAAAGCATTGCAAGGGTTTGTGCTCCCTGTGTGATGTGAGCATCTCCGCCTTTGATCAGCCACCTTAAATGAGCATCATGAGAGGCTTGGCTTGCATGCCACAGAGCTGCCTGCCTCCAGCATGCCTCTTCCCCATCAAAATCCCTGCTTTCATTAGAAACAGTTACGCATTTAAGAGGCCAAACTAAACCAGACACAAGCAGACTGAAGCATTTACACGAGGACTATGTCAGACTCATGGCAGGAGAGGTTTTCCTTGGTTATTCTGGAAATCCAAAGCTTTTTCAAGCCTTTTAGTGTCTCTCACGAGGTATCTCCTTCCACTTCCCAAGCAGAACATATTTCTTTTTAAACCTCAAACTCCTGTGGACTATATTTATGCCATATTTCATCATTTCTTCCTGCTTGCTTACTCTTTATCCCTCTTTCAGCTGGGTTTGAGCCATCCTGAGCTCACGGCTGTTGAGTGCAAGGGAGCATGGGTGGGGGTGGGGTTCAGGAGAGCTGCCTGCTCAACCCATCTGGGCTGTGGGTGCACCATCATTTAATCCAACCTGGATCTACAGCCCTGTCCTGCTTCACAAGGGTGAATTTGCTACGTTTTGGGCTCTTAGGCATTTCTAGCACTTTTGACAATGGTATTTGGTGCTCCACAGCCACTGGTTTTGGCAGGTTTGTGCCTGTGAATATGCCCAAGTCCCCTGACTTTATCAGTGCCATTCATCTTGAAATGCTCAGATGGTCATTGCTGGTTGCTCATCAAGAAGATTGGGCTGAAATGAATCCCCTGGTGCAGAAGAACTACCAGAGCAGGGTGAAGGGCAAATGCTCACTCGTGTCTATTGATCAGCCCCTTCCCCCTGCATTACAACTTGTGATGCCTTTGGAAGCAGAAGGTGATTTCTTTCTCCTTCCAAGCAGAGCCTTGGGATGTAGAATCTGATCAAACATTAATTTTTTTCAGTTTTAAATATGCAAGTCATCTTAAAGTTTCCTTTTATTAAAAGCATTCACAGAAGCTCTTTTCTTCTAATTTTGTTACCATTTTGCTAATTAAAAATGCTGTACAAGGACTAGTATCGAGCTATAGAAATGAAAGGTCAATACATGAACAACACTTCATTTGTAAATAATACAGCTCTGTAATCAATTATCTCATTTTCACAGAAGACATATTAATCTACAAGCAAAGAATGGAGACATTTAGAGGATGTACAGAGGGGATCTTTAAATGTTAAATGTTCTTTAGCATGTGCTAAATAAAGGGTTTGGCAGAGTGAAAATGTAGCGCAGAGCACTGACACTCCAGGGAGAATCTTTAGGTCAAGTGATTTGTACCTTCAAAATAGTTCTCCATAGCACTGTAAAGCCTCTCCTGTTGGTAGCAGGGATGTGGGTTAGTGTTATTTAGGATGATAACTGTAGTAGGGAAAATACTGCAAAAAATTAGGAAAAAAAGGTCATCTGCAAAGGAAAAGGTGCGTATTTTAACAGGTGAATCAGCCCTCTTTGCTCTATTTGCTTTCTATCAGTAGTGGGAAGTGAGTTTTCTTACCCCTCCTTTTCCATAAAACCAGTCTTTTGGACTGCAGATTGGAGCTGAGACGAGCTTGTGTGAGAAGCTGTGTGGCCAAATGCCCTCAGTACCCTGGGCACCAGGAGGGAAACACAGCTCCAAGTAACACAGCATCCCACCGGAGCCCCAGCGGGATTGTTTCCTCTTCCGTGGGTTACACTGGGAATCCGTATATGGGTTTAAAAACACAGCAGTTTCTGGGTGTTGGAGATTCTTTGCATGAATCATAAACATTATTAGGGAAAACGACAAGAAAATCCATTCCCTGACCTAAAATCAGCTCAAGCTTTCCATCAAATTGAAAAGAAAGACTCTTGCCAGCTCTGTTGGGAGCTGGGTTACCTTGTACGCTTTTTTTACTGAATTTGACAACACAGAGGTGGTAGAAAAGCAGGCGATGAATGTAATTTCAGTTTCATTTTTGCCTGTTTGCATTGGATTGGCAGTACGTCCGTCCCGCGCTCGCTCCAGATTTCCAGCTTTGAAATTTCTATCAAACATATGTTGGGACTTAAGGGGAAAAAACTCCACCCATGAACCCCAACTCTCCCCACCCCCAGTTCTCACCACTCGGTTGATCTCATCCCAACCCTTGTCTTGACCTCCTGTATCCGTGGCTGGGTGGGAGGAGCGAGGAGTGGGGCGGTGGGAAGGGCCCCACCAATGCGAGCCCTTGTGTGAGGGGAGGGTCTCCCTCCTGTTTACCTCTGCCACAGTCCCCTTTTCCCTTCTCCCATACTTTCTGACAGCCAAATCCATTGCCTAGGCCAGGAGAAAGCTAAAAAAAAAAGGAAAAGGCAAAGGAAAAAATAAGGATGGATTTGTTTTCAGCAGACTTCACAAGCCAAAGTGGCTCTAGGGAGGTCAGGGATAGGGAGGAGATGCCCCTTTTGGCATTGGTGGGGCTTAAGGTTGACTGTTTTTCCTCACTCCCCTCTGTACTCTTTTCAGAAACAGAAATACACCCTTGTCACATGATAATTAAGCAAGGGACCATCCCAGATACCTCCCAGCCGTCCAGAGGGACTGGAGCAAAGAGCCAAAACCACCAGCGCCACTGATGTGAAGGAGGAGAGGGCAAGCCAGGGATTTAGGAAAGCTTGATCACCCTCTCTCTGCTGGCTGATACCAAGGGTAAATCGCCAGCAACAGCAAAATCCTCACAAAAACCGTTTTTTTGCTTGCACAGCAGGAAAGCTCGTTATGGAATTGGTGTTGCCAAAGGAATGGCAAGTGGCAAGGTCCTAAGGCAGGACCCCTATCTGCATCACAACAGAAATAAGTTTGAAGGTATCTTCTTCTTCTTTAAGAACATAGGTTAGGATGAGAAAAAAACAAACAAACCCTTTAGCCTAAATATTTCCAGGTTTGCTCACCCCTGTGGGTTCCATGTACGCCATAGCTGCTCGACCCACAGGGCCCTTCAAAGCTCTCCACGATTCTCTGTGCCAAAATAAACATTACTTTGCCATCAAGTAGGCAGAAGAATGAAAACCGTAGGATGTGTGAGAAAAAAAGAGCCCAAACAGGAAAACCCCTTTCTTCTGTTTTAAAAGCCCTGGATGATCAAGGCTGTTCTGCTCACTCTGATGTAATCAGTTTGCAGATACCCAAATACACATCCAGTCATGGAAAGGTCTCTCCCTTTGATTCCAGCAAAATCCTTTCTAATTCTCTTTAAATGTTCCAGGGCTTTTTGAAATGATTGCTATCAATGCCAACCAAATGCTTCAGATCTCTCTTTTTTTCTTTTTTGCCTGTCTTTAAATACATGCCTTATTTCTATGCAGCCTGGTTGCAGCTGTACATGGAAAAAGTATCTAGCAAACAGATCTGGTTTGCTTTAGCCTTTATGCCACATAGAGTTAGACTCTTTAACCTTCTTTACATTTACTTAGTTACTTTAATATAATTTCTATAACCCCATAACATTTTTCCCCCCTGTAAAACTTATTAAATATCTATAATACGGTAGCCCATACACATCACATAGGTTGGACTTTTATTACATTAGGCTCACCATAGCTATCTAGTAAATCATAAGTCATGTTTCTCCTAAAAGCTAAAACCCAGGATTGTTCGACTGAGTTCGGACCAAGTTTGTGAGGGACCAGCTCAAAGAAAGCTAAGCTAGTTAAAACAATAGATAGACTTGTTTAACCAGAAAATAGTAGATCCCCTAAGGCACTAGATCAGCAGTGTTTACCATGGGTAGGAACGCTGCTGGATGGTCTGTTATTCTCTCCATGCTCTTCAGTTGCTCTGAGGTGGGTCCGTGACCATCCTTCATGGCATGTTTCCATTGCTGTGACACCTCTTCCAGCCCAGCTTTAAACAGGTCGAAAGCCCTTTCCAGATCCGTGAGATTAAAGGACAGCAAGATTTCGGGTACCTTTAGGTACATTATTCTCCTTTGTTTTTTCAGTTTTTAGGATTTTTTTTTTTTAACAGTAAGCTAGAGATTATTTTACATTTTCCTGGAAATTGTTTTTCTCCTTTAATTACAAGGTACTCAGAGGACAATATAAAGAAAACCACCAGCAGACAGGTGAGTAATAAGAAAGCCCTGATGTCTGGCACATAGTGGGACATTTCACCTTTCATTTAGCCATAAAATATGACAGGTAAGTAAAACACACTGAGATACCAGACTTATTTTTTTCCCCATCCATTCCTTTTGAACTTACCAGCTTTTGTTGCAAGCCTATGCTGCTTCTTCATGCTACACAGTGTTTTACCAAATGGTGTCCCAAACATGACTAAGGGGATGAAGACTCCTCCACACCATGCCCCACCACCACCAAGACATGAGCAGTATGCCTGGGAGCCCATTGCAGCAGCCAAGGACTGTAGGTACTGGTGACCCTGCTCCTTCAAGGCACAGTCAGCAGCTTCTGCAGGCCACAATGCTTCTGCTGCTTCTTCCATTGCTGTTCTCCATTCACTCCATCACCTTGCTGAGCCATGGCCATGTGTGATTTCTCCCCAACACGAACCTTGCTGCTGCTCTGGTGCCGCATACACCCTATCCCAGAATGATGTGGGGTGCCCAGCTCTGAAAAAACACCCCTCCAGAGTTATGTTTTTGTAAGAACTTCTCTATTTTTTAAACTTCCGCTCCTCTCCTTCCCCAGTGTCCTTCCTTTCTCTAGCTCCCTTAATTTTACTCTGCCTTTCCCACTCTGGAAAAAAACATATAAAATTATATGAAGCAGTATAATTGCCTCTCTGTGTGGTTTCAAATAGAACACCAAGACTAATTGAAAAAGATGATGAAGCACTTTTTTGGGGGGGGAGGAAGGCAGGAGGAATTCTTCTTTTTCTCATTTGCAAATTCTTTCTTGGTTATAGGGTTGAGTTCTTTTGCTTCCCCAGTTAATTTGCAGCATTAACACTGGTATATAAAGAAACTGAGTTGTCCATCTGAGGTGTGCCTGCTCTGGTTTAATGATTCAGGTTGTAAAGCATCAGAGCTCCATGGCACTGATGTCCTCTACGTCCATGCCTGGCACAAAAGCCTTGGGAAAAAGAGTATCTTTGCGTGCTTTTTTATTTCCTTTACACACAGGAATTGCAGATCATGATCCAGCTCCCCACATTTTTGCTGTGGGCTGCCCAAACACTGCACACAGACAGACCACAAGAGTATAAGACGTTTATACCCAAGGGTTGAACAAAATATTGATCCAAGAGAAACCAGTGCTTTGCAAGTGCAATTGTTTAGGTAAGCAACATATGCATATGCCAAAAAGAGGAGATAGCCAGACTGTGGGGAAAAAATGATATAAGCTTTATCAACAAACACCACCACAACAATAATAATAAAAAACAACCAAGAATACTCATCAGTAGGACATCAAGGTGAAATGACACCAGACAAGTCTAGTCTACAGAAAGATTGTCTTTCAGGCAAGATTTCTATTGAAGTTAAGACTGAAATCTGCCTGCTTTGTACAAGCCATATGACATTTTTATATAGGAAGATGCCTCTGACTGTGCCTCAGGTGGCCCTGAACACTGTGGATGTCAGTAAGATGCCAGCAGTGTTCGTGGAACAGGCTCTGAGGCTGGGATGTACCATGGGGGAGGTAGGTGGGAATCAGGAAGGATGGGCATTAAGCCCTTGGGCAGCCTCCTTCAGCATGGGGCTCCAGCCACGGAGTTGTGCTACTTCAGGTAAAAATCAGTGGGAAAAAACGACAGAAGTAAATATTTTTGTTGAAAGGCAAGCAGGGCATTATGATTTCTCCCACCTTCCCGTTACTGGGCATGGAAAACTGCTACCCAGGCACCTGATTCCCAGACTTCTCCTTCTCCATTCATAACAAATACAATTTTTTTTGCACTCATGTAAAACCAGTACTTCAGCAGACAAATTACGAGCTGAAGATAAAACTAATAAGAAGACATTGGAAAAAAAGCGCCCTTCACAGTCTGACAGGTTAAGAAGGACTTGCTTATACACCCATGTCCCACACATAAACCTTGTTGCTCTTGTTTTGCACCAGCATCCAAATTCCATATGTGAAGCTCTCCTGCCTTTTTTCCTCCTCCCATTTTTATCCTTCCCCTGCCTTTTTTTTTTTTTTTTTTAATAATTTTGTTTGGTTTGGGGAAGAGGGAAGGTGGGCAATCTTGCACTGAAATCCCCATTGACCATCTTGACAGTAGAGCTTCCTGTCAGAGGCTCATGGCTCATCAGATCCTATGGGATTGAGACCAATGGGAACTTCTGGACCACATTTGTCTCCAGTTTTTTGCTTCTACAGGTCATCAATGTGTTACCCTACTCATGGGTAATATACGGCATGTGCTTGAATCTGACTGGAGAACAGATTTCCATGGCATAATACACAAAGAATAAACAGACACTCTCTGTTTTCCAAGCCTTCAGGAGAGGCAGCTCGTATTGGGCTGAATGTCTCTTTATTTCCACATACCAATCTCCAATTGCTTTCATGCTGCCAAAGTACTTTCCTCTTCTATCTTATGCACCCACACCTATTTAAAAAAAAAAAGATAATGAGAGAGGGTTAAAAAAATAAAAAAGCCTTTTCCCTGCCTAGTCAAAGGGGATTTTTATATCCAAAGACACAAAGGTAATTCTCGCTGTATTGTAGCTTCAATATTTTTCTTTTTTTTCACCCAACAATGGTGAAAAGATGTGATTTTTACATGCAAATAGGAAGAAAAAGCCTGAACACACCATGGGAACATGTTTAAGAAGTTGATTTATGTTTCATGCTGAGCCTTACACCTGCAGTTCAAGCAAAACTCAACTTTGCCGCCCCACAGAGTCTAGTTTATTAGGTATCAAGGAGTCACAAGAAGCCATGTAATTAAAACTGTAATTAACTGGAAAAGGAAAGTGCCACCTGAGTTTTGAGAGGCTGTCAATTTTATTTCCATTACAGCTTTCCTTCTGCTTCTTTTGTCTATAGGGTGCTTCCCCCCCCCCCATCTTGATAAGGAAAAACAAAGTTGTTTTTTTTTTTTCTCTTTATTAACTAGAGAAGCCACCAAATTCTCTTATGTTTTTACTGCCGGGAAAAAATCGAGCCACTCAGTTTTGAGCTCTGCTGCAGGTTTCTCTCAGCGGCATTTGCAGCTGTGTTTGCCAACAGGTGTCAAGTGTGGTCCAGGCAGGAAAAAAAGCCCTGAAATGTCCTACCGGCGCAGGGTCAGCTGAGTTCAAAGCCCATTTTAACAAAACATAATCAATGCCCTTTAAAAAGGGGATCGGTGGTGCCTTGTTAAAATGCATGACCTCGCTGCAGCGGGCAAGCCAAGCACCGGGCGTCCCTGGATCCGGCACGTCCCTCCCAAGGCTGCTGGATCCTGACGGAGACCACCGCGATATTCCTGCGGGCAGGACGAGGCCACACGCAGCAAGACAAAAAAACACGACTGGGAGAAATATGAGGCGACGTGACGAACTTTGTCAACCAGAGGAATTAAAAGTGAAAAGGGGGCCCAATCCCCCGACCAAAAAAAAATTAAATCTCCCAAGTGTCTGGGTGAGATGTGCAGTCAGTCCTGTCTTCCCTCTGCCTCGTGCGTCCACTAGGAGCAAAGTCCTGGGGGATCAGAAAGAGGTGCTGGAATAAGGAGATAATTATTTAGTAAGTTTTAAAGAACAAAAGACTTAGGCAAACTTGAAAGAAAGTCATTGTAAAACATAGCTGAAGAGTAATTACCTGAAAGGGTAAAATGATGAGTACAAAGATGGGCTCTATCCTAAGTGTCGTTACAAGGGAGATTTATGAATATATGTAAATTTTTGCAGAGGAGATGTTTGTCTTAGACTGGTGTATGAAAGTGGGGATCGACATTCGTTGTTCTCCATTTAACAGGTGACAAAAACCCATCAGGTGAAGTACTAGCCTTGAGAAGGGAAGTTATTATTGTAAAAAGCAATTTTCCTTTGATGTCATTCTGCCAGGTTTGGGGTATTTTTTCCCCAGCGTTAATAATTTGTATCCCCTCCCCTCCTGAAATAACCCCAGTTTGCAGGGTAAAGGTCTCAGGACCCTCTGGGTTTGAAGGCAGATCTCCATCAGTACTAATTTGGGGAAGTGAGCCGGAGGTACCTGCAGCAGATGACACACAGGGTTCAGCTTCTTATTCAGCTACAAGTCAGCAGGGGCACCCCCTGACCATCTGTGGTCTATAAATTACAGTAACACCGGCACACACTGCTTGTAAATCACCAATGAACAGGCTTTACCTTATGACACATTACATGAACCCTGTTGGATATTCCAATAAACTTCCATAAACTATCCGATATAAACTCTGGATTATGTTTCTTTGGGGGACAGGGAGAAAAACCTGGGCTTTTCTACACTTGCACAAACTTCTTATGGGTGAAATGAAGGTGTGGTCTGAACTGTGTTGTGTGTTTATGCACCATGTTTTCTTACAAAAGAGATTACCTCCCCTCTGCCATCAGTATTACCACATATATTTCACTTTCCAAGAGTGCATCAGCCTTGAGGTAAACAGAGTTGTCACTCTCCTGTAAAAAAGAAGACGCCACTCATTTGAATACAATTTTATGTAATGCAAAATGCAATTTTATGTAAGCCTACGTTACTTGTTCTCTATCCTTGCTGCACCAAGCACAGACTGATGAACGGGAGAGGGTCACCCACATCCTTTTGTTTTGGAGGAGCAGGAAGACCTAACCCATGACTTCCAGCCTTTGGATAACTCTTACCTGACATGATGGAGCCCATGCCCACAAGGAGATAGTATGAGCAGATGTTTTGGTACATGGTTGTTGCTGGCTAGGGCCACAGACACTGTTCTGCTGAAAAACCTCGCACTTGACTTCAAACTTTCTTCGAAGACTTGACAAAGGACTGCTTTTAATAATTACATTAGTAAGCCCTGCATTTAGGCTGTCATCTGGGAAAAAACCCCAACAATCTGTAAAACAAGTTATTCAGAATGTGGGGGATATGCCAAGGAAACAATCTGATAAATGTTATTTGACCAGCTTTTTTTTGCTGACCATGAACAACCGTGGGCTGCAGCGTAGACACTCAGCAAGGGCTGTGTCACAACTCATTGGCAAGTTCCTTGGTTGAAATTGAAACCCCAAACCCTCTTAGGAGGCAGTGGGAGCCCTACAGTTGTCTTACTCACACATAGCATAAGTCTCCTAAGGCGACATTATTTTTAATCAGGTTTCTTAAGGTCATGTGGGCTGGCTGCTCATCACGCTCTGCGTGGGTGTGAGGATGTGTGGGCGCACGCCTGCACCAACACATGCTTTAAACCCACTGGGTGACTACAATCAAACTGGACAGATATTCCGACCCCATGGAGACAGGGAACCAAGGCAACCCTACATGCCTCCCCTGATGGCAATGGGATAAACTCAACTGTCTGTAGACATCAGAGAATCCACATCTGCAAGAGCAATCCAAAGTAAATTACCCTCCCCTACTCCCTCCAGTTGTAAGCATAGTTAGTCCCTTCCAACTCAGCATGTTCTGTGATTCTGTAATACTTATACCAGGAACACCAGCATTGCACAATCCCAGCATTACCCAGCAAGGCTCCACCTGACTGAAACACTTTGAACAGTCTTGGGAGCAAGTTTTAACTCACCAGAAATGCACATTTGTGGCATTTATTGCATCTAAGCTGAGCCTGTCTAGTTAGTTCAGTTTCAGGAAAAATTAGTGAATGCAATAAATTTGATTTTTAAATCTATTTTACTCAGAAAAAACCACAACTCTATTTGGATGTTACTTTAAATTTTCCTAGGAAGAAAAAGAAAGATAGTTTAATACAGAAATATAATTAATCTTTGTCAGAACAGAAAAAATACCCTGTGATTTTTGGGCAGGGAATTTTTACTTTGCAAACTTTTAAATTTAACACTGAGATTATCTCAGTTGGCTGGAGAATGATGGTAATAATGCCAAGGTTGTCGGTTTGATCCCTGTATGGGCAATTCGCTTCAGAACTGAACTCCACGATCCTTGTGAGTCCCTTCCAACTTAGACTATTATGTGATTCTGATTCTGTAATGTGTAAGGAGCATCTTCGCAGCACTTTTCTATCCAGCAAGTGAACCAAAATCCCCGCTCTTCACATCAAGGCAGTGGGCAGTCCCAAAATCAGGTCTGGGTATCATGGCACCAAGGCTCTCCTGGACTCGCCCAAGAAGACCCCCCTCACCTCTCAGCTATTCAGCCTCCTCCCTTACCTTTCCACTGCCCTCTCCATCCATCCCTTTCTGTGTACTCCCACAAGAAGAAGTGATAGCGTTATTTCTGGTTTTTAACAAGATTTGGAAAGCGTTCAAGTGCCTGACTAAGTAGTTGGAAACAAGGAAGCAGAAGGATGTTTTGGCATCCTGCGATGTGTGCATGAAGAGCATAGACACAAACACATTGAATGCACATACTGTAAAACAAGATTACAAGGAAAGTATGAACTAATAAAAGCCTATTAAAACATCATGGAGGCTATTGCTGCTTGTCTGCATGCCTATGTATAAAAACCCCAAATATTTCATGTGAACGTGCAGTTCAAACATGTCTGCTCTCAGGTATAACTTTCAGCAACCTTTAAAAGCATAATGCCATCCTGTAATTAATGTAGCCTCTCCTAAAATTTGAGGGATTTATTGATACTGGAAGAAACATTTGCAAATAACTTGGGGAAGTTTGTGACATACCTTCTGTCTCAAGGGGTTTCATTCATTTTTTTTCCCATTTCCCCCCCCCCCCCAGCTACCATCAATAAATTCATTCAGAGCCCTTACCATATGACAACAAATGCTGTTGGAAATTCTCAGTAGAAAGTTTGAAGAAAGTACCAGCGTGGAGAAAGAACCTCGTTGTGTTTTTATTTGTTTTGTTCTCTTTCACTTACAGTGAAATATATATAACCATGTCCGAGGGGATTGCTTTTGAGGTCTGCAGTGAAAAAAAGAAAAAAAATCAAAAGCAGAGCATAGGTATAGTAAGCTGCAAAAGGATTTTATCTAAATTCTCCAGGAAAATCTATGGCCATTTAGCTCCTGCCTGAGCACCAGGTAGGTGCCAGTGCTGGAATGTTATGCATCGGTACAACCAGGCACTCACATATGGACAGGTTACATCTTCTATAAGGCCAACAGTTCGGGGAAAAAAATGCTTCAACACATTATTCCTTTCCTGGAATAATGAAGGTGCCAATGCTCTCATCTTGGGAAAGGTGCTGGTTTTTTGGGCTGCCAAGGAATAAGAGACAGATCCCAATATTGTGGTGCACATTCCTCACGTTCTGCAATCATTACAACTGCAAAACTTGGCTGCGACCCTACGGACACGTATTTAAAATTAATGCAACAAAAAGGATAAGAAATATCCCATCACTTTTCTGGGAGAGGGTTTCAATACCTGAGATACCTGAGGTCTGCATGGTGCCAGCACACAGTCACAACATCCTGAGCATCAGATGACTGGTTGTTCTGTTGTTACCAAGCTGCATCTAAGTAGGTTAGTGGAGCGAGCTGGCACATGTTTCCCCTTGACTGCTCTTCATGTTTCTCCATGGCTTCTCTAAATATTGCAAAAAATTTCTTGTGTGGGACTATCTTATCATCATGAGGTGTTTTTGCCTGTAAATACATATACTTGTACACGTTTACATACATGGGATTAAACACGGTAAGACAAATGAATAACATTTATTTCAGGAAAATGTTCAGGTTTTGTTTTAGTTTGCTTTGTTTTGCTTTTTTTTTCTTATTTTTTTTCCCCTTTTCCTATATTTCTTTCTAGGACTTAAATTTGAGGTACTCCTCTCACATGACAAGAAAATCAGTCATTTGCACAAAAAAAGGCAAACAATCCCTGAAAAAGTACCCCAAAATGTGCTTCTGAGTTACTTTTTTCAATGACTTGAATGCACTGGGTACGTTTCAAACAGCAGAGACACACTGAGGTATTAAAGGCTCCATTTCAAATACTGGGGTGCCTCAGACCTCTCTGTGGTTTCTCCAGTCCTCCCATCCCCTTCCCACTGTACTGCATCGAGCGGCCCAGTGTTCCCTCGCACTTTACTCTGTCCCAGCACCAAACATTTCCAATAAAGCAGTATCTCCAGCTCAATGTCCACAAACTCCTGCTTCAGCAAACAGCAGCTTAATTTTTGTGGGGGAAAAAAAAGTCATTTTAGGTTCTACCATGCTGTGATTCCTGTCACCTGTAGGGAGACAAGGTGGGTGCTGGTGAAATGAAAAAGGGACTTTTTCCCTTCAAGACTGAGGAAGAGGAAATCATGCATCAGGAACACAAGAGCTCCCCACTGACTTCTGTTTGGCTGTGGTGGGGATGGGGTGACCAACCAAAACCAGCATTCCTCTTACTGCAAGTGGCAGGAGGGTTCCTGGCTGTCCTGGGAAATTGGAGAGCTGTGCTGACACTGAGAGGCTGGCAAGAGTTTATCCCACCAGTGAGGAGTTCCCCCTAAAAATGAGCATGGGAAGCTGACAGGGGAACCATCTCAGTTTGAGATTTTTCACCTCTCAAAAGAAAATCAGAAATGGAATTAAAAATGGGATTTAGTTTCTCAACTTCTCCCACTGTTTTTATCTGCTTTTGTATGTTTCAGTGCCTTCACAGATAATGGTAGAAAAATAATCATGGTGTAATAAGCTACCTTTCAAGCTTGTTTAGGTGCCAAACTTCAGGATGCTGCCTTCAAGGTGAAGCAGGGTACCAGGGGTGTGAACTGAAGTTGCCATCCAAGGTGCCTGCAGAAGAACAACAGCAAGTGGGATCCATCAGATCAGTGCCCTTCCTTCCTATTCAGCCTGGATTTCAGCTTTTTTTTGTTGTTGTTTTGTTTGTTTGGTTGGTTGGTTTGGTTTGGTTTTGTTTGTTTGGTTGGATTTTTTTTGTTGTTTTGGCAGGGGCATGGATAAAAAATCCACCAAACAAACCCAGGAATGGGCATTTCTGTTGCAGGGAAGCTCAATGTCTTGCTCATTGAGAGTGGAGCTCTGTACTCCAGTCCAGCTTTCTCCCAACCTTGGTCCCCACAGTACCCAGGAGAGCCCTGCTGGGGCCCAGAAGCCCCCCAGGAGCAGCATGAGGAGCCTGATATGCCACCATCAGAGGGCTGAAGTTGTCAGCTGCAAGGATGAAGAATTTGAGGTTGGCTGTCGGAGCACTCCGAGCTCAGGAGGGGTTTGGAGGAATGCAAGCTGGGGTTACATAAAACACTGACTCATGCTGAGAAATCACGAGTTTTGAAAGTTTCAGCTGAGGAACGAGCAAAACCTCAAGCTGCATGTAGCTTACAAATCAACAGGAACCGGAGGATGCTGGGGACCTCTGAAAATCTGGCCCTGGCATGGGGTTTGTTTGAAGTTCTGCCACTACTCCCAGGAGGAACCGAGAGCCATGTACATCTGTCAGGGGGAAAATATGGCCCTTCGTTATTCCAAGGGAAGTCAGCCTGGGCATTTCAGCTTCACCCATTGGAAAGAACTTCCTACGATAGAGTAAACAGAAGTTATTTTTTTCCCCTCTATTTTTTTTTATTTTTTCCACACCACCAGGTATGATATTGAAAAGTACGTCATCCAGGATATTTACTTTTTGTCAGGATATCTAAGCATGCAGATTTTTGTGGTTTCATTTACCGGGCAAAAACAGTTGTGGATTTTGGCAGTCTGAGTCAGTCTATGGTTTCTGTGAATGCCTGGATGTGGTTCTTCCTGGGGTATTACGGGTTACTCAAATCGTGTCCCATTATACAGGTAATTTGTGTGCCACAAAGATGGTGTGTACATATGAAAAAGAAGTACAAGACTGAGATTTCCTGCCATGTGTTAGAAACACTGGCCAAAATCATTTGCACTGTGATATTTAAATCAGACTTCTAAAATCCATGTTTGGAGACATATGTAAGTAGTTGATATTTGGATCCTTTACAATTTTCTCTCTCTCCTCTTATTTACAGTAGATACTCAGCATCTCTCTCTCTCTCTCTCTCACACACACACACACACACACACAAAATCAGTTAAATTATTCAAGGGCTTAAATAAAGCACTGGTTGCCTGCCTGTGCTTATCCAAATTTGAAAAATCGTTTTCTGCTTTCAAGTTTTATTTCTCTTTTCTCTCAGTCACAGTCTCTCTCTCTCTCTCCCCTCAAACACACTGATGGAAAAAAATGAACATGTACAGATGGGCTGTTCATTTTCAGTCAGGTTGCTGTTTAAATATGGCATCAGGAAGAGTGTTAGAAATACAGTTGTACGTGAGGCATCCCAACCATCATGTTTGGGCTGCCTCTGCACCACTGCAGTATGCACCATCCAGCCCAAGCAGAGCTGTATGAGGCCAGAGGGAAGTGAAGCCAATGGAGAAAAAACTATTCACAAATCGCATGCCTTTCAACCTTGCACAACGGGATAAAATAAATATGGATTAGTGCTGGGGTCAAAGTTTTTATTGTGTGAAGTACTAGATGTGGAAGGGCCTGAGTTTCCGATATCAAAAAAAAAAAGTACTAAGCGTATAAATGCGCATATACAGATATGTGTATATATATGCATACTAAACATTTATATATATTTATTTGAGCCTTTTTTTGTTTTGCAAAACTCACTTCAACATGCTCCCAGTTAATTTCTCAGCCTCTGCGCTGCAATTGCTAACAATTTAATCACCTTGTAAACTTCTGCAGTGACTAACACCGCGTCTGTGCTTTTGGCACACCACGGGTCAGAAGTTGTTTTAGCAACAGCGGTATGTAAAGCAGACACAGTATTTGTGAGGCTCAGAGCCCTTAAGAATCATTCCTTTCTCTCTGGGCTATCGACATTCCTGAGCACTCACGATGCAGCTGCTGGGCCGCTGGACAGCCCACATATGGCCGTGTGCTGAACAATAGCAACTCGCTGTTGTTCTTGTTATAGGCATCACCATATGTGTTTATTAGAAACAGCAATAAAACGATGACGGGTTTCTCCAGCTATCCCCGCTGCTTGGGGAAGAGCAAAGCGAGGCAGGGATAAAATCAGAGGGTTCTCCCCAGCTTTGGGGGAGCTGGATGATGAGGTGGTGCAGTCCCACTCTTTTGGGAAGCGTGGATGTTTATTTATTGGTAACATTGCCAAATTACTACTGGTCCTATAAATGGACACTGAGCCTGAGTCCTCTCTCATTCTGTTTTATTAGAGAATTGTTGGAAACTTGAAAAAATTGAATCCTGAAAGTGTTGGCATCCACAGTCCTGTTCCACCAGGGCCTGCCTTTGAATAACCTACCCTGAGTCATGGGGGTGAAACATTCCAGCACTTTCAGGAGCTTTATCAGGACCACACTTGGCACGTACTTCCATCACAAACACAACCAGACAGTGTGGGATCACCTTCATTGTTGGGCTGCTGCCTTGAAACCACTTTCAAATTACAGAAATTTGAGCTGAACACTCGGCATGTTTCAGATGGAGGGGTTGAAGTGGTCATCAGAAGCCCAAAAGAAACACAGAAGTGGTTTAAGGTTGTTTTGACATCAGTGTAAAGACAAGGGAGTCCTAGGGAAGGGATGTTCAAAGTTGAAAGTGAAGATGAATTAAGACAGTCAGATTGAACATCTGAATCCTCACATGCTTCATGTTCTGTATTATTTCTCTATGGTTTCACTATTTGCTATGCTTAAAAGCAAGAAGAAAGGACAAAGAAACTTTGTGAGCAAAACCAGCAGAGTTAATAATATGATGTATCTAAATACGTAACCTAAGCATAATTTTGATATTCTTGATTGTTATAAACTGTAGAAATCAATGGGGTTGAGTACTTACACATAAAGGGAGATGTGAACCTTTGCATGCATAATCCATATTTTTTCATGTTCGAATCTTGATTTTTTTCTTGATAATTAGTAGTTTCCTACTTCCTGTCTTGACATCAAAATAACAAACCTTAGCCACTATGAAAAAAAAGCACTAAAACACAATCAGTTTCAAAAATGAGTTTGCAATGCTGAGTTGTATTGGTTTTACTACAACCTTCCAACTGTGGTAAGAATACGATTTCCACTCTTAGTTGACTTCTTTTTTACTTCCTATCCATAAAAGTAAACAATTCTAGATGATGTTTTACATCCTTGAAAAGTTCCCAAAACAGGATTTTCCACTGAAGCTGCAACTCCCTTGGCTTGCATTCTCTTTTCTTTCCTTTCTGTTTTTTGTAGCACAAATCAATTTTGTGACTATACCAAAACTGTACTGCTAAATCCTGCTATCTTTAATTATATTGCTAACAGAATAAATGGTGTAGTTAGTTTAACCTCACCGAAGTCCCTGTTTCATTCTCCCATTTGCACGTAAGCTACTTTTTACAGGCTATTGTTTTCTTTCCACAAAAATTCAAACTACTTTTTCTTTTGAATGAGCCCATCCACTACTTCTCCACTTATCAGCTTGGCAATGTTGCTGTATTGGTTTCACACAGTTTGATAACTTTGTCTTGAATGGATCTTTGTCTTGGTTTATTTTGCTAGAAGAAGTTGTTTTTCAGCAAGCACCTTTAATTCCACTTCCTTTCAGTTATTGTCTCCTGAAATATCAGCATGTGGGTTAAAAATAATCTGTTTATAGCTTTTGAAGGGCAACAGTGGATCAGACAACTTTTTGCACTTCTTATTCATTGTCAGTAATTCCCATCCTGCACCTACAAAAGGCAATCAGGGCTTTGCCATTGAGTGAAATAAAAGCAGGATGAGACCATATGGTTCTTGTTAAACAAGCCTCATCTTCCTATTGTTGATACTTATCTCCAAAATAAAGTATTTCTGCAGAAAGCATATTCCCATAGCATGTTCTCTTTCCAATGACCAGCTGGTTGCCAGTTTGTTATTTGCACTGCAGTAGACCACTTTCATCTATTTCTATTCCAGTCCAAGAACACCATTTGTACATTGTCCAACTTGGAAATGTTAATCTGACACCATTGGTCACGGGCCTTTTAACTTCAAGTGGCAAACTTCCAGCTAGCTGCCAGTTGAATATTTACACTGGAATCTTTCTTAGCCCAGAAATAAACTATTTGTTCACCATAAACATCAGTAACAAGCCAATAATTTCTACAACACCCATGTAGGAAGGTACAGCCCACTGCACTTTGCTGTTGGCTTCTCCATAACCTCCTAAGTAGCTCCTTGGGGAGATGCTGCTTGTCTTGAGCCAAGATAAATGTATCTATTTTCCTCTCCATGCATGTACATATTTATAGTCATGGATGTTACACACTTATATTGAATAGCAAGAAGCGGGACCAAACTTAGGATGGTTGGGCAGCTTCTCCCGAGACCCAGGGCTGCCTGTAATGACCAAAACACCTGGAAAACCCCAATGCCAAAATATCCAATTGCTTTGGCATCATCCAAAGCCCCCTGTGCACAACCACGAGAGCAGTGTTCGAGAACGAGGCAGCACTGGATATACTTGAATGCAGCTTTTCAGAAAGCAGAGTGGCATAAGTCCTGTGGGATTTTGCTTAGATCGCTATTACTTCCAGCAATACAATTTATGCTTCCTGAAAGAATATTATACTTTGGGCTCTTTTCAATGAAATAAAAGACCGGGGGGAGGGAGGGGGGAATGTTCTGCTTGGTTCTGTGATTTAACTTAAGGAATGCTATGCAGTGGCAAGGGTGTGTTCCATGTACTTTGTTTGACTCTGTTAAAATACAACATTTCCTTTTTACATATTCCTGTGGCGACCTGCGGATGGGAGAGGCCAAAGAAAGACTTCAGTGAGTTCGAAATGTAAACTTCATGAATGGAAATCCCCTCCTTTAAAGAAAAAAGAATAGCAACAATAATATCCTGTTCTCCCCTTTGCTTTTCCTATTTAGTCAGATAATATACCCATCGCCTGTTGTATTACCTTGGTTGTTTCAAGTACAAAAAATAAAATATCAGGTTAGAGGAGAGCCGATCGACTGATGACCCTTCAGAAATACTTGAACAAAACCTCTGAGGACTCTCTGGGATGCAGAACTGACATTATTTCTGGACACCTTAGCACCTACCTGTGCATTTAGCTCAGCATCCCATCCACCTGCACCTCACAACCACCAGGAAAATCAAGGTAAAAATGCTAATACCGGCCGGCATGAAAAGAAAGATCTTGAAAATGCTCATTATATGAGCTTAAGAGAACGTGTGCACCCCACGTCAGGCTTGAATCTGAGACTAGATGAATGCCCCAAGAAAACCAAGATGCTGTCCAAGTACAATTCTGTGGGGAACAGCAGCTACGGGGAACCCTGCTGTCCGATGAACAGCAATTCTTTAGCAATGAACAGCAACTTAATTTTCAGATTTAAACCCTCTGCACTGGCTTTGCACTGGAAGGAAGCAGCATTTGCATTGCCAGTGAGCCTACACCTGAGTTTTGGTGGCCCCACCTGACCTGTCTAGGCAACGAAGTGCCCATAGAGTGGCTGCACACATTTGCTCCAAGGCTCCCAGACATCCCCCCAGAACCCAAAATACTTCTGGGACCATTTGCAGTGTTAGGGACATGACTTACAATATTATTTTGGATCTTTAGGGCTCAGATGCTTAAAAAAAATTGTCTTTGTTGTAGAAATCATGTAAAAAAGGTTCACTTCCTACCCACCTACAGTGCCTGACAGAAAGACATTGAGACACTCACTGTTGTGAGAAACTCCAGTACCTTGTGTAAAAAGCTGCTGTAGCATGAAACCAAGGACTTCTCTTTCCAGTGCTGCAGCTCACTTGCTCCTGTAGTCAACGGGATTTCACCGGGATTTCAAGACATATCAATTTTAATTCTGACCTTTACTAACTTCCTACTGCTTGATTTTTTTTTGCACCCTCAGCATTTCTTCAATTTGGGTGTACGAAGCATATACAACCCTGTAACCATCTACTGCGCACCAACATTTTGATAAACATACATTTTTCTTACCTCACCTAAGGCTCCTCTTGCAATCAAATGAAGGTAAAAAAAATATTTTGACGTCTCGAAATACATTCTCTTTTCCGGGAAGGCAAATAAATAGACCTGACAAAAAATAATGTCATAACAATCAGCAACTACAACTTGATTCTTGCTGCTGTAACTTGAAACTCGTAAGAGAAGGTTAAAGTAACTCAAGTCTGAATTCCTGGCCACTAAAATAGCACCTACTTCTTTTGTGCTGGGTTTTTCTGTACAGCTAATCCTATTTGGAGCAATCCCTGAGCTAGGTAAAACAGCTTCCCCAAAATGCTCAAGGAAACTTGACCATTGGAAATTGGTCTTGTTGACTCCAGCAAAGCAATAAGAAACTGGAGCAGGCAGAACTGTAGACTGGGGAAGGGTGCTTGGACTCCAAGGAAAGAAGAAAATCAAGCCTCTTTTGGAAGAAATCCCATCAGGGGAAAAACAGGAGCCTGCAAAAAGATAACAGGCCTGAGAAGAGTGATGAGAAGACTGTGGAAGAACCCCAGGACACCAGAAAAAAAAGGTTGAGCAGTTGAAGAAAGACTCAGAGAACTTAAAAAGAGAGGCCTGGGGCTAATCTTTCCACTGGTTTATTTTTTTCCCCCTGTTTGTTTATTTCCTACAATTCAGATTTTGGAGCAATTAGTAAAATATCATGCAAATATTCCCTGTGTGACTGCACATGAATAACTTTAATTTCGCTAAACATTTGTTTCGTTGTTCCAAAATACATCTGCTGTTTGCATTAAGATAATCTGCTGAAATATTGGGAAGTAAATTACAGTTTTTATAAGATATTTATGAAACAACTTCTTATTTGTATACTAAATATCTCTGACTACCGTGGCCTGGTTTTTTGGCTGACGTTTGCCTTCCCCAGGAGCATCCATGCCCTGTTTCAATTACAGACTGGGCTGAGTACCATCTTGTGGAAAAGCTCCAACTGGCTGGGAATGGCTCAGTGTACACTCATAACAGGCTGAGGGAATAGTACCCTATCTGCCAGCAGCCTATGACAGAAAATAAAAAATCCAACCCCAAAACAAAGTACAAGGTTACACTCTTGCATTAACTGCGTGGTTTTGCAGAAATTCTGACATGACACCACAGGAGCATGTGTCCCTCCACTCGGATAGGGTGCTTCTATAAATGCCCTTTTAGAGAAACAATGATTAGGCTTGGAGTCTGACCCAGTCCCTGCTTGGTGACCACACACCATACAGGGAAGTAAATTAAAACCATTTTTGGCTGCTTCATTCTCTCAGGGTTGTCCCAGTCTCTTTTCATGCAGAGAAGTCCTAAGGGGTTGGTTAGCATTTCTGCAGCCCAGTCGAGCCTCTGTGTAGCCCTGTTTCCAAGTCTTCAAAGGAGATGTGGAAAATCAGGTCACTTGTTATGTTCCAGCGCTGACTTTTGAGGCTGACTTTTGGTAATGATAACCCTAAGGGCTGCCCCCGTGAGAAGGAGACAGGGTGGTTGGGGATGGTGGAGGATGACAAATGTTGAGATCTATGGGCTGCAGGACTGCACAGCTCTTGCTGTACAGTCAGGAACATATCTGCAGTAGCTTCAAGCCTGGTAGATAGAGCTGTGGGAGCTCAGGGTGGGCAGTGAAACCTTTTTCAGACACGTGTAAATCCTAGATCTCTGCCATAGCTTGCTCTAGACAGGATCTGCATTGCTGGCAGCACCTCTTCATTACAATTAGCTCATGTGTAGCTGCATGAGTTGTAGCCATGTGAGCATGGACACATACGTGACATTAAAGGGGATGCCCATGCTCCCCTTAAAACCCAGCCTAGACTGCTCAGGAGCTGCCATGGCCCCACAGCCAATGTGAATCTGGGCTGTGTGGGGTCTGTGAAACCACAAAGGAGTTTATTGACCTTCCAACCTTCTCTGATTACCTAGGACCCCATGCATTTTTGTGGATAATAACCAGCTGCAGATTCCTTGTCCAGACACAGTGTTTCTGGCTTGGAGGGTTGTGAGGGTTCAGTTCAGAGGTGCTGGCAGTGGAGTTTGGGTGTGCAAATCAGATTAGGTACTGCTGAGCTACCTTGCCTGGAGCACTGTGTTCATCATTAGTATCATCTCGCTTTCATTCCCTGCAAAGCTGCTCCATCCCTAATCCACAGGTTAAAATTGAATGTCCATTTTACAAGTGAATGGGGTGAAAGGAGAAGAAGAAGAACAAGAAGGCCGAGGCATTAGGGTTTGCATTTAGGCAATCTAAATTCTGGAGTCTGGGAAAGAGATGGGGACACTGAAACACTTTAACAGCACTTACCATCTTAACTCACAAATCCCTCTCCAGTTTGGTATTAACATTACCTACTTGGTAATGTTTAAAAATAATAGAAGGGTGGTGTAAACAAAGTCATCCTTCTCTGCTTGCACCCCATGCAGTGCTCGTAACAATGCTTGTATGGTCACATATTGCATTGACCCAAGGACCCCAAAATTGATGCAAGAGAGTGGGGAAACAAGTAGGCAGGGGAAAACCAGCATGGATCAGTCCTCTGATGCTCACACCAAAATAATAACAGCCTGTGGCTGCATGGCCAGGTTCAGGCTGCCTCACCAAGGTAGATCAGTACCCATGTGCCATGCTGAGCCCTGCCTGCTGCCCCAGCTTCATGGATCCAAGGGCTCTGGCAGGGACCACACTGGCAATTGTGCAACCCTGCTCAGCCGCAGATTTCCTCTGGCACCAGCAGCACAATAGCGGGCCTGTTGGTAAACAGGAATTGTTTCCCTGCCACAATAGGGCTCTGGATGAAATCATTCCCCGATACCAGGCAGCCTTGACGTGCCTCCTCTGCTCCCCACCCTGGTTTAGTTGGTAGCGCCTTCCTGCTCCCTGTGGGCCTCAAGTCCCTCATAAAATGACAACACAATAAAACAAAATAATAATGGAATCCATAGAGGCTCTATATCTTCATTGCTCCTAAGAAAAAGTGCCAAGGGAGCTTCACCTGAACACAGGCAGCAGGCTCCCAGCACTGGCAAGGATTTTTCAAGAGATGGAAAGAACATTTTTCAAGCTCTGGATGCCAGTATCCATCTCACCCATCCTCAGCTGAACACCTCCATCAGAAAGAAACAGGTAGTTACGGGAGATGAATCCCTGGATTTGGCAGAGGCATATGGAGTTAAACTCACATTAACATCTAGGGGCTGCCTGAGGAGGGAGATGTCTCTGCTGACAGTCCCACTGTGGAGGCTTCGGCTGGGCTGGCCTGCTCCCAGCATCTCCCTTCCTGGTGGCATCAAGGACCATCGGGCTCTTGCAGAACATTTTGTGGTCGGGGTAATTGCATTGTGTTGTCTTAAAACTGCTGAGGCGTGGCCCTAAATAAAACCAGAGCCCCGGTCTCACTCCAGGCACAGCAGCCCCCAGCTCCCTGAGCATGCAGTCTGATGCACGGCCCAGTCCAGCCTCCCTGCCCTGCTTTTATTTCAGTCATATGGTTATTAATGAATTTTTAATTGCAGAGGGGGAAAAAAGATAAACATATGATTCAGGACAAATACATACATGTCACTCTCTCTTATATTTCTCTATATTTTTTGGTCAATGGTGTCCTAGAACCCAAATGCACCATTTAATTATTTGTGCTGGGAGTGTCAAAGGAACCTACCATTTATTTATATGGTTAAATCAGCTACAGATGTGTGTGTGCTTTTTCCCCTCTTTCTTTCTTTCTTTCAGTGTTGGCATTTCTGACATCTCCAGGTTTTTTTTTTTCCCCTCTGTCATTCAGTGAGGGCATCTGAAAAGCTTTGGGAAACAGCTTGCTACTCCCTCTCTGTCCCTGTCCACCGGGGTGGCCATCCCACATCGCTCTCACAGGACTGTGCTTTTTTCCTGCTCCAAGGCAAGGGCTTGACAAATTAGGACCTCAAACACCAGGAACTGAGGGGAAAAGGAAAATTTCCTATGCCCTGGAGAGCTTGTCTGGTAAGGTAGTCTCATAGCTGAGACCCCACAGCTCATTGCACCTGTGGGCATGTGCTTGAGGAACCAAGTACCGGAGGGAAGGAGAATCATGCTGTTTACTGAGAAGCCCAGAATATTTTTTGTCCCTATTAACAACCTTCCCCTCTTCATTTTTTTGAGCCTCTAAGACTTTAAAGTGACCTCTGATTTTTTGGGGCAGGAATAGCATGGAGTATCTGTCTGAGCTGGACTTTGGCAAAACCTACGTCCTTGGAGGGCTGTCACTGTAACTTGCTTGCATCAGCCACGTGTGGTGGTTTGGGTTTATCCCTGTGAAAAACAGGCTCAGCATTAGCTTTCAGTATTAGCCAGATGACACAGTGAAGTCAGAGATGCTTACTTGACTTTCAGAAATGCTATCAATTTTCTTATTATTTTTTCCCCCCAGTATCATGTTTCTTTTCTTGAATGGAATTTACAGGAGCAGCGTACCAGCCGCTTGAAGAAGCATGCCAAGAATTGCCAGCAAAAATCAGGACAGCCCTACCCCTTTTGGCGGGAGAAGACAATCTCTTTCTGCTTTACCTGGAAGACAGTCATCAAGACTAAGTAGTCCTGGGAAGAAACTTAATGCTGTAGCCAGAAAACGTGCTTCAGATTCTTTTGGCAGGAGACTGATGCTTCCTAGTACCATTCTGGATGCTTAAATGATGCGATAATAGCATATTAGAAGCATTTAGGAGATAGGACCATTAGCAAATGATGATTCATTTTTAAACTTTCAGACATATCTGAACCTGATGTTCATGTTGAAACCCCACTAGCTGTCAGAGAGCTGGAGTGTGAGCGGTGCTGTGGGTGTCAGGTGCTGGCTGCACCCTTGGGGCTGCCCCTGACAGCCCCTTCACCGCACCAAGGCAGCCCAGACACTTTTTAAAGCCAAAGACTCTCACTCTTAAGGACATTTCCAAGCACCATTTGCACAAATCCTCTTTGGGAAACTGGTTCTGGTGTCACTGAGGCCGTCACTTTAAGCTGACCCATATATGAGGAGGATACTCTGACTTCCTTTGTAGCAATTATCCACTATGAACACTATACAATCTGGCTCATCCTGTATTATCTGAAAAGGTACAATACCCATAAAACTGTTTCACATATACATTTGTATACATGAAAGACCTCAAGATGTACTTAAATATGTATATTTATTATATTTTGTTAGCTATCTACATTATTTAGATTTTTCTTTCTTTTTTTTGTGCTTTGTTTGTCTCATGAAAATGCACAGAAGCTTAAGCATGTATACATATGCATGCATGCATACAAAGGTATAGCATGTATATTCAATAATACGCAGTGTGTCTATAAATATATATGTACACATATATGCATATATGTATATACAGATTTATAAACACAAAAATATATATAAATGTACATGCATCTCTCTACCTATCCATATGTATGGGCACATGCTGGGTACATAAAAACAACTGCCTACTAGAACACTGTTCCAAGGCACACCGAGTCCCATGATACAGACTATGAGGCTTCACAACAGCTCCCAGGCTAGACATGTAAGCAAGTCCACTGCGACATAACAGCATACTCCCTCTTACATATTATGAGCTACTTTCATTAAAATTCAACACATTTTTAAATAGGTTTTTCTTGCAGCCACTACTCTCAAGCCTCATTCCTCTCCTGCTCTCAGAAAAAGTAATCCTCTTCTCTGCCTGGCTGCCAACTCCTCCTGGGGCAAGGGCAGCATAACCAAACCAGATTTGGTTATTTGGTATAAGGCACCGATTTCTGGCCTTATTGTCATTGATCTGGCATACCCAGAGGACCTGAAATATTTTAAAATTATCTCTAAAATGACTTTTTATGTCTTATTCCGTAGCAGGCACATTGCAAACAGCATGCAGGTTCCTCAGCAGCTCACTGAGCCAACTGAAATATATATATATATATTTTTTTTTTTGTGTGTGTGAGTTTTGAATGCATAAAACAGCCTGTCTGACAGTTAACAATGGCCTTGCTCTGCAGTGTTTTGGCACGTCCCTGGTGTGGCTGTGCTTGCTGAAGGGCTGTGCTCTGGCTGTGCGCCTCACGGCCGAGAAAGGTGCCGGGGGCTGCCGGGGAAAGGGTCCCGGACCACGGCACTGCAGGGCACCACAGTGCCATTTGGAATTAAAATATTTACTCCTGACATTTTGTGAGAGGAGAAGGGAAAAAAAAAAAAAAAGGCAAAAGCTGGCCATAATTCAAAGTCTCTGCAAAGTCACTGGGAATCTTCCAAAAGGCTTCAGTAAGAGCAGGATTAACTCTCCTCATATATACATAAAATTTGTTGTCTTTTGCATATCAAAGTGGTGAAGCCTCTGTTCTCTTCAACTATTGCTTTTAAGTGTGCTATAAACAGAGCCTTATCTGTCCAAAAAAGAAAAAAAGAAACATTGACAAGGAGGACTAGCTCAAATGCTGAGACAAACTTGGTCACGTTCCTGTAGGGAGAGCAGTACCAATAAAGATGTGGGCTGGACTCTAGATGCCATCGATAATGCGATTTGGATGGTTGTTTGAAAAGTCTTGCTACGTCCCTGTTGTTGTTTATACTGATAAACCCTTCATCATCCTCTCCTGTCCACCCTTGCCCTCCTTCCCACATGTGCAAGGATGCCATATCGCAGCCAGGCTCTGCGGTGGGTTGAGATGGCTCTAGACTTCTCCCAGCCACAGTAGCAGACACTAAAGAATCTACAAAAGCAAGAAAAAATAAGATGATGAAAGGAAATCTTCCTAAGCTGTTGGTGCTTGTTGAACTGAGAAGCCTCACACAACTCCACTTCTCAAATTCCAACTTCATCTCCCTTCTATTCTCCTTAAACTCAATAATGTGTCTGTAGACCAGATGTAACTTTACCTGTTATGTAATTTCTGTGTATTTGTCTGCATCCCTCTTTTCTTCTAGAAGCTTGCTCACTGATGCCTATGTATTCCATTGATACATTCAATCTGCTGTAAATCTGGTCAATAATTAGGCTGATGAGACAAGCTATTTAAAGGACCTGAGTGCAGCCAGATCACCCACTGTACCATGAGCTTCTGGTGACCAGAAGGAGCAAAAGTGATAAAAATCAAATACCCCCATAACCCAAATCCCCTTTTCTCAGCAATTTGACTCTGTGTTGCTCCAAATACATGCAAGGAACACTTACAGTGCCAGAAAAAGGAACATTTATGAAGTGGAGGTTTAGGAGAGGACTGAACCAAAGAGTCAGCGCTGGAGGGGGGTGAGGCTGCAGAGGTTTCACTGGTCTGGCCACATCCAGGCTGTGTGGTGATATCCAAGAGTAGTGAAATCAGAGCAGAAGATACACTCATATATACATGAACACACACATGCACATAAAATCCCACTCTGAATCTATGAAAACCCTGCGGATGCGCTCAGGCTGGTCTTCATTAGCATTTGGACAGAAAAAAACCGGCTTCCTTGTCTTGTTTCCGGACACTGAAAAACATCAGCACTTTTTTGCAACTTCTTGAAATATTTTCAGCATGTGCTGGCCCAGCTTTTCTATGCACCCAGGGAATTATGGAAATACTGAAGACTGATGGAGCGGTGGCACAGTTATGCCCAGGTCAGGAAACAGAAGAGCATTTCCAGCGTATGCTGAAAATTCAGATTCTGTCCAAGTCTTTGGAGAGCAGATGTCAATTATGAATCACATGATTACTCTGCCATATTTTTCCTGGTTATGCTCATTGACTTAGATAAGGTATCATTTTTCACCTACAAAATATGCTGCATATACAATAAATAATATGCACAGTACCATAATAAATATTCAGTATATATGGTGTGTGCATTATAGTGGTCCTGGTAGAGTTATAGCAGAACAGTCAAGGCTGAATTGGCATTTTCATTATAAAGGCTGATAATTCAAGATCAGTAGCAAAAGACAATGAAATACCATCTGCTCACACGCAAACAGCTTTTACAGAGGGGTTTTAAGGTCTTGATGCAGGCAGTTCTGCAGAGAGGACAAAAATGAGAGAGCTCCTGAGACACTGTCTCTCACTGTCAAAGCCCTTCACCTGATTTTGTTCCTCCTTAGATGGCAGCTGATGCTCTTCCTAAATCTCCAGCTTCTGGAGCCAGAAGATATTGTGAGCATCACTGTTCCCGTAGGAGATATATAAATATTTCCTAGACTTTCTGCCATAATAGGAAAGCTTGCAAATGCAAAATCTGCAACTCAACAACCAACATATAGATGAGGTTAAAATGTCTTCCCTGCCACACTTGGACTTCTTGACACTGAGGAGTAGCAACACACATTCAGCACTTGCTGAAGGCCAGGATGGTTTGGGCTGGGGCTGGGGCTGAGGCTGGTGCCGACCTCTCCCAGTGGTACCAAGTTCAGTAACCGGCATCAGGTCAGCATCTGCTGCCTTAACAGCAGCTATTAGGGTGAGTACAGGAGTGGTATGTTACATATTTCCAAAGATCTGACCTCTTCAAATTGGAAATTATTGTCTCTCATGCCATTTCTGCCATAGCTTGTGTGTGATGGCAGAACTCAGTGAAGTACTGCTGAGTCAATCATATCGCTGGCTTAAACCAAGTCTTCACAGCATTTTTAATAGCCTTGGGCCAAGCTTTATATCCCTGCTCAGCTTCTTTGTGATGGCTGCAGCCCATCAGGGAAAGGTTGCACAGGAATGGCCTCATCTAACCAGAAGTTTTTCGGAGCATGGTCTGGAGATGTTCAAAATGGGGCTGGATGGATCCAGGTGAGCAGCTTTGCTGGCAGGGAGGGACAGGAGGTGTTTTCCAGCAGAGGGGATTAAAGAATAAGTGGGAGGCCTGGTGGTAGGTGACAACCTCTTCTTTCAGCACGGCTGCTTACACCTTGAACTAATCACAGTGACAACCAGCAGTGAAACCCTGGATCTGGGGAAATCCATGGGAATTTTGCCCAGACTTTTCCCTTGAGCTGTTACACTCATGGTTCAAATGTATTTCTTCCAGTATATGGTACTTTCCCCTCTAACAAAAAAATTTATGCAGATTTTTTTAGCTCAAACCCAGCAGGCACCTAAGCATCTCCCCCGTCCTAGTACAATAAAAGGACAGCGATGCTGCAGGGTTCAAATACAGGTAAGTGGAAGGACCCACCTCTGACCATGTGACAGTTCACTGCCCATCCTGACACATCTAACAGGTGAGTTTGCCTGTTTTGTAATTCCCCCCTTTGCTGGCTGGCTCTGTATTGATGATAAGTATTATTCACACATCATCGCAGCCTCAGTTCGGCTGCTCTTGAGCCTGTTTCCAAAAGAAGCTGTCACAGACAATAAACACCAAAGTAACCCCACTTCCAATTTAATTGTTTTCTCAAAATATCACTAGCAATTAGACTATATTAGCAACAGATTGCTTGCAGTAGCTCATTCTCTCAGTCAAAACTGGTTTCTTTCTCTTTTACAATCACACAAAACATCTGAAACTAGAAAGTACCTAGGGTGGTTGTTTTTTGTTGTTTTTGGTTTTTTTTTTGACGTCAGAATCAAGTAAACAACTGACATAACTTTTACAAAAACCAAAGTATCTGGAAAATGCAGGAGAAAAATATGGGGTGGCTGGAATTTTTTTATGTTTACAAATTTATTGTGAAAGTTTTAAGAAAATACAGTGACAGCACTGACTGCAGTACAGTAGGGAATGACACTCAATAAATAAAACTAAAGGACTGTGCAATAAATAAATACAAGACTAATATAATATGTTTGTAGCAGGCTGATCAGTTTTAAATCCTTTGCCTAAGGCTGACTTTTACAATAAACAAACCACGCCTGTATGCTTTTCTCTATCGGTGCTGGGTGAGCCCAGTTATTTATGGTTGGGCTCACCTTATTCCCATGAGATTTTTGCCCATCTCAATTTTTTTACCCTTAAAAAAAAAAAAAAGAAAATAAAACCCCAAACAGAGTGTAATCCTGCTCAGAGGTAAGGTACACCTATTCGCTTACTGACACTGCATTTAGGCTTTACTGAGATGTGCTGGGTCCGTAGAGCCACAGCACAGAGCTGCACTGAGGGCAGCCAGACCCTTCACTATATCTTATACACGCCCTTTGCTGTACTGTGTGTGTCAAAATGTGTCCTGTGGTGTCTCTGGGGATTTTTTTCTGAGGCTATCTTAGCCAAGTGACCGCAATCTTTTTATTACCTTTGGTGAAAAACATTAGCCCTTTCTTTTAAGCAGCGCTGCACGGTCGAGGGGGCTTGGAGGGCTCCAGACAAGCGTCTGTAAAACCATCTCTGGCTCAGTGGCTGTGATCACGGGCTAGGTAATTTGTTTGATTAGAGCATCCGTCTAAGACAAAGAAAGTGTAGTGGAGTGAGTCAGGCTCTGGTCTCATTTACAGGTCTGGAGATGCATGGAGAAGCTATTACAAGTGACCTGTGACCTGGCCCACCCTCAGGTGAAACGGCTTTGCCCAGTCACCTCCTGTTAGCCTCAGCCAAATGATAGGCTTCGGGGAGCCCAGGACGCGGCAACGGTTCATCAGACAGACAATATCAGGCCCACTGGCCCAGCCCCGAGCTATGCAGATGCAAAAGCAGATGAATTTTTTAAAAAAAATAATGGGTTTTCAAACTTATTATGGTGATAGTGTTACTTACAACAAATCTGTCTGCAGTTTTGGGGCTGCAGAGATAAAAGCCCTCAGGAAAAATGTCAGCGGCTTGAGTTTATTTATATGTAAGGTAACCATGAAAAATGTCGGCATACCACTAATTGTAGGGCATATTTATTCTGCACAAGTTGTTTTCCACATTAGCACAGTTGTTAAAATGCAGTTTTGCCTCAGGAATATTATAACTTTATCTTCTGTAATTATAAATGTGGATGTTGCTGGGGTACTATATACATTGAAGAAGAAACGTAAGAAATGGGCACTGTAAAGAGGAAAACAAACACAATTAAAAATGTAATGTAGTAATTATATGAAACATACTTGGGAAGTAGGGACCCACGGATAAGCTAACAAAGGATCTACATTGTGTTAGATACTGGCTTTAGATTTGTATGTCTTCTCACTTCAAATTTCTCCCATGGTTTTCCACTCAAACCGACTAACAAGGACCAGTTGGCAAGGCAAGCGTTTATGTGCGGCAGCACATTAATCTGCCCTGTGCAGTCATATTAGAGTAAGAGCAATTTTACTGTGAGCAACTAACCACAGAAATCTGGAATGCAATGGCACAATGGAGTTATCATACAGCAAATGTCTAATGAACATATATATTAGCATCTTTTGACAGAGGAGGGAATATTGCCTTGAGAAATACCTGGCAGATAAAATTGGGAGTTTTCCTTGTGGTGATAAGAGGAAAAATTCAGACATGATTTGCTCACTTGGAATAAGTGCCCAGTTTGCCTGGGAGTCAAAGTTTTCTGGAGAGTGGAACTGTGGTGGTGACCACAGCTGCCAGAGCAGCCAGAGTGTGTGGGCATTATATTGCTTCCGCCTCTCCCTTTGGGTCAGGGGCACCCCAAGTATGGTGCTTGCACAACACAAAAACATGGGTGCACACATAAACCTATTTGTATATTGGGACCAAGAATCTGTTTCTTTCCACAGGGAGGGACCATTTAATGGTGCAGGAAAGCAATTTTTAGCATTTCAGTGTTTTTTGATTTGATTTGGTTTACTGATTCCTTACTTTTATACTAAACTGTGGATCACACCGTCCTGAGTTTAAAAGACAGATGACACCAAATTTCCACTAATATCTTGGCAGGGGTCAAGTAGAAGCATATTTATCATACCACTACTATTCACCTGAGCTTATCAGAAAATCTCTCTACTGGGGCATTATTAGAAACCAGTCAGGTATAAATGAGCCTGAGAAGTTTGGTATGGTCTGGAGGTTTGTCAACCAAAATCCTGGAGCATTTCCTTCCGGCTCCCCTTTGAACACCCTATCCCATCTCTCATCTACTACAGCTTCCTTTTTTCCCCCCTTTTGTTCCCCTCCAAGGATACTTACTGCCCTCTAAAGGCTCCTGCTACTTGTGTCCTTTCTCCCTACACTGCATTTCCCCCCATGCCTATCCCCTTTTCTCTCTCCTCTAGGTTTTGGCAGTCTCCTGTTCTGCTGAACAGTGAAAATTAAACACTCTAATCTTTCCTACTTTTTCACTCAGGGATATGGCCAGTAAGAAATCTGGACAGTGATGTACCCTGCCAGCTCATGGGAAAAACAAGGAGAGGGTCCATTGTAAGACTTGGTCTTTGTGCTACCTAATTTTCCTAATTTTTTTTCCTGAAACTAGGTATGCTAGTTCTAATTTGTGCTCCTTGTCATTTCCTCCAAACTCATTTATCAACCTTCAGAGCTCCAGTCCCAGTGCTGCTGCTCCCCAGACCTAACAATGTGGAGCCCCTATCACGATGACAACCTCCAACAGGCACAACAACTCTCCATGAGCTTCGCATCACAGACCTCCCCAAAGTGCATAACCCACAAGAGTCATCACCTCAAAGGGCTGGAGGGGATTTCCAGAGGTCATCAGTCCCTTTCCTGGCCGATGGCACCTGTGTCATTCCTGACAGATGCTTATCTTTGGGGTTTTAAGGCCTTCAGTGCTGGAGACACTGCCACCTCCTCAGGCAGTGCCTTTCAGTGCATCGCTGTCTTTATCACAAGAGGGTTTTAACCTGAATCTTTCTTACTGCAATTTAAGCTCATTACTTCTTGTCCTATCTTCAACAAGCGTGGGGAACTGATTATTCCCTTCCTCTTTGCAGTGGTCCTTTACATTTTTTAGTATTGTTTTGTTGACACAGACGCTTCTCTTCATCAAAAGCACTGTCTGAGGAGAGGTTTATCTCTCCATCGCTGAAACCAGCATACTTTGAGCTATAATGTCCACTGGTGGCATTTCTATTGTAAACTCACTTTACAAAATGAACTGAAAACTGAAATGAAACCTCATTGAAAAGCTCACATTATGGGAATTTATACTCCCTTTTTACTGTGCCTTAAAATACAAACAAGACTATTTTTGACTTATGTGTAATTGAAATAAAAATAAGCAGACTCAGCTTTGCCAAATGCCAGTGCTGAATACTCATCATTCAGTATGCCAGAAATTATCATCTGGGCTTAAAAATAATAAAATTTCAGAGATACATATGAAGCTCTTCTTAATTGCCATCTGGGCTAGGTTCTCTGAGAGCTTGAGCTAGGCTTCTACTCACTTCAGTCAACTATTCATGCACCAGAAAATTAGATGTCTTGCCCATGTGCTGTGGGCTAATGGGTATGAAAAAGCCAACACATCTATTTAAGATGGCACAAATTACTCCCTGGAAATGTCTTCTTTTTTTCTCCTAAGAGGGTGCCTAGGCATTAAAGGTTTTCAGAACAAAAACCGCAGTGGAGCAAGTTATATTTTCACAGACTTTCTCCCCAGTGACGCATTGACTTCCCTGTCGGTACACTTTCTTGGTTTGGACAAAAGCTGAAATCCTCACATCGTCTCACATCTTCAAGGTCTTTAATAAAGATGACAAACATCAAAATACCCACAACAATTTCACCAGCAGGTTAATAGCTTCTACAGAAAGCTGTGTTTCTTATTGCTTTAGAGTATTTCAGACTAAAAAAAGCCACGTTCACTTCAATGGTGCTGTACCACTTTGCAGATGTCATTGACTCAGGAATGTGTTCAAGCTGAGGAGCAGCCTAATGGGTATTTTTTGGTTTCTACAGGCACATTCTTCTTACTTCAGAGTTTTAGGAGCTACAACTTTTCTAACCCAAAGCTGCCTACACTTCAGAAGAGAACTGGCTGTACATCTGCTTGATTGATGCCCAACCTTTTGGCTGACTTCTGGAAGAGAGCCTTTCTTCATCAAGGACTGAGTTAGCATATGCTGCCTGCTCTCAAGTGTTCAACGAACAGTTAAAGGTGTCTTTTTCAGAGGGCTTCTGAGGCCAGATAATTTTGAGGCCACAGATTTGATCCAAGGTCCTTGTCTTGCAACAGAAGTAGAAAGCTGCATGGAAAAAAAAGGAGATAAGGTTCCCACATACCTCTACTGGTGGGAGTGAGGAAATAATGAACTAATAAGCTCAATAATTGGGACTTTGACAATGGTTAAGTATTGGAAACAGTTCACATTGTACAGAAAAAAATTTCCCCTGCTATTCTGTTTTGGAAAACAGCAACCAACTGCTTCTGAGGTTGTAGTCAGGTGGCTGTATTTACTAATCACTAATGAACACATCTGCATGAACTTGTCTTCTTGCTTTTTGAGACAATTTATATCATCTTTTCTGATATGTACAGGCCCCTTATGGAGCCCCGTAAGTCCAACCCAAAGTGCCAAGGTGCCAAATTTTGACCAAAACCACATTAAATGACCTTTAAATCTCTCCTTACTTTCATCGACTCAAGCAGTAGGTTGTCCTTGTCCTCTTAATGAAGTTAAAATGACAACAAGAGACTCTTACAATGAAGTGACAGAGCTCTGGCACTTGCTGTTAGTGAAAGGTTCTTAAAATATGTCCAGACATTCAAAACTAAAACCACGTTTCAGCTTAGCAATCTGCTCTTGGGCTTTCAACAATGGTAAAATTAGTCAGATAAAGTTTCTTCTCAACAGATTTCCTTGCTCCAAAAACAAGCTGGAAACTCTTCTTGTGCCAAAGGCAGATAGGTAGATAGACAGATAGATAGATAGATAGACAGACAGACAGACAGACAGACAGACACAGACAGAAAGAAAGAAAGAAAGAAAGAAAAAGAAAGAAAGAAAGAAAAAAATATTTTTACTTTTTGTCATATTTCTTTATACTGTGCTATCAGGATGCAAAATGAAAAAGCGAACATGAAATGGTTCCAAAGGTACTGCTTGGATTCAAGATATCCCTATTTTATCAAGAAAAATCCACTGGGGGAGGTACTGAAACAAGAGGATGAGGGGGTAATAACAATTGTGTTAAGCTGTGGGTATATGAGCCAGGCCAAAATATCTCCTTGGCTATGGGGTTATTGAGGCAGGGCTGATAGTTTACTGGATCAAGTAGGAATAAAACAACCAGCTCTGATTTTCTTGCCACACGCATGCACCACACCCTTTGAAACCCAACACAATCAGATGAAAAGCTTTGGATATATTGGCATTTAATAATTGCCTCCTACTCAGTGAGGAGCAAAGCTTTTTCTTCTCTTTCTTCCCTCTCCTCCACAACAAATTCTCACTAGGATTTTTTTTTCCACTACAGACAGCAAACATAATTACACAACAGATCAGAACAGCTTACATAATGCCCTTTATAGAAACCTGACTTACCTCAGAGGCATATTAGCATTTCTTATGGGTTTAAGGGGTGAGGGATTAATTACAGATTTTCAAAATATGCCTAATTACATATTTACTGATAGAATAAATAATTCACGTTTCATAACTCACCATGAAATGACTACTTTCTTTTGAAGGTTAAAAATTCGAGGCTTGAAGAATGTTAAAGTTCAAACTCTAAATAAAGGCTCCTAATCCTTTATAGATCAGCATTTTACTCACATGAAAAATACAACAGAAAGTCACTCTTTCACCTGAGTGACTTGTAGACCCCTTGAAATTTCTCTCTTGGCAATCTATCAAACGAAACGAGCAAAACATTAAAAATGTGATTTGTTCATTTACTTTGGCACTTGGGTGGATCACACAGGATTTCAGGAAGCAGATAAATGACTGGAAAGCATGAGTTTCCCTGCTTCTTGGCTTTTGCATCGGGTAGAGGTGGGACCAGCAGCATCCCTCCGTACAGCATGGTGTGGGCAGTGGGTGGTACCCTCCTCCCAGGGCTGGTGTGGGGGCTGCTGCTGTGCTGTGCCTGGCAGTGGCAGCCAGGGACTCCTCACATCCTTGCAAGCCAGAGTGCCTTTAAACGCTTCATGGCATTGGGTCATTTGGAAGCATAAATCAACTTGCCCCTTTCCTGACCTGCCCTAACGTACAGCCAGTGGTTTCCTCTGTTATATTTTATTTTAGCCAGAGTTAGCAAGAAGAATATCCCTACAGCATTTAGGGAATATACAAATTATTACAGAAGGGCAAATAACTGCCTGCAGAAAGGAAATAACTGTTTCTGAGCATTTTAGATATTAAAAAAAAAAAAAAAGGTGCCTTCAACAACAATAAGTGCCATGTTAAGTAACAACAGATACCACAGAAAAGAAAGGAAGGCAGACCCCAGTGACAAGTATGACTGGTCTTGGGGTTTGAGGTTTAATAGACTTACAAAGGAGGAGTAGGTTGGAGGATCTGGCCCAATATTGCTCCTATGTATATATATATATGTGACAGCCAAAATCTATGCCCACCAGTCCTGGCACGTTATGGAAAATGTTAAAAAGAAGCCCTCAGATGAAAAAAGCAGTAGGATATGGAGAGCAAGTGACCAGGCTGTCATCCCCTGGTCATCCCACTACAGGACAGCTCCCTAAGGGACACATAGAGAACAGTTCTCCTGGCCAGCTCATGCTTTCTCCTGCTTAGTTCTCCAAGTTTGTGAAGATACTTACAATAAAGCCAGTATATCTTTTAAAAAGAAAGACAAACAGGGAATATTCATAGTGTATAGCAATGGATCTTACCTATTCAACTGTAAACATTCCAGAAGACAAAGAAACAATGGTTTATAGCATAGACATAGTTGTAATTAATTTGTAGACAAAAGTCCATGTGTTTTGGACAGGTACATGAAAATAGAAACCTGCTATTCAGCATTTTAATTCTTCAAAAGAGAACTAGGTGTATAGAGTCACATAAACCAAAACAACCTGATGCTTGATGAGGCTCCCGTCCCAGTTCAGCCTTTCTTTTTGTGCCACCTTGTGCAACCTTAAACTTTCTATGATCCCCTTCCCTTAAAATGCTTTCTACCTTATAAACTAAAATGATTGTGTATAGACTAGTTATTGATTTAATTGAAGCAGGTGGAAAAGTGGAAACCCACTCTCATAACCAGTTTGGGAACAGGAATGCTATTTTCATTTTGGAGCAAAGGGTCTACTTTTTCATGCACTTTGCACATTTTTAGTAGTTTAAAATTAGAAGCCTATGGAAAAAGAGTTCTTTTTTTTTCTTCTTCGAATAATGCCTTACTTTCAGTCCTGTTTTCAATAATAATTTCCATATCAATGTATACTTAAAAATAGGAGAAAATATTCTGGGTAAAGCACTGATAAAATTGGTTAATCCAACAGAGATGACTCCACTGTAAAATTTTGTCTCTCAAAATGCTCAGCTTTCCCAGAGAAAAACTCACACATTTGATCAAAATGCAGCTGTTTCCTTCATTAATAATTGCGTTTCATCCATATTTAAGTGTAAATACTTAATTTAGGTTCTAAATTATTTAAGGTAAAATACTCAACATCATGAAGTGGGAGAAGGCAGTCAGTGGTATGAGGTGGTAGATGAGGGGCAGCTGAGCATCCTTAGCCATAACTACAAGCAGTGAACACCTTAGGACAGATTTATAAATGTACTGCAAGCCATTTAAAAAGTCTTCTCCCTCTCTCGCCCACACAATATTAATTACCTGTGCCAGCTTTTGCTAATTCATTTTCCTTTCACCTCAGTAAACGAAGCTGCTGCTCAAAATAAGTAGTGTCAAGATACAGCATGAAGTAGCTGTGGATACTCCAAAATTGGGGTTTTTTTTTGGGGGGGGAGGGGGGTAGGGAGAGAGAAAGAATAACACCTGTAAGTTATACTTCCAACTAAGTTTCATTCACTGAGTCGTGTAAATAAATATCCAGCCAGTTTGGTCCCCATCTCACAGCCTCGGCACAGCAGCTCTAATTACTCATCTGTAAACAATGCAGACAAGCCATCGCTCACCGCCGCGCTACGGCTCATGGCCACACGTTTTCCATCCTACCTGGGCAAATATTAAAATGAATATAATCGACTATATTTTAAGGGTAAAGTTATCTGCAAAGCCCAGTGATTCATGAGCTCCTCCGAATGTACATAAAGTGCTTTAGTGAAAGCATTTCCTAAGGGCCTGATCCAGTCGTGCTTCTCAAACCCTCCGCAGCTGCCTAGGCTGGAACAGAAAGGTCATTCAGTCACTGAAGGCCAATCCATCACTCCCATTAAAAAAGAAAATACCTAAACTGCTCCACAGGTTCAATTTGTGGATCTGATGGGAAGATACTGAAAGAACAGCCAAGGTCCCCTTCCCCAGGGAGATGAGGACCAACACAAAGCCTGTACCTTTCCTGGGGCTAATTTTGAGGATACAAGCAGGAAGCCAGAGGATCCCAGGAAAATTCCTGCCTTGGAGCACATCTCTTGTCATCCTCTTGTTTGTAACATGCCAGTGCTGCAAGGCAAGGAGCTACTGTGCTCTTCCATACCAGGACCTTTCTCCCTACTTGCCCCCCCCTCAGTATCAGGGGGCTCCTGAATGAAAAATACAGTGTTTTGTTAAGTCCCATGATAGGAAAAGTAAATGTTCGTTCCAAAACACTCTCCCCCAACCTGTAACTTAAGAATGGAGGATCCCACTTTCTCCAGGCTGTGTGTGGCCCCTCCACTGTTCTAACCATGCTGACACATCTGCCCTGCCTCAGGAGAGTCAGTGGTGATACTGGGGATGGGTGCTGCTGTCTCCTCCATGGAGATATCCAGGTCACAATGGGGCTGCATGGAGATGTTCACCAGCCAGGGAAAGCGTACATCCCTCTGTCATCCCTTTAGCAATGGTACACCAAACTGCAAAACATCCCTATTCCTTGGGGATTCCCTGCGTCCTGCAGACTCAGTGGGCAACTTCAGCCTCATTGAGTTTGGGCAACCAAGGCTGAGGGAACTTCTGCAGGGGATAGGTGTGAAAACCAAACGGGACATTGCACAGCTGATGGGAAGGGGGCATTTTTCCACTTTGAGCACCAGCAGCTCCCTGAACTGCTATGGGTCAGCAGCGAAAGAGGCTGGACATCATCGCCCCAGAGAGCTCCCTCCCTCCCCAAAGCAGGGGAGAGAACAAAGAAGCCAGAGCAGGGACTGACAATGCTGCTTGAAAAATGTATTCCAGCTGCTCTCCTTAAACTGCAAGCTACGTCCCAGTTGTTTGTGATCAAAAACGTTTCTAAAGAGGCATTTCTGGGGTTTGATAGGACCTGCCTCCTCCAGACATGGATGTTTTGGAAAAAAAAAAAGGGAGGCAAGGAGAAAAGAAAAAGCAATCTCCTCCTGGATCTCATCTTTTCCATTCAGATTTCGAGCACCAGAACCATTACCAAATAAAATGTCAACTTTTTTCCCCTCGTTCATTAACCTTTGATGCTTACTGTACAGCCCATTTCAGTGCTCACGGGGGACTTGAGAGGCTCAAGTCACAGCATTCATTTTACTCAGGGCTTAGGCACAACTTGAACCACAGTCCAGAAAGGAGGGAGGGGAAGGGAGGGGAAAGGCTGTTAGCCCAATCCTGCCTCTTCAGCGCTTTACATGTTTAATAAAGATTGAATTCAGAGAGAGGGGGAACCCCCAACTTAGTAATAATTCCCTTCACAAGTTCTACCATAATTAAAAAATAGAGGCAAGGTCATGACGAGTGCTATTGAAAATAACAGACAGACCTGTAATTATAGCAGGGCCAGCTAAACCAAGGGTTAAAGGTCTCTTAATACTCTGTCAGCATTTCCACTATAACCCCTCAGTTTCAGGGGTTTACAGCTCACACATAAATATTTGCTGCAGGCCAAAAATGGCCCTTCAAGGGGTCAGCAAAAGGAGGTAAATTTTATTTACAAATTTATAAAAAATGGCCTGGCTCCACAGAAGTGGCACGTCCCTCACCAACACCACCAGTGCAATTCATGGGGATGAGGAGGGAGAGCCAACCATGAGACCATATGGGGTGGGTGGAGGAGCTGGAAATACATTTTAACCAGAGCAAGTGGCTCCAAATCCACAGAAGCCCTGTACAGAGGTAATGATCTACAAATATAGTATGTATTATAAAGCTGAATCCTTAAATAATAAGGCTGTATTCCTACCATGAATTATACAGATAATCACTCCCACTGTTCAGCCAAGCATGCACATAAGTCTTTGGAAGATGAAAACCTAAGGCCTTGCTAGCATATTGGTTTAACTTAAATCAGTACTTTAATTGATTTATTTAAGCCAGTGCCAAACCCAGTGTGACTCCCTGATTTCTGATGAAGAGTAGCTTATTTCAGTTTAGTTTAAAAAAGCATATCTTGACTTTTTCTCCCCCAAAGCATTCCTTCCTCCCTTTTTCCTATCTGTATTTACGTGACCCTGAGTTGACATTAGTTCAGTGCTTAAGGATTAGAAGAGGCAAACTGGCTGTGACCTTTTCCAGGGCTCCTTTCCTTGAGGGACTGACCTGCTGCCAGTGGTCCATGGCCAGAGCAACCACTTGCACCCCATAAATACAGCCATTTATTGGTTGGGGAACCTAAGCTGTTACTGCTATCCTTGCAAATCCTATTTTCTCTTCTTCAAAAGTCCTTTAAAAAGTTTCTGGTGCTCAGGAAAAAAAAAAAAAGAGAGCTTAACAAACCCAAACTAACATCATCCAGAAAGCTCAGAAAACCATGGTGACAAATAAAAAGGGTCCTGAATTATGGAAAAAAACACAGCACAGACCCTTGTTTGTTATTGGTATAATATATAAGCCAGGTTCTGGTTTTTGGGAGGTTATCTCACCATTTTCCAGTGCCTGCCATTAGCAATCAAAATTAAGGCAGTTTGGTTTGCAGAGGGGGTTTCTCCACTGCCAGCTGGTTCAACTGGACTGTTCTTCTCATGTGGCCACACATAACACAGGATTTTTAGACATGCCTTCAGGTTCAGTTAAGGGGAATGGCAGCAGAAAAGCAAGAGCACTAAATTATCTTGGATCTAGTGAAATTCATTTATAAGAAATTTTTGATGGTCCAGAAGTGAAGAGAGGAAAACACTCAGCTAAAATGATTAACCAGGCAAACCCTTCCAGTAAGTATTATTTTCATCTCCACCTAAAAATGTCATAAAATAATACATTACTTTTCCTCACTAACTTCAGCATATTTTTCAATGTGATTCTAGAGAGACTTGGGTTTTGGTGTTTTTTTTAAGTGAAATTATATTGAGGATGTATAACTTTTTTTTAAAAGTTTCTAACAAAATATTTATTGTGCAAGACCCAGAAGATAAAAAAGATGCAACTGTTTTTCTTGGTTTGTTTTGAGGTTATTTACTTAGAACTAAGCACCTCATTTTTCTTGTGTAGAAAAAGTAATTATGCAGTCAAAAGAATTATGACCCACATACTTCAAAACATATGAAAAATGTAAAACTTTATTACATACATTAATTTCTAACAAAGGATGTCTCCAGCATCAGTGTAACTGCTATAAGGCGGATAACTGATGTATGGTATATTTGTTGATGTTCCTCCCAAATGGGTTTTATAAAGGCAAACAAACAAATAAACAATTTCTTTCGTTATGTCTCTCTCTCTTGTATAAATTTCATCAGCCTCATACAAGGGACTGTAGGCTTAGAGGAGTGGGTTGTCCGTGGATTTATTATTGTTTTTTTTTTATTAAGCTAAAATATTCTGCTCAAGCAAATCTGTTCACCATGCTTTCCTTTTATTATCTTTCCATCTCCTGCATTTCTCAAAGCAGGCAACCCCAGCTCCTGCCCCTACCACTGCCCAGGCTGAACCCAGACTCCCTATCGTGGGCAAGTCCCCCAGGTCCCTGATTTAGGGTTGGGCTGCAGAGCCAGGATTGCTCCTGACATCCCAGTCAAGCAGTTTTCTACGTGCATTCGGAGCAGAGGTCTGTGGAGTACTGCTATTTTTCTCCCCCTGCTTTCCAACCCCCAGCTGAATTTCTGTGAGCTGGGCAAGCTCATTCCTCCTAAATCAGCTGGGCTGGGAGGCCGTGGCAGGAGTTGTAAAACCAAAGTTCACAGCATCCTTATCTTTAGCTGAGCCACTTTAACTTTCTAACTATACATCTGGGTACCATATCCAAGAGGAAAAGGATGGCCATTTAAAATGTCAAGAATAACTGCAATCAGTTCTCCTCAGTGCCTCTCTTGAAGAAACAAAACAAAATTGAAGTGTGAAAGACAGATTCAAGGTAGTCTTATCATTTAAAATGAATGAAAAAATGAAACCTGTTTTTTTTAAATTAAAACAACGACTTAATCAAGAAGAGACCTAATCTGCTTCCAACACGTGTTTATTTATCCTTGCTATTTTCAGTGCAATATCTATATATAAATATGTAAATTTAGTATGATTAGGCAAATATTCTGCTCCATTGATAGATGTGACATAATACTAGAATTCCAAAAAAAAGGATTCATGGCATCCAACAAATAATACACACAAGTAAATACTGGAAGTTTCTATTTCAGCCATGCTGAGTTATCACATGGATTCAGCCAAATACAACGTCCTGCATTCTGATTTAAGCACAGTCCTCTTTCAGCACAGACCATTTCAATATTTCACAGTGTCTTGTCAGGGTTTAAGGACTTTAGGGAGAAGCTTGGCAGCTTCTCTTGGAGAAGAGGGCTCTGCTTATATCTCCTTGTGGTCTGCTCTTGGCATGTCTGGACACCAAATGGGAAAGTTGCCTGAATGGCATAACTAAGACTTAAGATCTTCCATTAATAATTATGTTGCAGTTCATTTGTGTCCTAGTCCTCCTTTATATGGCCTGGGCTCATCCAGGTGTATGGAAGTCTTCAAAAAGCATGGAAATCCCTAAATAAATTTCTGTGTCTGACCTCTCTAAAATCAGCGGAAATTTGAGCTTGATGTAACCTTGAGGCCCATCTTCAGTTGAAGTATAGTATTTTGGGAACTCAGGACAAAGGGGAGGGAAAGATCTATTTCAAGTTATACCTAACCCAGGAGAATCAAAGCAACCCTGATGGCTCACAGCTTTAGCTCCAGGAAGCCTCCCCCAGTCCCTGAGCATTCCTAGGCTACTTGCTACCTTTAAAACCCGAAGCCACAAGTCTCTCTACTCTTTTGCACCTTCTTGAGTCCTCTCTCCCTTCTCCTACTACCCATGAAAAAAA
The DNA here is from genome assembly GCF_009829145.1 of Chiroxiphia lanceolata. Lineage (NCBI taxonomy): Eukaryota > Metazoa > Chordata > Aves > Passeriformes > Pipridae > Chiroxiphia > Chiroxiphia lanceolata. The sequence goes on from NC_045639.1 coordinate 12,055,343, forward strand.
GCTCTCAGTGTTTCCAACATGCTCATCACAGGTATCAAGGGAAAAGTGGACCAGTGCCAGCTCTCAATGGTTTGTTTGTTTGGGGGTTGAAATCTATCCACTTCCATTTCAGGCATCCATCGGCTGAGCCACCATTTGACATGCCCGGCCCCAACAATCACAGGGGCTTGGTGGGTTAAAAATGCTAGGATTTCATTTTATTGCAGGGATATTATTCATTCTTGGGAAGGTTCAAAAGTACATGCGTCAACTTATGTCATCAGGGTCAAACAAAGTGGCATGCAGAATCCTAGCCAGATTGCATCAGTGGAGGGGTCTGGAGGCAGAGCCAAAGAGCAAGGAGAAAGAAAAATGTTTTTTAGGATGTGCTCTGGATCACTTCATCCTTTGGAAAGGGAAGAAGGGCGGGAGGTAAAGGATCCCCTCTGAGCACATTGCCCTGAGCAACGTGAATCGAAATCGAGTTGAGCAGATTTCACTCCTATTTCCACTGCTGCTCGCCTGGTGACATGCCTATAGGTAAGACCATCAAACAACCATGCCTCCTCAATCGCCAAAATGCGCCTCCATCATACACTAGCAAGCCCACAAGTACACACAGACTCCCACAATAATAGCATTAGATGCCATTAGCAGGCTTTAGCCTTGTTTCTTTTCAGTGGAAAAACTATTTGACATCCCTCAAGCCCAGGCTCAGCACTGCTTGACCCTTTCCCTTCCCTGCCTACATTAAAAGAACAACTAAATAGCTGCGCACAGCGCGAGCCAGCCCCTCCTTGCTCCAGGTGTCTGTATTTTACTTAGGGCCCCAAGCTTGATTCAGCTCATACAGTTTCTGACAAGCTTCAGCTGGCCCTCGTCACCAGACAGGCAGATCAATTAACAGAGGGATTTTTCTTCCCTAGCTCTCTTCCTGGACCTTTAACCCCTTGTGTGTCCTAGTGCTCTATGAAAGGAGGGCAGAAAGCAAGCGCTAGGAAAAAAAAGAGTTGTCATTTAGAGATTTTCTTTTTCCTCCAAAATTCCCTCTCAGAACCTCAGGTTTCTACAAAGATGCTTGTGGTCATTCAAAACTTCAATTTTTTTTTTCCATCAGAACAGAAAGTTTTAAAATTCCCTTTCCCTCTTTCTCCTTTCTCCCCCACCCCCCCATCTCTTTATATTTTTGCAACCAAAAGGGATGAAGTTTAATATTTTATTTGGAGGTGGAAAATTCTTTTCCACTTGTTCATTTTACATTCCCTTTTTCCACTGCACCCATTTTTCCAAATTGCCACATGGAAAGGACAAATTTTGGCTAAAGAGGCTAAGGCCAAGTCTGGAGCTGATGCTCTGCAAGCTTTCTTGAAAAGTTATCAGAATACAAGTGACAATTTGTGGATGGAAAGGAATTGAAAAACAAAAGGGGGATAGAAATTACCAAGATGTTTAGAAATTACAAAATAGAAAACAAATTAAATAATTTCAAACTAAAAAAAAGCAGAGATAGTTACAAATTGCCCTATGAAAAAGAAACAATGTCAACACTGACAATTTTATTTTGAAATTTCATTATACCTCCATTCATCTTTGGTGAGAGCGTACAAGAGAGCATGTCAAAGGCACGAGAAGCTCCTTCAGCAACAGCAAAACACAATAAATAAGTTTAATTACTAGCGATAATAATTAGACATTTCTGTGAAAAACAGTTCCCAGAACTACTGAATAATATCGAGAAAAAGAAATGTTATGGCTACTGCAGGAAAATCCATTTAAATGCATTGATAGTGATAAATAATTTAAAACTTGTGAGGGGTTGTTATTATTTTTACTTTTTGAAAAAGCCTTCCTGCAATTCCTTAGAACAAACCTGTATTTTACTAATAAAAATGGGTTTTACCCATCACTTTAGTACCCAAGTAGTACCACAGCAATTATGACATAATAATTAACAATAAATAATAAACACCAAAGCAATCTGTTGATCTCAGAATGCTACAGCAACTCTGTACAAAACAGCAAATCTGAGTGTGAAGAAACAAGCATTGCTCTTCCTATACATAGCCTTCACCTGGTGAAATGCATCTCGGCATTAGCACCCCTCATTTTATCAGGCAGACAAGAGTTTTAACTCTTCCTTGTTAGAGGTGGTAATTTCCCAGTCTCTTGTCTATGAACCTGGGTGTGTGTACTTTTTCAGGACAGTATAAAAAGAAAAACGAGATTGCAAAAATCCCACACCGAACTTGGCATGACAGATGAGAGGTGCCAGGCAGAGTTGAGGGTATTGCCTCTTCTCTGTGGTTTATAGTGCACAATTTTCTTAGCAAGGCAGGAGTGGGAGGGCAGCTGGTAATCTTTCACTCTGTATGGGGAATCCTTATCAAGGATTTGGGAATGGAGCATTATTTCTTGGATGGGTGGGTGCCATTTAATGTTATCAACATTTAGAAAACATGAAGTCGTTGCTGACACAGACTAGGAAGGTGGTAAATAGTGACAACAGGCCACTGATGCACAAAGGAAACAATAAGCCAGGGGAAGTGTAAAATGATAACTTTGGGTAAACAGGGTCCAGGGAATAGTTACAGAAGGGGAAGACTCTCTCGGGGAATGAAATGGCTCCAGAAGGAACATGGCAGGATTGTGAATGCTCCGCTATATGTTAGCTCTGTAGCTGGAAGAGTAACTTCAGTCCTTAGGGTATTAAAGCAGGGAGATATAGCCTAGAAGCCCGAGTAATATTATCTTTTTCTGTGGCACTATTGTGACCACTAATGGAATAGTGAATCCAGTTCTGGTGCCTATGTTTAAAGAGGTTGTTGATAAATTAGAGAGAAGAGCCAAGGGAATGGCTAAAGGACTAGAAAACATTGTGAGGATTAGGAAACAATTGTGAGAGGCTCAAGAAGCTCAGACTGTTTAGCTTAATAGAGAAAGGTTAAGGAGTGACTTGACCACAGTATACAAGAACCTTCAGAGGAAACAGAATTTGATGGAGAGCTCTTCAGTTTAACAAAGATGTACGTAAAACAAGATCTAACGTCTAGAGGTCAAAGCTAGATGAATTCGTGCCAGAAATTAAGGGGAATTCTTTAACATGAGAGTGCTTAACAATGGGAACAATTTGCTGAAGACTGGGGTGGCTTTGCCGTCATGATAGTTTAACGTCATCTTTGGAAGGTCTACTGAAAGGTATAGCATCATAAAAAACCTTCAATGAGTCCTGTGGCCTTTACCAGACAGAGAAGCAAACTTGATAATGGCCTTGCTTCTTTCTGCCCTTAGCACCCAAAAATTAAAAATCTATGCACTATGCCTAAGTATTCTTTGTTATTTTTAATGATGTGTGACAATGTGCCTGTTATTAAAAAAAACAAAATATTTTTGGTCTGTTCGTGCTCTTAAACTCTTATCAGGGAATACAGAACATGACTCTCACACAACACACATAACGCTGAAAATTTTCTAATAAACTTGTTGATCCTTTCAGATCATTTACAATGCTAAAAACAATGACTTTAATGTTTTAACACTTTACAGTGTAAGCACAGAAGGCCAGTGACTCCTTCCACTTCTCCCTTTTAGTCAGATGATGCCCAAGTTTCATTTTTTTAAATCTGATCATAGAGCTTGCCAACAATTAATAATACTGTCCTCAGACAGTCCCAGAGAGAAGCTCAGTGGGTATAAAATAACAGAGTGTTTTGAAAGGAGTTTTTAAAAGCACCACCACAAACTTAAAAAGTGAACTCTCCAAAATGAAGATTTGCATTATCAGTGCTGACTCACTCTTAATCCTGCCCATCACAGAATTCATTAAAATATGAGTTTAATGAGCAAAATGAATGCATTCTTCTACCAGGGCTTTGATAACAGTCCTAAGAATATGCCTGTCATTTTTACTTCTTCATCCATCCCTTCCACACTTTGCATGCACAGTCAATTTCTGTGGATTGGTTTCTTGTTGAATCAACATGGTTTGAAGATAGTTACCTTTTGAAAGTTAAAGCTGGGATGAGCAGTGCAATGGGCTGATCAACCCTATGGTCCCAAACATTTGTCAAATGGGATTTAATGAAAGAGGAGTGTCCTTGCTAACATGCTAAATCCAGCCTGTAATCCCCAGTATAACAAGAAAACAAAGACGTTTCCATCCCCTCTTATATCAGGAATACAGATAGGGTGATGGAATGATGTGAACATAAAATAATTGTACACACAGAAGCTTATGCAAAAAGGCTTTGTTTGGAAGTGCTGGAAAGCCACTCACCCCGAAACAATGGGGCAAATTAGCATGCATCCAGCCCAAGGGTGCAAGCAGCACACACACGCACTCCCGGTGACGGATGCTTAGCTCTTGCTGGGAGGTCACCACTACGAATCTTTCTTGAGAAGGCAGCATGTCAGATTTCAGACACTTTCCCTACAAATGGGCTTTTGCAGCTCAAAGAAGGAGAGTGGGGGAGCTTTTCGATCCAGATAATAAAGTCCATTTACATGAAAAGATGCCGCTTTCAATGACATGATTAATTTCGGAAATACCTGGCATCTGAATGAAGCAAAGACTTCAAGAGATGACTGATGATGAGAAAAGATAATTAGGCAAATGTCAAGAGTCAGTGTTTTGATTGGTGACTGAGAGGCTGGTCTGACTAGGTTATCGTATACTCATTCCAGATGGAAATGAAAGGTCTTTGTAGGGAGAGCAGGGTGATCCCTTCATAATTAAACATAAACTGTGTTTAAGTCTAGATCTCTCCTAGGTTTTCATCCTGGGAAGCCCTTCTACCCCAGCAAGTGCTCTACCTGCATGGTACCGGACCAAGCTTGTCCTGTCTGAATCTTAAGATATTTTAAACATAAACAATTTATCTTGCATTTTATTACTGAAAGACTAGAGTTGTCTTAGGCTTTTCAAAACATCCTGAACTGGCTTCTCCCAAGCTCTCCAAAGACAGAAGGTAATATAGCCGTTTTGCAGGGAGGGCAAAATATAGTCCCTTTCCCAAATGTGTCCAAATATCCCTCCTCAATTCCTCATCAAATGCCCAGGGTAGCGACTGCCATTGAATACTGGTGCCCTCCACAGGTCAGATAAAAGAACAAAGACGGCGGTAGGGACTCTGGTGTGGCTTATTCTGACAGGATTGCCCCGTTGAGATTGACAGATTATCTCCCCTTCAGAAAAGGGATCATTCACAAGGCCCTCTCCCTAATCCATCACAGTGCTCCGGACCACACTTCCCATCGCTTGTCCCTTCTCCACGCACACTGCTTTTGATTTGTGGGATGTGCCGACGTAGTACAGGCGCATTTAATCCTCAGCAGGAAAACTGATGACACTCAGAGACCTCACTGGCTTTCCAAATCAGTTTTTGAGAGGAGCTCAAAGCACAGTTTGCTTCATCTCTCTATTGTTGTGGTGCAGACCAAACACCAGGCCTGGTTCATCATCTATCGAAAGGCCTCCTCTGCAAAGGCAGGCCCCAGAGATCAGCTGACGAAGCACTAGTCTGACAAGTCATACCTAATTTGGCCAGCCATCCAACGCTGAGGCTGCTATTAGTTAATCTTCATATAATTTGTTGAAGTAGGCTTTATGAAGTACAGGAAATAATTGTCTCCCTCCCCCCCTTCCCAATCCCTTGGCCGCGCACAGTTCGGGGTTTAATAACAGACCGTATCGTGCAGTCAGAACCAGTGAAGGTTTTATAGCAGTGCATTAGCCAGAGGTGGATAACCTATCTCTAGAGGCTTGATTGACTGGAAACATATTCTTAGCCTGCTTAAAACTGCTTAGAGTGTGTCACGGAGGTCCCCCAAAATAAAACGTTCAGTGTATTTAGTGAAACCCTACACCCTAAGTATATGTAAGGGCACTGTAAGATACTAATTAGGTTGTAACATAAAACACCGTAAAAAGCAAAGCTTGACATATCAAAAAAAAAATGTTTAAGCTCTGGCCAGCTCTTTCATGTTAGAGAAATACATTAAAAATATATTCACAGCAAATATACTGGGGCTTTCAATAAATCTGTTTCTCATAGTGGTCCATAGCTGGAAAGGATAGACATTGTTCATTATGGAGAACTTTCTACTTAAAATTGTCCTCAGATATTAGAAACTATTCTTATTTACTTTTCCTTTAAATAATATAAAATCCTCTAGCACTAAGATCAGCAAATGATCATTTTGATGACACTGGTTAAAATATGCATGCCCAAATTTTTCCCCCCAATCTTTTTCCTAGGAAAGGTGAGGAGAAGAATGCTACCAGATGAAAACATTGATACTGCATGATGGCATATAAAACTGCTATAATAATAATGTCAGAAGAGTAACATGCCTCAGAATTCTTCCCTTGAAATTTAAAAGTCCTGTTCAAACACCTTTCAGTGAAGCCGTAGCACAAAGTTAGTTTTTTAAGGTGAAAGTCTTCAGATCTATCTTAAGAAATCACCCACAAACTATAAAAGCAATGTGCTATGTCTTTTTTTAGCATCTGCAAATTCTGACATTCTTAGTATTTTATGTTTAAAGTATTATTTGTCAGTCAAAAGATTTTCTCTGTACTTATGGGTGTTTCTTCTGTTATCTGGTGCCACTTAGCTCCACTGCACTGTATAAATTAGAAACACTACCTCCTTAAAAATGTTGGAATTAGTGTAATTTTTAAACATTTAAGAATATAATTATTTATTTCCATCATAAATATTAACTATTAATATAAAATATGTGTGATGCATTAAAAAAAGTAGAATTCAGCATTGTCAAGCATAATTTTAATTGTATCAAACAAAATTAACATAGTTAGCTAGAAAGAAAAACTGGGTGAGATTGATTCCAATGCCTTTAAAAATATCTCTAATGGCATATATATATGTGTATATAATTTGCATTGTGCAAAAATAACTATAGGTTTAAATATTATCCTACCACTTCCAAAAGGTACCTTTTGCAAAAGCCTTGCCATTGTTGCACACTATTGAAAGGAATGAAGTGCTAATTTAATAAATATGTCACTAGCTGTGTTCAAACTAAACACCATTAATGTATGTTTGTTGTTGTATGTGCATAAGGTTACAGATTGCAAATCCCCTTACTAGGAAACAAGCTGCATTTTATCAATGAATATATTCTTTTTGGGGTTTTATGGCTTTGCTTTAATGTGGACGGTCACTTTTCTTCCTTTGTTCGGAAAGGTACAGTTTATATTTCTTCCCAGATTTAGCATTTCCCTTGAAGGTTTTTGTGATTAACAATATAATATTTTTATTGAGTTATTTCACACACAAATGACTGGGCCCGAAGGGTATTCTAGGTTTACAAGATTTTACTAATAACTACGCTCCCCTTTGTATTAAAGCTGCTAATTAGTGCTTTTAAACAGCTCAACATCTAATTCTTTGAAGGCACCATATAAAGGGCTGATATAAAACTGTTTATGTAGAAGGATATATAAAATAAGAAGGTGTTAAACCCAACACAAATTGAGTGGCAGGGGGTTCCCTAAAGTGCTAATTTTATGTTTGTTTTCGTCTCATTTAAAGTTAAGATGTCTGCATTGTAACAGTGATGTGTAACATGCTTTACATACAGATTAAGTAAAATGTGTCAATTTATGAGCCTTATTTGCCTGAAGAAGTATCCACCAGTAGTTTTATCAGTGATTTTATGCATATGTATACTTACATATATGTGTGTGTGTGTGTGTTTTCTCGTGAAGGAATCCTAAAGTGTGTGTTGTGTATAAAAAGATGTGTGAGTGCCCACACACACACACATTTTTATGTCCATACTAACTAGCCCCGAATTTCAGTTATTATGGAAAACTTCAAATGAATTAATTATGAGAGATTGCTCATTTAAAAAATTTAACTATTTAATTTCATTTAAATATATTGTGAGGTGTTAAATCCACATTTTCTTTAATTGGTATTGCTAAACTGAACTGATTTATACACACAGATGATATTGTAAGCTACATTCTACCCTTCCTTTCTCCAGCTTAATCTTCAAAATGTTTCAGAAATCCATTAAAAACATGGGAATTTTCACTAAAAAATGCTGAATGAAAATTGGAAAACTGCTTCCTAAGAAGCTAAACATGAACATTTCCATTTTTTCATCAAAGCAATTGTTCGTACAAGTATAGTTTTGAACAAGGTTTCAAAAATAATCTCGTGAAGTGAGTTTCTGAGTCTCATAAGGAGCCGTGAATTGAGTCCAAGTCTCAAGTGTCCATCTCCGGGTGACCTCACTTCACTTCCTGAGAGCACCACCACTGAGCTCCAATGTCTGCGACCACTTTCGGAGGGGTGGTAATTGTTTTCTGACATATCCCCATATACATCTGTAAGACAACAGGAGAGACCAGATTCTGAAAGTGGGAGAGCTCAGTGCAGAATCCCACCTGAGTTGAGCGGTCCTGGTGCAACTAAATCAGTTTGCAGGTCTTCAGCTAGTACAGGTGTACTCATTTCAGGGTTCACATGCAAAACTGATGAAAATTTATTTATACAACCTGGTGGCTGTGCATAATTATGTACTAAGTGTAATTTACATACTACCAAAAATGTCTGATGCAAACATTAAGATAGAGAATGTCAGTAAGGCAAAGCTGCAAGAGGGGGTGAAAAAAAAAATAGAAAACTATCTCTCAGGTAGGATAACAAATACATCACTGTCATCTCTCTAATGCTATAACTTATTGCAAAGAAATGGAGGTTAAGAACTAATTATTTATTCATGCTTTGCATAGTACAGTAAACTTTTTTGAGAGTTCCCTTCTTAAACTACATTCAGTTCTGTCTTTTTGCTTTCGATAGGCAAGTAAAAAGACATCAGCATCTGGCTACGCTGGCCAATGTACAAACACATGCTAAAAATAGGCTTTCCCCATAGATAGCAGTCTAAGTAAACTGTCTGTTCACGGAAAGATGATAATGTAAGAAGAATAATATAAGCAATAGCATCTTTGTGGGTTGTTACTTCAAGAACAGTGTTTCACCACTATGTTATGTTTATTTGGGCAAGGGTTTTTCACTTTTGTAGGATGAATCATTTATTTTGCAACCAATACTACAAATGTTTTGGTCTGTTTATTTTATATGTATGCACAAAGGCAGTGGGCGGAAATGAACAGGCTAAACTCAAGATTTTCTTAGCATGATCTTGAGGAAAATTCTGTGTACCTTTTTAAAATCTATTCCAAAAGGCCTCTGAAAGCTTTACCTCATTCCCAAAGTATATGATCAGCTGGTATTGTCAAAGCAGAAGTAGTAAGGCTGTCACTAGCATTTGCATCTTATTTATGCCCCTCACCACACACTGAAGTGTCTAGAAAGACATCTTTATTGTTTTGTGTTTAAAATTTAAGGTGAAATTACATATATGATGCTTTATAGTTGCCTCAGCATTAGATCCTAAAATACACCAATCTCTCATTTTCATGGTCTTTGTTTCTCTATTCCTAAACTTAGCTTCCCCTGAAGAGCCTCTGGGAGCAAGAAAAATTGGAAAGTTGCCCTGACTCTCATTCTGCCCTGACATATGTGTTGGTATGCTTCAGAGAAGCCTAGAGGCAGCTTCGACAAATAACATCTGGCAGTTTGCCTCTAAGACTTGCATTTATCCTGTTGAACTTCAGGCACACACGCTGAGGCATCTTTGGTGGGAGCCCATCACTTTGTTTCCTCTCTAGGCAAGTAAGAAAGGCAGCCGCATCCAAAATGGGCATCCTTGAGGCATGTGGGATTTGGTTTTCTTTATAAATAAATCTCATGAAAGAAAAGAGAAATGTAGTTATGATGTGTACTCTGGATCAAGTAGAAATGGGAGAGTAGCTCTGCCATTTCTCCTTTTTGTAACTTAGAAAACCTAGCCATTAACCCACTGGCACGGGCATTTTTGCAATAGATTGGTGTGTCACTGGATTTTACTGTACAGTGTCAAAGAGTTGTTCATAGATGAAAAGTAAAAAATAGTTTGTCTCTGTTTTATCTTTCTCCTTTGCTTCTCTGTGAAGTTACTGTACTGAAGAGTTGCCTCATACTACTGCATGACAGCACAATTCCTAATAAATCCCACCTGACTGAAATGAATGAGGTCTGGGAATATGTGTTCCAGATTATTAACCAGCACCTTTGCAAGTAACTTACCATCCACATTTATTAAAGATATTGGGTGATAATTTGTGCAGTGTTCTGGATCTCTCTCTGGTCTAAGAATTATGGTAATTAGTGCTCTGAGAGAAGATGTCACTCGTATGTTTCTCAGGGTGCAGAGAATAGCATATCATTACACTCCTTTTAGATTTGAGATGGATAACTCCCAGGCTATTCCTATTTTTTAACCTTGGCCATCTGTGTGGATGGAAGCTCTGAGCAGGTCAGGAGACCTGTGCTCCATCTCCAACTCTGCCAGCACAGGACAGTGCACTGTTAGCTTTGACCTGGCCCCTCATTTTCAGCTCTAAATGAGAATAAAGATCTGTCAAGGCTGGGTTTCAATTTCAGCAGGCACTTGCACTAAGAGCAAACACTAGATTTGATGAACACCATGAAATTAAAGGTACCTGCATCTGCAGTGCAGAGCACCAGGTGAGGATGTGATGATGGTTCAGAGGGCTGTAAAGTGTGAGGCCACTCCAGAAGGAAGGATCAGTGAGGAGCATTCCTGAGATTGAAACGTAACAATGCTGGTGCTGTAGAGTAACCGTTCTAAAAAGTCTTTTAAGATCTTAAAAGATGCAGAAAAGGGCAGAAGATAATGAACTACCATCTGCATTTGGAGTCATCAGAGAGCAGGTCTTCAAATTCTAGGAAATAATTTAAGAAAGAAGAAAATTATTAACTCCTCCAGGAATTTAAATATTAAATTTAATTCTATAAATGGACTTTCACTTTCCAGAATCCTCGGAATTCTGCCTGCACTAGTCCCAAGTAATCAGTCTGCCAGAATTACCCAAACTGAAGTGCCTAATAGTAACACTCAAATCTCCAAGTTTCAAGAGACTTTAGCCATGTCCTTCACCTAGGTCACACTGTTTCTGCAAGGTTATCTGAAAATCTCTGGCTGTTAGATTCCTCTGCTGGAACATGTCTTCATACCACTTTCCTGGAAGAGAAAGTAATCTACATTGCCACATCTTTATTTCTATGTGCACTCATGCAGACACACAAAGGGCTGTGATAACAGTACTGTCAACTGTTTTCTTCACCCCCCTGTAAAACTCCTCCTTTGCTTATTTCATAGCTCGTCATTAGACAGTGCAATAATTTCCATGGTGCTATTTTGGGGGATGAAAAAAAAAATCAACTTTTCCCTTCAACTACATATTCCTGTTTGACTTTCATCAAAGAGTTAAACAGCCAAGGGCTTTTAGCATCTCATTTCACTTACACACACAGGCCATTATAACCTGCATAAACAAGGATGACAAGTTGAGATTAATGAAGGTCCCAAAGTGACAGAACAATTTAATTGTCAGAAATCATAGGAGGTGAACTTTGCCAGGGTATTTATATAAGACTGCCATAGTCTAAAAACTTCCCTAATTGATTATGACCAATAAGTAATAACACTGGAAGCAGTTTTCTGGTGTACAAATAAGAAATGACCCAAAACAGTTAATAGACGTATTAAGATTCATAATATAAGAATATTAGATTGATAAAATAAATGACCAACAATACTCTGCAAATAATTGTAGTGTTTACACTTAAAAGTACAGCAGAGAAAACTGCAGCTCTGACAAAAGTCAAATGAAATGGGCTGGCTTTAGAAAAATGAATTGCAACAGTGAGGCAGGGAGACTTACAGTGATAAGAGTACAGCAGAGGCAGGCAGGATCTCTGTAGATCTGAAGTGCAATGCTGTTTGTTCTCTCACTCCTTTAAGAAACTTTAAAACCTATTTTTGCAAAGAATCCTAAAATGATTGTGCCTTTTTGTTCAGGAGGAATAAAAGCAGTGCTGTATAAAAGAACAAACACACACACACACACACACAGATCTCTGATACTAATTAAGGGGGGGGAAGCCTTTCACATCTAACCTTTGAAAGAGTCACCAGGTAATTCAAAGCTCAAAGATACAACCCACAGTTCTTTGTATTTTTGAATTCCACATGCTTACTCAGTTGTTGCTTAAATATTGCCCTTGGAGCTCACCACCTCAACTGGGAGCCTGTTTAACCTGTTCCTTCGCCTTTCTATGATCATATATCCTTATTTTTCACTTCCACACATCCTGTCTTACGTTCCACTTATCTCTTCTAGTCAGGCTTTTCCAATGATCCCAAGCAAATCATCAAGCTAATTAGAATGATAACTCAGAGAGAGCTGCAATAACCTCTCTTTTATGTTTTTTTCTTCCTCTTTTTTTTTTTTCAGAAGGTAAGAAACTAACTGTGCCAGCAGTATTCCCCCTTCTAAATATAAAGAATATCTCTTCATTCCAGTAATATTTTACTTAAATGGCTGCCAGGGATGGCTGTATAATTGATCTTGCCTTTGAGCAGGAGAAAAGAATATATGGCCTATGGAGTTTCCTTCCAGTCTTACATTTCAGTGATTCTCTGATGATAGAGGCAAAAGGCAGCACTTAATGCATTTCACTCATATCACCTCGTAACTGTCCCTCCACATGACTAAATCAGGATCATTGCACCATCTTACCCTCTCAGTTAACAACAGCATGTGTCAGCCTAGCTATTCCAAACTTCTTCCCATGCACAAAACCAAACAGGATACTGTAGACCAAGCTCTGCCTCAGTATCCATGCACTGTTCCCATTAGATCAAAGGGAAAGGTAAATATAGCTGAGGCAGAAATTGTCTCCATATGTCATATGCAGCCTAACTGGTGTTTTATACAATGATACTTACTGTCACCAGCAATCTGTGAAAGCAATCCCAATTTCCACAGGATCTTCCCCTTGTCACACTTTTCAAAAGCTTGGGAAAAGGTTGGATGCTTTTTTACCCCAGGAATTTTTGCAAGCATCAAGTCTACACTTACTTTTCAACAAGAGCTTGAAACCTTCAGTCCCAAATGCATGACGTGCATTTGGAGCTCAGAAAGAAAGTACCCACATTTCAATTCAGATTAGTTAGACACCTCTTGATAAAAGCTGAGGTCTGACTAACTTTCCTTACAACTGCTTTGAGAAGGGCATACACAGCACTTAGGGCAAACTCCTTCCTCACAAGTTTACCTTCTCCTTGATGAATACATTATCCGCAGGACTTCTAGCAGAGATTCTTGTTTTTGAAGATGGCCAGACAAATACTTCGTGTAGACCTCTTACAGACAGTAGATAACTTCTAGTTGCTGCTTGGCTGATGGATTTTGAGAAATGAATATTCAAAATTCATGATGACTTGGCTGGTCCCTCGTGTATCTAATTCTTTGATCAGATAAATGTAATTACTTCAAAAAAGAAGTATCTTAAATGACTGGGAAAATGAATTCAAAATGTGCTCTCACAACTAGTTAAGGCTACTAACAGACATGCTGGGCTTCTGCAACCTTTCCCCTCAAAATTTATTGTATTTTTATTTACATGGTGGGAAGGAAAAGGAGCACAAATCTAGTACCAAAGGGTTAACAAAATGTAGGTTTTGGGGAAGGCTTATATCAAACCACTCTTGAGCCATGTATGCTTTCAAGACTTTTATCATAGTTAAAATCCTCTCTGATAACAAAAGCAGAGCTCCTTAACCTTCTTACGTCACCTCCCTTTGGAAGGTTGGAAGCCCAGCTCGCAACGGGGTTAGGAAGGACAAGCTACAGACATCATGGTTTGGCTGTGTCACTTTTACTTGATAAGTCCAAACCAGTCCACTTTGACAGGCCCTTTATATGCAAGCTTGAAAAATAACCTATTTAGCATTCCCCAGCCCCAGCACATGATTTCACTGGGAAACTATGCAAAAGATACTTTGGAAATAAATATGCACAAGAAATTACAACTCTGTCTGAATGACCCCCTACCTTGGAATGTCTAGAACTGTGAGAATTATAAGGTCAGGAAATATGTACAGGCCTAGTGCCTCGAAAAATTACTATTCCTTATTAGGAATCTGCACAGACATGGAAGCAGGAGTTGTATAAACTAAAAGGAAGATTTTTTTCCTGTCGCTTACATGCCTAGTCCTTGACCTATCCCATTTATAGTTTCCTTTAAGATACTATGCATTGCAAGTTCATTTGTTTCCTAGTAGTCCTCCAGAAGTGAGATTCAGCTGCAGCCAATAGTGCAGACAGAGCAGGGCTATGTAAGCAGAAGCTTGAGATTTATATGCCTGTAAAATCACAGGTATTAATTTATCACTGCTAACAATTTTGAGCTCTGACTCTACAATTTCCAGGTAAAAGGTATCCTTACTCTCTGTCTGAAAACCTTAAATGCAGACATATAGAACTGTTTAGTCTGCTTTACTATAAATAGGAGGTAATATGTTATTTCAAACAAAAAGCATACCATAAACTACACACTTAATTTTGACAGATTGCGCTTTCCTATATATGGTACGGTCCCGCTGTGCTTTCACGGATCAAGCTCCCATTGACTTCAGCTGTCTCTCCTAACAGTGCAGTTCCAAATATTGCCTTTTGTTATATTTCACACCTTTGGGGTTTTTCCTAATCCTTTTCTCTGCATAAAAGCACTGTATTCTGCAATATCCAATTGTAGGCTTGCACAGGCAGCGCAAAAGCCTCTTAAGAACTGAAAAGTGCTCGCAAGAAGAAATTCTCTCAATTTCTTTTCCTCTCCCTCCACCATCAAATAGTCAGACAAACCATTCTCAAAATTCAGAATACCACCACTACAGATCACCCCCAAAATCTGCAAAAGGAAAGAACTGCTTTCACACTGCAGATAACCTTTCAGCAAACATTCCTCTCTCTATCCCCCCAGTTTGCAGTTAAATTGCACTGTGTGTTTATTCTTGTAGTGAACAGGCTCATTATATGGCTTAAAAGTGTTAGTGTACACAGCACTGACACATCCATTCCATCCATACACATTGATATGCAGATTCCAGAGAAGTTCAGGTTACCCCATTAAGAATCTGAGCCACATTTTGGAAACTGAGAAGCGGGAGGGAGATTTGGTTGGAGTAGTTCAGTTTACATGCCGACAAAAACACTTTCTGTTTGCAGAATATTGGTCTCCGGGTCCAAACAGCGGCAACCAGAAGGAGAGTGGGACTGAAGGGAAAGATTCAAGACCAAATATGAATAAAAAATACTGGCTCCCAGTTTAGCCACTGAGAATTGAAAAAGTTAGTCTCAAAAGAGAAGATGTGGCTTGTCCTCCTACCAGTGTGGAAATGCAGGATGGGTGCAGCCTTCCCTGTCCCTGCATTTCACGGCCGCTTTACGCCCTAGAACCTTGTTTGCAATGGGACTCATGCTTTAGGCCAAACAGGCCATTGACAAAAAAATGAAGTTAAAATTATAAAAGACCTCAACAAACAAATAAACCCTGCTACACCAGGCATAGCAGCCAGTACCTACTTTCTCAGCGCTGTGTAGTTAGGGCACACCAACCTTTCTGGTTTGAGCCCACCATTGCTTATCAGAGATTGTCGGCTTCAATTAAAATAAACTAAAAATAGTATAAGGGGTTTTCTGAGCCTTTAGTTAAGCTGAAAACCTAAGTATTATAACTGCCAAAGATGTCCAGTGACTTTGAACTCGAAGACTGAAAAAAAAAAAATCTTCTGAGGGGGGATTAAAGCTTTTGTCTTTGACGTGGCTCCTGCAAGGGGCTCAAGCCACAATTAGGAATGCTGCGGGTTGGCAATATTGCTCAGCATGGGTATAAATAACTCACGTGCTGTGGGACAGCAGCTCACCTTTCTTGGTGCTTTGAGACTTCTTTTTTCCCTGGTAACGTTCATGTCATGAATCATTTCAGGTTACCAGGAGATTCTTTGCTGACTTCAGTGGGAACAGAACTGAACCCTAAGCAGTTGTCAGAGGAGGACACTGATAAAGGCAGCTTTAGCTGCTTGCATTTTATTTAAAGATGTTGTTACGTGCTTTGACAGTTCAGCCCTGCACTTTTAAACATTTGGTTACTGTAGCTTTAGTGTAAGTGATTCTCTCTAGCAATACAAATCTCTGGTTACCAAACATTTACTTTATGCTCTCAAAAAGATAATCTAACAACATCCAGAGTTTTCTGTTTCCAAATAAAACAAATTCACAATATTCCCTCGTGTTATTGTTACAGACTGTACAGCTAAATTTAACTCCTTTATCTCATGCTGATCTTTCAAATAAAGTTCATTATTATATCAGGTATGTTCACGGTTAGCAATGATTGTTTAATATTAAACACCCTTTGCCAATAAAGCTCCATGTATAATTGACTGTTACAATCTTGGTTACAGCTGCTCCAATAATAAAAGCTATAATTAAAATCACATTCAGATTTCCAAGATAACCACTTTGGCCTCATTGGCAGAGAAAGTAGGACCTTGTAACTGTCCTAAAGACCAGAAAAAGACCATTTCTGCAGTGAAAGACTGCAGAAGCCGTTCATCTGTATTAATTGCTGTCTCCTTTGGGAAGAAGGGACTGGAATTTCAGTGCTTTCAGGCAATATTTCTAGCTGGTCAAATTCTTCGTAAATCCCGATGAACTTCTGAATAGTGAGACTCAGCTGAAAAGCTCACACCACTTCCTTGAACACCCTGCAGTGTTTTATAACAATAATTTCTCTAATATTTTTCCTGATATTGATAGTTACACTTCTTATATTTGAATTAAACTTTTAGGAGAATAATATATGTATACTCATATATATAATATATATAAATATACAGGTTTCCCAGGGAGGTTGTGGATGTCCCACCCCTGGCAGTGCTCAAAGCCGTGCTGGATAAGGCCTTGAGCAACCTGGTCAAGTGCAAGGTGTCCCTGTCTGTAGCAGGTGGGGTTGGGACTAGGTGATCTTTAAGGTCCATTCCAACCCCTTAACATTTTATGATTATATGATTCTATAAACTGTGAAACTTGCTCTATTCCTTCTGATGTTCTCTCCTCTTCTTCTTTCCCATCTATTCACAACTTGAAAAAGCTTTAGGGAAAATCTACTCATACATATTTGAGTTTGGAGAAGATGATGGTATTCTTTTCCTAAGATAAAAGTAATAGAATCTTCTTTGCTTGTGACTCTATCAAAATGCTGAGCAAAAAGGTCACCTTGCTTGGACATAATGTGTCACAGTGAAGACTTAATATGTCATTACTAAGAATGTTGAGACTAAATGTTAAAAGTTGCACTGGTTTAAAAAAGCAAATCTGTGAGTCTAGAAGTTAACTTTGTGGCATGCTTTTTTCTGTTTTTTTTGCACCACATAAGAAGCAAATGATAACCTAAACTGCAGATCAGCTACAGGTTAATAGGTTAATGCAGAAAGACATGTCTTCTTACCCACCAAAGCACAGGCAAAGCTGTGCATAGCATAGCTGTGCCCAGAGGCAGGAAAGCATGGTAAATTCAACTTAACCATAAACAGCATAAAGAAATCTCACACAGTGTTATGCTCTGTTCCTCCATTTACCTCCCCCCTCCAAATATTCATCTTAAAGATAACAACAGAAACAGGTAACAGTCACAGAACAAACTAAGAGGTTTTCCCTAGTAATATAACTTTACAATAAACCATTCCAAGCAAACTTTGGCAGAAGGAGATGTATGGAGTAGACTCTTGTCTTGACTCAGTCATTGCCCTGAAGCATCACCAGATTTTCTTAATATTAGCATTTCAAAGGAATAGCAGTTCTTTGTCTCTTTAAATAAAGCAAGCGCACAGTGAAACTAAAAACACTAAATGCTATAAAGGATAGAAATAAACATAATTAAGTGAGAAAAGGAAATTAATAAAATTCCTACCAGAAGATCGGTTCACTGTCACCAGGACTTCAGCTACAGGCCAATATTTCAGCTAGTGTACAAAAGTATTATTCCAGGCATTTCTACCACAGTACTCTAGTTCACAGCCTCCAAAGAACTCAACCTTGCACATGAGCCTGCAATTATGGCTAGGCAGTCTTGACCACTGGAGGGTTTCTTCATCAGAAAGACAACTGGATCATCCTGAAATACTCCAGGAAAATATCTGTGGCATCCAAGATGTCCTCCTTTCTCCTCCTTATCCAAAATTGGTCCTACTGTGGCTGACTGAAGCTTTCTTCTTTGCTCTTCATTCACCTGTTGAGCCCCTGCCTTGTGGGGACAGCTGGGGAGTCTGTGCTACTGGTAATCAGCAGAAAAGACACATTGCCAGTTTTTGAGCAGAACCTTAACTCATCTGAATTGCTCCACACTGGGTGCAGTGATTTAGGAAAGCCCTGCTGATATGCAGAGGTATTTTGCAATCATGCCCTTATGTTCATCTGCTCTGTTCAAGTGAGTGAGCACCACTGTGGAAAACTTTGTTTCCAAGCTTCCTCGCATTTGAAATTTATATCCAAAGTCTTCATTAAGAAAGAGGTTTGGTGTTTCCATACAGAAATAAAACCAATTAGGTTTTATGAGGGCTAAATAAAAATAACTTTATGTGGCACTTCAGAGTGAAAATGAACTTGGGGAAATTCAAAACAGTAACCTACAGAGTGCTGACCTCCAGAGTCCATAAACCTGCCCCTCCCTTCCCCTGTCCCTTGGTACACAAGTCAGGTAGGACAGTATCGGGTTTGGTAGCACCCATTTCATTACAAAGTGCTTTACAAAGCAGCTCTGCTGTCCTGTCACATTCAGCATGTTTTCATACATTCTTTTCTCAATATGCACAAGGAAAGGTGTGCATCCTTGTGCACCCCGGGACACTAAAAGAGAAACAAATTTCACGCCCAGTCACTCAGGTTTCACATATGTCTTCAGTGAGACTTTAACTTCATCTGGTGAGCTCTCAGAGCCTGACAAAGCATCTTTATTCAGTGGCAGGTCTGAGCGTCTCACTTACCATAATAACTGACCTGCTTCTCCCCTCCCCATCTAAGAAGTGAACTCACATGATGTATGTTTTAATGTAATACAGGGCTCCCCTCATTGCATCTACTTCATTTGGCAGCTTCTCCTATCTGGCACCAAAGCCTGATTAAATATTAACATGGGGTGGGTCCTATTATTTCCTGACTTCCAAGAATCCATTGGTAAATTGAGATCTAGCTGCTAAAAATTTCTGACACAACATAATTTGTATTGAACCCCCTTTCCATGCCAGAGTGCCAGTGTTAATAAATCAGGCTGTTCACATTGAATAAATCTATTTAAATACTTATAAAATATTAAAGATGCATTTGGGAAAAGCCTCTAAGGTGATTGTTGCACCCATGCACCTCACAGTAACTAATTTATTAAAGAGTTTGCAAACCTGGGAAGGAAGGGAAAAGAAAAATGGTTTCATAAACCAAGAGCAGAAGCCAATTTTTCAGCTCAGATGATGAAAGGAAGCATGCATTTCTAATCAAAAAGACAGATACGCCTTTTCTCTCCCACCATTCCCTCAACAGCAAAGTGCCTTTTCATCATCAACAACACTCCATTCCTAATGTCTGCTGAGGTCTTTCTGCACCTTCTCCATACACTAGTAATGTATACACAGCATCCCTTTGAAACAAGAGCCCATTAGCCGTGGCAGACTACCTTTTCACATGAAGTCCTTCCGTTGGTAGTCATCAGCAGAGTGCTAAATCATCCCAACTGGGCATGCTCACATCATGGCAGTGGGATAAACAGATATTTAGAACCGCAGAATGAAAATTGCTTTTCTACTTTTCTTGAAGGCTGTTTCTTTTTTTTTCTTTTTTTTTTTTTAGGAAAGGTCATAAAGTGCACAGGGAACATCTAGCTCTCCTCTCTTACCCCCTTCCCTCCTCCCTTAAATACAGATTTTTTAACAAATCCACTTTTGCTTACACACAGGTCATCTGTAATTTTAGACCTTCAACCACCAGCCAGTCCCCTTTAAAGATTACATAGTAAATGCGACCATAAATTTGCCCCACAATAAGAAACGAGTTGGAGCATGCCCTGCAAGAGGGATTTATGTGATTGTTTTCCTTCCAGTGGGCGTGGTGAAGGGATATAGAAACTGTCAGCGAGAGCAGCAAGCGGGGTGATACTTCACAATAGCTACCTGAGTAATGCAAGAGAGATTAAGCCTAAATTGAGGACTGCCATTTCAGAGGACAATTAATTTTCAGGCTGTTGTAAAAGCTCTGTTGACATTTCTCAGCCAAGATTTTGCTTCTCAGTAAGGGTTTAAAGAGCTTTATTCAATAGAGGCAGTGATGCTGATGCCATTCTTTGAGATAGGTCTGGGGGGTTTCCCCCTGGAAAAGCTTATTTCTCTGACATTCAGGGAATGTTCTCTGTATTTTTTTCAGTGCTGTCTTCTAGATCTTCACCTGAGAGCCCACCTCAGACTCTCGACTGATGCTTTTCCATAAGTGCCTGATTCGGTATCCTGATGCAGTTGGACAGACCAAAAATAAAGCAACCAAACTGTGAGCAGCTGCCCCTGACCACATTTGGGCAAGGGTCTGTCTGTGCAACCCTTTATCTAGTCCCTTTCTTTTTAACACCAGCAAGCACCTAGGAGCACGATGGACTGTACCTAGGAATGCCATATGCAGGCAAAATGCTTTTCTGCATGCTCAAGCCATCCTCCAAGTCCATAATGAATTTTACCACAAACCATGACAGATGACAGTTCTAGGTCCATAAAGAGAAACCCTGGCCTCTGCCTGTCAATAACACCAGAATTCCCTTTTGCTTTAGCGACAACAGTATCCCATTCAAGCTTTTTACAACAACAGACTAGCAACCCCTAAAATTATTTGGCCAGCATGGCCTGGGGCATGTTCTTCCAAGAAGGTGCCTAAAAGGAGCTGCCTAAGTGAGCTGCTGGGCATCTTAGAGAGTCCAGAGATAAGAAATGAGGAGCTAAACTTTGGAAGAAATCTTCTGCTGCAGTGAGGCCACAATGAGACTCCAGATCACAGTACCTGGCTGCACGCATCCCCGTTGGAAGTGGTTGGCCTTGCCAAGTGGGTCCAATTTATTACCAGTGACAAATTGCCTGTCAAGAGGCAGCTGCTTTGTAGGAATACACAATTGTTTGTGTACAGAGACCGAAGGACGAAAGGGTTAATTATCCAACAAACTCAGGCAGAAGGAGAAAAAAGTTTAAAGCCCAGGGAGGTTACCGTTGCCTTTTGCACAGGCTGGTTTTAATCACTTTCTTGTACCTCTCCCTGACTTCATTTATCAAACCTTCACATAAAAGTTGCAAAGTGAGGTTATTCAGCGGATACCTCCATTCATCTCGGATGATTGACCAGGGTGGTTTGCAGTACAGGCCAACCTGGGTGATGGCATTCCTCTTGTTTTCATTGCACAGCCTGCTTTCATTTTATGCTGTAATTGTGTTTCACAAAACCATAACCAAGCAGGCTGCAGATCCCAGGTTCCAGGTTATTTACAAACACCCCTGACCAGCCCCCTCTGCCTTCTCCTGTTATCTGCTTTATGCTGCTTTGTATCTTACTGCCAGGAGTCTGGGGTGGATTAGCACAAGAGAGGAACTAGATCCAATCTATCCAAGGGACCTAATAAGCTCATGCTTCCATCCCTCTTCTCCTCATCCGCATAAATCCAAGTCCTGCTTCCACACAAACATTTCATGGGAAATGCTGTTTGATACGTTGTGACTTTGCAGGAGGTGGTGTCGACCTCAGGTAGGTAACAGAAGTGCTGGTCTTACTTGTCAGAAGTAGGTAAACTGCTCCAACAGGTAATTCAGCAGATGTTAGTGAAGAGGCCATGTCTCCTTTGAGGCTGTTCAGGGACCTGGGGATCACCATCTCTGCACCTGATGGGTCATTAAGGTGAATGAGGCAAATTCTAGATACTCTTACTAATCAAGTTGAGTATATATGGGTGAAGAGCAAGAAGAGAACAACTGCTCTAACCTTCTCTGTATTAATGCAATTAAGACCGAGTTGGAATTTCACCCACTGGAAAGGCTTCAAAGCTCATCACAAGGCAAAATGTGATAAAAATATTTTTCCTGACTTTTAAAACCACCAGAATCTGGGTCCTGCTGATTACTAAACAGCTGATTCACACATAACGTAAGGGGATTTTTTTTTTTTTTTTCTGTGCAGCCCAGGAACTTCAGCTGGTGTAAATCAGCATATTGATGGCACCGAGTCAGTTCACACCACTCCGTTTGAAAACTTGAAACAAATTTTTCAGTGTATTTCCTTTGGGAAATGTACACTGAGGCAGAAAAGCCCAGCCAGTTATTATGAAGAGTTCCTGTCCACACCATTCATCTGCAGTCACTTTCTCGGTGAAAAGCCATTTAGATAAAAGTAGCATTTCCATCCAAATAACCTGGACCATTTTGGATGGAAAAGAGGAAGGGCAATGGTGCAGAATAGCCGACCAAGCCTTTGTTCTATTTAAAACATTCCAATAAGTTCTCAGCCACAGAATATGGCAACAGAACTGATCACAGGGGAAAATGCAATTAAAATACCTTCCTGCATTTTGCAGCCACAAAATCGTTGGCAAATCACTGTAATCTGGCTTTGCTGAAGTGGAGGGCATGAGTCAATGCACCAGGAAAGAGTTTCAGCTAAGTATTTTTCAAGTTAATAACCTTGCTCGGGGACAGTTCAGAGCCTTTTCTACCTTCCCTCGTAGAAATTGGGATCTACAAGTGACTTTTCTTTGTGTTCTTTGCTTCCACTGCAGTGCTGAAACCTTGAAGAGACTCGGTTCAGTGACTGTGCAAGCCAGCTCAGGTGTAGCAAACAGAAAAATTTAAGTTTCAGGTTGATAGAGATTCTGTTGCCCTTTTTTACCTTTAGGTTTTGTTTCTTCTCTTAATATGAGACTGGTCTTATAGATTACAAGTTGACTTTTAGCAAGAACATCAAGCAAATCCATCCAGCCTGAAGCAAGCAGAGCCTTCAGGCATGTGTTTGTGGGCTCTCTTTAGAAGGGCTCCCTAGACACATAAAGGGAGTTCCTTAGTGGTGGTTTGTATATCACTGCTGCTGTCTTGTTGATAGTGTGCTTGTCTTCTGTCTTCTTTGTCTGAGTGCAATTCGAACTGGAATTCAGAAAGAAGTAATAACCAGAGAGGGATTCTCATTCATTTTTTCATCTCTTTCCAAATTCCTTGCTTGCAAAGGTAGTTCCCATATTGCACCTTTGACAAAAAAAAAGTCTTCCACTATTGCTTGTGCCTGGACTGAGATCAGTCTTCCTTAGAATATTTATTCTTTCGTGTCTGTGTGTGTCTGTGTGTGAGCATTGAAGTCGAATATTAAGATTAAAAGGAGCTTTTGGTTCTTTCTCATCAAAGAGCTGAACGCTCCTTGACCCCTCAGTGACCTTTTAGGTGACGTTTTGGGGGGTCTAAAAACTTCGAACAAGCAAAGGCTCAAGACCACGAATATTATTACCATTAGATGCTGAGAAAGCCCTTAATTGGGTGGAGTGGAACTACTTGATAATAGTTTTAATACAGCGGTGAATTGGAATAACTTTTGCAGGTAGATTTCTTTTTCTATGGGACCCATAGCAGATGTCAGGATTAATGCAGACAAGTGCAAAGATTTTTTCTTTTCTTGAAATATCTATACCACATACATATTTTATCATAAAGCTAATGAACAGGATTTTAGCAGGAAGATTACTAAGGTTGCCATCTTGGTGACATGACCACACCTTGCTGCTACAAATGTCAATTGAACTGTTACCTTCAGGAAGGTAACAAAAAAGGTTTTGTTGCATAGTGTTTGAGACAATAAACTTTGGGACAGAACTGTAATAGAGAAACGGATGCATCAAATAAACTTGGAAAGAAAGAAAAAAAACCTCCATTGGGGTTTTTCCCCCCTAAATTTTTGAAATACACACTCTCCAGATGTAACAAAATGAATCACTAGAGACAAAAATTGGCATTATCCCTGTATTGAATCGGAGGAATGAAATAGGATTAATTTAGGGCTGCTTTTTCTTTGAGAATTGCAAAGATTAGCTGATTTATGTGAGAAATTTTAAGAGATTTTTTCCCCCCTAAGATTTCACAGATTCCCTTGTTTCAGAATAAAAATCAAGCGTTGTGGTCTTTTTGTTGGTGTTCCTTTTCTTTTTTCCATGAATTGTTGTTATAAATCAAAACTTCTAGAAGATATTTCAAAAATTCAGAAGTTCTTCTGTCAGTTCATCACTATAATCAGTGTAACCTTTTTGCTTCTCATTTCAGTGTGTTAGCCCATTTTATATCTCCTGAAACCAAAAAGGAAAAAACTCCTTATTTAAACTTTACCCTGTGATGTAATATCTCTTTGTTTGTACTCCAAAATTTTATAGGCCTCCCTTGCTATTGTGCCTTATTGAAAACTCATGCCTTATTTGCTGTTCATTATTATCTTTTCAATATTTCTGCTTCTTAAGATTCCTCATCCTCTTCAACATTTGTTTCAAATGATTTGTTTTCTGCAAAGGTATGCACTTGCATTTTTGAAGGCAAATGGCATAGTGCTATCATCCATCAATTTTTGTAGTTCTCTTGGTCTCTCTCATGAGCTGTGTTGTCCAAGAGAGATGTTTGCAAAGTGTATTAGTTAAGAGTCTGCAGATCTCAAATGTCTGGCATGCGTGGATGATGCTAATAGGATTAAAGACAGGGAAAGGTAGGTTTGAACTTTTGTTTACTTGTGAGATGGTAAAAGTTAATAAACGGATGAGGGAGACCGTTCATTTTAAACACATGATACTCTGCTAAAGTCAATCCTAAAACACAGTGCTGCTGTATTTTTAATGCACTTGCAAAGTTTCATCTGCAAATTTCATCAATATACTCCTGTAGATCCAGGATGGCTTCTCCTCAGGAGTCTCTACGTTCTGGATCATAAAGTTGTCTTCACTATAATTTAGGAACCTCTGCAATGATGCATGTTCAGCTGTATTTGTTACTCAACAGATGTCTGGGTAGTTAAATTCCTCCATGAGCCTTTATCAGTACTTCTATTCTGGGATTCCCAACTGGTTCAAGATGTACCTCTCATAGCCGGCAGCAGCACCACTGCTGGAAGATCAATATGTGCAGCTCTGGTCAGGCTGGTCCAGCACAGAGCTGGAGTGGCTGGTTGCCCTGATCACACCAGTCTTGCTGCTCAGCTTGACTCTGTAGACTCTGGAGTCAACATCTTGTTGGTTCCTGCTCAAGAAGAACCGAGTTATAGGGGCAGCTAGGGATAGGTCCCACATTCATAATTCTCGAGACCATCTGCTGCAGTAGCTGTCACTGCTCTTCCTGTGGGGCTGCTGCCTGGGCTTGCTGCTCACCCATAAATTTTGACAACACCTGCTGCTCTCGCTATTCCTTCATATATTATTTCTGCAACAGAAGCTCAGAACCAGGAGCTGCTCACACTTCATTCCAACAGCCACCTTCCTGACACAACACACCAATTCCGAGGCTGCCCCTTTGAGCGGTTTGGTTTCAATAAAACAGGTGCGATAACGAGCTAACCACACTGAGGGTGAACATCTCTTCAGACCTACCCCAGGTTCTTCAACCATCCAAGCTACTCTTCCCGCTCCCTGGGTCACATCTTTTCTTGGAGAATCACTTGTGCCTGCCTCGGCCACTGGTTTCAAGGACTCAGCAGGATGCATTTAACCAGGAGGATCAACACCCAATAGCAGTGCGGGCAAGTTTTAGGCAAATGATGCCAGCCTGCTCTCTTCCCTTAGGCTACTTCTTTGCATTACATACTAAGGAGTTTTCCCTAGAGCTGGTCAAAGAATCAGATGATCTGATTTGCAACTGGAAGTGCTGAATCTGGATCACTATGATTCACAGAGGCATAATATTAGTTATTAATGAATATTCAGCCTACTGCTGGGTACTTGTGGAAATGCTCCCAAACCCTCAGAGTTTAAGGAATTTTAGCCAGAATGATATTCACCCAGGAATTTATGTGTTGCCATTCTGCCATCTAGAAGTATTTGCCATTCAGAAACCAGAAAAAATCCCAGCAACTTTTTGGTTTTCTGGGCAATCAGAAATGAATAAACACAGTCAAAATAAATGGTTTATCTTGACTAAGCTGAAAAGCAATTGTTCTCCTTCTACATTGGCCGTGTAAGCATTAAATTTACAGGTGTCAGAATTGGTTTGCAAAATGTTACTTATTAAAATGAGGATTGTATTTCCACCTCCCACCAAAGGCATAGCTACTCTCTGCTATAATATCAACTAGTCCTGTTCTGCACTTCAGCAACTGGCAAAGTTGTTCCTCTGGCGTGGGAAGCTTTGACTCCATTGTAGGCACCTTTTACTTTGTCTGAAACCAAAGTGATCCCGTCTCCTGCTGAAAATGGGCAAGTAAGGACGGAGATGAGACAGTGTCATTTGGATATAAGTTTGGGAATTTTTGCTCCTCTGATAATTTTTTCCCCCAGTCACTTAGATTATGCTGATAAAAGGCAAGATGGGTTTCAGGACACTACTCACTATATAAGAAGAAAATAAAGCGCAACCAAAAGGCATTGCTTTTTCCTTTTCAACAACTAAATTGATCTCCTTTGCCTACACCCCTCACCAAGAATCTGACTTCTTCTGGCTAGCTAGCAAATATAAAGTAAAACACCTGTTTACCAGACACAGAGCTATGCGTCTGCCATTGCTGATCCATCTGTGGAACATAAACATAACTTTCACCAGCTGCTTCTTTTAGCATGGGCTGGTAATGGAAGCCATTATAGAGCATATCAACAACATACTTTCCTAATAATCATGGGCCAGAGCATCACAGGGTGTAAATTGGCAGAGCCTCACAGAAGGTGATACTGATTTACACCATCAGAGGACCTCACCCCACTGTGTTTGTTTTCCTCACACTCTTCTCCTTTTAGCAGCCTTATTTTCCTAGTTTCTAGTTTGTTTCTGTTTTTTTTCCATTATATTATACTAATGAGGCAACATGTCATGAAACAATTCCTGGTCCAAGCTCAAGCAGTAATGGATAATTACCTTGGGTACATACAGCCTCAATATTAATGACTCTAAGAAAACCTCTGAAGATTCAGAGGCGTTATACCGCAAAGACTCCAACTGGATTTGGGCCAAATGCCCCATTCGTATAAACACGCTCAACTCTATCGACTTCAGGAGAATTATGCCTGCTTTTGTTTGTGCAAATGTGCTGTAGGTGGTTCACAAAATCATGCCCAACCACGTCCACAGTCTTTAGATTTAAATAGAGCTTGAAATCTCACGGTGCAAACAGCAGATTCTTTTTTGTCTTGCATGAAGGTGAGTGTGTTACGACTATGATTAAACTGCTGATAGATCCCCTTATCTCTCAGGCTACTCCAGGACGCAGTAATGAGGCTCTGCTCTTGACAAACATCAACATACCTCTTTCCTTGTGTCACATCAGCTAGGCAGGTCAGGATCTTGATGGTGACCCAAGACAACATTCGTCCTATGACCAGGCTGTTTGTCTTCCTTGCAGTGTAATGGGCAGAAAGGCCACAGGACTTTTTGACTCGTTATTTTCCAGTCAGAAGACAACCTGAAACTAAGAAGTGAAATTCCATTAGTACCTGAAGCTCTCAAATGGGAGAAATTTGTACAGTTTTAGAGATGTCAAATTTGGGGAGGCCCATCCTGTTGAGTTCAGCCCAGAAATGGTAGCAGTCCCTGAGATTTATCCATCAGAATTTGCTTTCCTCCTAGTAATTTCCTCCTAGTAACACAGACTGAAGAATGCTTTCCAGGAATTGCAAAAATCAATGCTTACCTCTAATATATTCCCACTTAAAGTCTGCAACCTTGTTTAAAATGCACTTCTAAAGCATATATTTTCATGTACCGTTATGTCTAAATGCATGATAACCAGGTTGAAAATCAAATTATCTGCGTTAAGGTGACTATTACAATGTGACTACTACCTGCTGTGCCACAGATGAATCTTGTAAACACAATCAAATCTCTTTCCTTCTCTCCCTCTCGCACACAGAGAGAGACACATGCACGCCCTTGCACAAGGAAAGAGATTCTTCACCTTCTGCCGTCGTATTGTCACAGCAGCTCATGTTTATTGTGAATGACATCTTCAGCTACAGCTCAGCATGAGCTCTGGTATGCTGGAGCTGAACATCCTACCAGCAAAATCAGCAGTGACATTAAAGTTGTTTCATGAATAATGAAAAAATAAATATCACATTTACTGTAGGTACACAAAATGCTTTGTTTAACTAAAAGCATTTGCAGAGAAATTCCAGGTCTCTGCGGACAGGTACTATTTTATTAACTGTGGGTAGAGAACTTATTTAGATGGAGCTGTTTTCATTATATTGTTAATTTTCTCAATTATACAAATGAGAGAACATGTGATCAGTACTATTAGCAGGATACAGACTTCTCTTCAGAACACTCTAAACTCAGAAAAATCACGGAACAGCAAATCCTCAATGCCGGCAGCTGGTGAGTCTTTCAGCCACTTACATTCTGTATAAGGAGTTTTACATGTGTCTCCCAAGTCTTTGTGCAACAACAGTTTTAATCATTTATGGGGGCAAAAAGGCTTCGGAGACAGTAATGTAATTATATAACTGTATAATGCAAAAGAGAATTCAATTGTCTCAATGCCATACAAGGCAAGCTTATTCCCGGATCCCAGCAAAAGACACTCAAAACACGACTGCGCTGTGTCCGGAGTTTTGCTGGCTTGCACCAGTGTGTGTTCTTGCCAGCCCTCAGAAGTTCATAATCACAAATTTCAGGGAGAAAGCCTGAAAGCCTACTTTGAATTATGGGGTTACGGTGACCAGATTTTTATATAAAAGTTATTTGCAGTGGAAATGCTATATTTTGTCCTATTAAGGACCCAGCAAGCACACTTCTTTATGTAGCAATAATGTGTCAGGCACAAGGGAAATCTTTCAATGATTTCAGGCTTTTTGCTAGACTGAAACTTGTGATCCTAAAATGCAACAGCTTTTAATGAAACACAAATATACTTGCTTCCAGAAAGGGAAAAGAGTCTCACTACCCTCCCTTAAAAAAAAAAAAAAAAGGGACTGTCATTCCCCATTCTTTGGAATGTTTATCCATATTCATAGCAAGAACCCTGAGAAATGTTCCCAAGTGCCAAAAAATATGAAAACTAATACCAAACACATTGACAATATCTTACTGACTATTGCTTATGAACTTATCAGCATGAAAATACTTATTCTCAGTACAAGTTTCTGAATGTCAATATGGAAATCATAAATAATCAGCCTCATAAGTAGTGCAACTTTAAGTACAGGCTTAAAATTAGTGATTTAAAAGACCCATTTTCTCTCTCAAGGGGAGTGAACAGATTTGGGTTTTACCTTTTACTGAAGCAGGGAAAGGTAAAAAGTGAAAGGCACAAAAATGGTGTCTTTTCTATAACTAGGTCTTCCATTTTTTATAGAGAGTAATATACTTTATGACTTCTTTCTTGTGAGTTCAAGTCGCCTGTGTTTCCTACTCGTAGAGAAATGCTCATTTCCTGTTTAAAAAACACACATGTATTTACTCTTATTCATTTAACAACATTCTAAATGGCAGTAACAAAAAACAGTAAACAGAAAATAATCCACCTTATTAGTACCTCTACAAAAAGCCCCTACTCATTCTTACTCTTTCCCTTTAGCAAGACAGGAAATTAAGAGCATTTTATTTTTCTTTTTGCCCTGTGCCAATGCTTGCAGCAAAAAAAAAAAAAAAAGAGATAAGTCTAAGGTGTGTTATCTCTTTAGGCTCCCACTACTGACAGGTGGGCTTAGGCAGGTGGTTTAGAGCTCCTCCTTACCAGCTGCAAGGACAAATCACGAGAGAGAGCCAACATCTAGGTCTGACATGCAGGAAGAGGTGCATCAGGTATCCCCTGACACACAGGGCAAAAGAGTTAAAAATAAGCAAATGTATGAGCAAGTAAACCCCATTTATTAATGGGGACTGTGTCAGTCAATAGCAACACAAGCTGTATTTCTATCTATTATACAAGAAAGGTAAAAGTATTCTAGTAGGTCACTTAGTTACTTCAACCAGATGGAATCCAAAATGTTCAGAAAATTAAAAATCCATTTATTCCTCCAAAGTTGCATTCCATCTGTTTTCAGACATTTATGGAATCTTTTTGCATACAGGATATGGCAACCACTGGTGCCTTGGAAATATTTCTCCCTCGTGCATCTCATGGAAAGCCAGGATGGATACAGACAACACTGAAGTAAGCCCTTTTATTCAGGTGCTCTTATTTCTCTTTAAATCTAGGAAATCATAGTTTTGTTTTAAATAGAGGAATCATAAAATCCAGTGTATTATTGTCTGCAAAAATGCAACAGGAACTTTTAATCTTAAAACAAAAACCCTCAAACAAAACAAATAAGGCTGTTCTCTGCTCTATCCACCTTGAAAATTTTAACTTTTTTACCAGTCTGTTTCTCATTTTCAGCTTGTGGAGACAATAAGAATGATTCAGATGCTATGAAGGAATGCAGCCTGGCATGTAGTGATCTCCACCCTGAAGATAAAAGTGACAAAATTACCCCAGGAATTATGAGCTCTAGTCTTCATCAATCATTTTTCAAGATACATTTTATTTCGTTCAACTACACATTGTGCATAGATATAACTGGGGTATGGTCCCCTTCCTCTTATCCTTGTTCTCAGCATCTTCAGCTTCACCAGATGCAAGGATATCATCTGGCATGCAGGCCAGGCCAAATTTTCTGTATACGACACAAACATCCACGTTTCCTCTATTTCCTTAGGACTTTCTTTCCTTCACAGTTAGTGGCTCATACGGTGGCTCACCACCAACACGGATTTTCCTGCTTGGTGCAGAGAGGATTTTGTCCCCCAGTGAAGTTCACCCATAGGATGTGCAGGCTGTATCTCTTATTGTCAGCCAGTCATATTCCCACTTCTCTCCTGATTATCCGCATCTCATGTTAAATCCCTCCCATCTTCTGTGTTGGAAGGAGCCAGCTGTATCCCTCTGAGCTGAAGTTCATTCAGCAGGTAACTCTGCCCCAGGACTGTTTCTTATAGGTCAAAACCACGCCAGGTTTGGCGACCTTAGAGAGCCCTCCTGTGCTACATCAGCAGAACTTTGCACCATAAATACCCTTCATGATCTTATGCCAAGGCCCGGAGTACTTTAGACTACTGTGAATGGGGGAAAGGATCATGTCTTCCATTATCTACATCAGCGTTTTGTTCACCTACCGAAATCATCACTGGCAGGTGACTGTCACATGGGAAGATAAAGCACTCAAAAATCCCAAGGCAGCAGATCAAAGAGCAGAGAACTGGCTTTTAAAAAAAATACTGAAAAAGTAAATCACAAGTGGTGGATTATTCGTTTCAGTCTTAGCGTTTCATTTTGAATGTCAGGTCACATCTCTACATTTTCTTCTGCAACCCAAGGGCGAGAAAAAAAAAAAAAAGAAGTAAATATTCATACTTAGACTCATGCTGTCCAAAGCTGATGCTTAAAAAAACCCCTAAAAATAAACAGCCACACAAATTCAGTGAGAGTATTGAAGTATTTTACTGAAAACTGGTATGAATGACATCAAGTTCTGATATAACAAGCCTGTATTTTCAGCACTCCAGATTTGAAATTCACCAGGTTTGACTTTAGTGTTGAGGACCATATGCTAAAAGCCCATATTCAATCAGCAGCAGAATGAGAGAGGAGATTTCCTCCTTTTTTGGACAAATATTCTGCTTCAGGCAGTGGGAAAGCTGACAGTGAGAAAGTGTGCTGCCCAAGATGGACAAAACACAAGTGGCAAAACAGCAGAACCTGAGAAAACTTAAGTGGTGCAGGAAGGGCTGTGAGGAACATCCTGAGAGTGAATCCACCCACAAGGCAGGTACATATGTCCCTGGTGTCAGCTTCTATCAACACAAAAATAAAATACCTCTCTTTCAAGAGTTCAAACTTATTAAAGGTTTACTTTGATTACACACAGGGACTTGGACCCACACCTCCTTATCAGCTAAAGCACGTGCCCTGCTTCTCTTTAGTTTTACCCATCCTCTGCTAAGTTTAGAAGAAAAGGCAACAGCTGTGGCTACTGACAGAGCAAGGTTGGCAGCTGCAAAACGGAGATGCCACATTTCAGTATATAATTTTCTTTCCACAGTGTCTCTCCCTAACTTTCCTCTTTAAGAGGCACTTAAAAATCCATGTGTCTGACTCAATTATTGTTATTGTAGCTATGGAACAGAATGTGATGCTGATGAGGGCCTACCTGTCTAGTTAACTTCCCTTTCTGGATGCTTTCTTTCTTTGATTCATCATTGCTTGTGACACATGTATTGTCTAAACTATGTTCAAGAACAAGTCTGTAATACACTCAATGGAAGAAGGTGAAAAAATCAGAAAAAGGTGTATCAGTTGCAAGCATGAATTTATGTGCTAACTTTAAACATTCTTTCTGAGAAATATCTTACATAGAAAACATAGTTTCACTGCAAATTAAGTATAACATTTGCAGTAAAATTAAGAATAAAATTTATTTTGCTTCCTTTGATTAGGAGAGCACTGACATTGCAGAAATGCTTTGTCTTTATGAACTCATCTCGAGATTCTGCGTTCCTTCAGCATTCAGTACATTATCAAATCGTATCTGAAGCACTGCCCCAGAGGGCAAGAACCCAAATTTAAAGTCATCATCATTCTGTGTATTTTCTGCTCAGTTGAAGGTTTTATGATACAGGCTGAATGCCTTTTCAGGACAATCCTAAAAATAAGCTAATGCAGTGGGGATTGGATTTATTGGATATGTACACTCACCTTCAGTTGATGTTCTCCCTAGGTCAGTTCTCATGTGATTGGCAAGGGATCGTGACAGCTTGTATCTTCCTATGAGAAACCTGTGTAGACACTGGTAATTAGAACTGCCACTCAGTCCTCCCTGACAACAGCTACTGCAGTGGCTCTGGGCCTCTGAACTAGCTACTGCCTCTGGAAAATCCTGTTTCCCAGTGTTTTCTCCTCCATAGGCACAGACCTAATTGCATGTAAACATTCTGTAATTTATTACGTGACACAAAAACATTGGTACCTTCAAGCTGAAAATACAATGGTTGATAAATACTGAAAAAACTACGATTCTAAAGTGTCACTTACAATATAGCTCTCTAACTGCCTCCCCTGACTGGTTGCTGAACTAAAGATACTTCCTCAGTAATGGAAAATCTGAGAGGGGTCTCAGTCTGCTTTTTAAGGAGCCTAATTCTTAGTCAAAGTTATGAGTGTTGTGGGCTTGTAAGTCAGCACAGCTTTGGAAAAAAAATACTGCATTTCAGTTTGAAAATATCAGTGCACTGCATTTTTGCTGTACTATTCTACCTCAAGCAGCACAAAAAAAAAAAAGCTCTACTACCTATTAGTATAGTTTTACCTATAATTGATTTATTCACAAACTGTTAATGACTGCAACTAACAAGGAAAATAAAATAATGAAAAAAAAGCAATGCAACAGGAAAATGAACACGAAACATTTCCAGTTCACAGCTGAATTTGCAAGAGACTATGGCTAAGGGAAGATATTTAGAAATACTTGCAAATTAAAATGAGGCTGAAATATTTCCTTATAGTAGGATATCTACAGAATGAAAGCTGGATTCTGTTCTCAGCTTTGCTGCAATTTGGAGGTATGATTTCAGATACAGCTTCCTTGCCTGTGAAATGGGGCTGACAATAGAGCTGTAGTTTCCATGCACAGTGCCCAGTTATTTAGACCTCGTCATGTTAAATAGCATCTTTTTATCCCGCAGGAGGGGAAAAAAAGATCCAGATTGAGGCAGTCAGGAACTGTGGAGACTCAGAGCTGAAAAGACAGTGAAATCTAATCTCCAGACCATGGAAATCAGTGGAAATTGACTTCAAAACACTGTTGATTTCAGTGGTTTTGGGATCAGGGAGAACAAACTTACCACACAAAGACAAGTCTCTTTTCCAGAGCAACGCTTGAGTTCTTGATAGGAGAAGCCTGTCAGACAGTAGCAGACTATAACCTTTGGGACAGACCTGTACTGAAGGGCTGTATATAGTTTTAGGGAATCCAGGAGCACATCAGGGAAGGAGTTCTTCTGCTCTCCCCACAGCTTCTTCAAGACAAAAAAGAGGATGTTCTGGCTTACCCCTACGGTTGAGCAGAGTGTTTGGCACCAGACCAGGTGTGCAGAGCCCCAAAGAGCAAGGAAGCCAGGCTGTGTGGGATGAGTTAGGCACAGGGACCTGCTTCTAACCTCCTATCCCTTCCCACTCCATTAGCATCCAGCCTGCCAGCTATGGGAATTTCAGACATGTGCAGAATCATGTCCAGAGCACTGAGTGTGCCAGACCTTGAAGGCATTGCAACCACTGCAATACTATTTTTCCAGCCCAAGAAGATCATGGCACAGTGTATTAAGCATCTTGATAAAATTTTATGCAACCACTCTTTAAAAACCAACACAGAAATGGTAGTGCTGTATTTTTAGACAGATAACTACAAGGGTACTCCCATATCTGTGCTTCAAAATTAATCCAGTAGTGTAGTCAGGCAATGGGTCAGAAATTACTTAATGAATAGTACCATTTCCTTTTTAGACTTCTATTATAGAATGGTACTTGGGTAACACTTTGGCACAGTGCACAGGGAAGTAAGTGTGGAGCTCTAACCCTGTTCATGGGCTTTTCCCCTCGAAGCATCTGCCCACCACTAACACATCACACTCTTCACACCCTTCATTGTTAAACTATCTGTTCCCTGCATTTAAAAATCCCACTAAATTGAGCACCAAACCTGCAGAATCCTACTCCATCGACTACACACAGTTTTCAGAGGATGTAAAACGCCACGTGTTGGTACTACCAAGCTTATCCAAGATAACCCACATCTTTTTTCTCAGAGATGGCAGGGGAGAACAATGTTAAGCTGTAAGTAACAAAGTACACACTGGTAATCTGTGGAAAAATCCATTTTAGAAATGTACTAGAAAGTGATCTATAATCCCAGGCAAGACAGGCAGAAGATGAAATCTAAAGGAAATCACATTTTAAGCACTGAAGTACAGTTATGGCAGCTAAGTAATTAGAATTCTGCTCTTTTAGACAGCATGTAGTATCATTGTGCTTAAGAGCTCATGGTGTCCATAGTATTTAATTTTTGAAAAATCTTTTTCTTATTCCTCTCTGCCTCCACTCTTCACTACTGTGTACTAATCTCTATACTAGTTTTCCATGTACTAGCAGAACAGGTACCTTCTGAGAAAAATATTCTGGATTATTAATGGTTGCAAGTTTTTGTTGTTGTTTGTTTGTTTGTTTATAACTTAACTCCGTTAAGTTATTAACAGAGGCACTGAAAATTCCCTTTCAGAAAAATTTTTGAACTGTTCCTTATCAGAGCTGTTCCTGTCTGCCACTTCTTCCAGGGACCACTCTGTCCCAGCTGTAGCCTTCCCTGCTCCCTGTTCACATGGTAAAGGAACAGAAGTAAGTGTGTGTCCAAGGGGTACTAGTAGTCAATGCCTAGTTGCATCTGAGCCCATTTCAGTTCATGTTTGAGACTGGAAGTCTCACTAACTTTGAGAAGTACCTCATTTCCACAGCATCTTTTCTAGCAAGAGAAGGTGAAAACCATTCTGAAGGTCTACAGGGCCCAAAGGATGATCCAGTTGGTACTCTGGGAATGTTCTTAGTTTACATAACATACAAAGACAGCTAGAAAATTATTCTTGCTGAACCTGACTAAAAATGCGTGTGCAACATCATTAATGGTTTCTATTTCCTCTAAGTGAAAGGCAATTTAATAAATCATCCTTTGCTATAGTGCCACTAATTGCAATGGGTTGTGAAAAAAAAAAATCCCAAATGATTTTTTTAGAAAAGTCACACATCCTGAAGGTACACTGCTGGCAAGCCCTCGAGTGTTTATATTACAAGCCAAGCAATTTAAATAATCCCCAAGTTCATTACGTTCAGCTAGATGCTCAGGAAAGGTCCTCTCTTCCATTGGTTTCCAAGAATAAACCAACACATAGAGCATCCTATTTTTCACAACTGGTAGGTTTTGTGTGGCTGGGACTGAACTACAGTAGCAGGATTTTTAACAACTGCGGAAAAGACTATAAAACTTTCTGCCCCTTATTAACTACTGTGTGACTATTAGGTTTATGGGCAATATTAACTTTGCAGTATAAGAACAAAAACATTGTAAATGGTCTCCAAAATGTTGGAAGCAATTTTCCCCAAGAGAGGCAGGGGGCCCTTCCAATCCCAGTAAGGTATGGAAAGGGTCATGTGGCACACATGTAAAACTAGATTAGACTCTCTGTTGCTAAGTAATTAAACCTAATTGTAAACCTGGGCAAGTGCTGAATTTAAAACTGAGCTCCCTGTTCAGAGTTCCAAAATCTCCACTGAAAATCCACGGAAAATGAAAACTGCCTCTTTAAAAGAAATCAGCTTGCAGCTCCCCAGAACGGAGCCCCTGGGCAAGTGGTTCAAAATATGATTTTTATAAACAAATCTGACATAGCAAACTTAATGCAAAACCCTATGCATATAACATCACTTATGTGTGCAACTCATTTAAATTATAGCTGTAGAGAGAAGGAAATAAAACTGGCATATTAACCTTTGGCACAACAGTGCTCACATACTAGCGATGTTCAGCAGCAGATGATATTACTGTGACTCCCACTAGTATTGTCACAGTGAAGGGTCTGTCAGAATTCATGTTTGAAACCTCCACAGTCAGAGTTTATTAATGCAGCCATGAGCATCCATTCCAGACCTACGCTGGCATGTACAGTCTTAGGAGAAGAATTTTTTTTTTTTTGCTGCAACTTCTCTTTCCCCCATCACTGTTGTATTTAAAGTCACTGAATGCAAAAATAAAATCGAACAGAAATTCATGAAATACATTTCCAAATCACCATATTTAAAAAGACTGAATGCAAAAATAAAATAAGAAAAATGCAAAAATAAAATTCATAAATTAATGAAATATAGCTTTCCACATCTTATTGCCATAAACTCATTGGATTCCTTGCTTTCCTAATGTTCTTTGTAAAGAATAGTCTGCTAATTCTTCCTCAAGAGGAAGAATCCTTTCCAGCATTTCAAAAGGACAAGCTACATGCATAAGCAATATGGGTTTAAAAACAACTTAGAAATTAAATTTAAAACATTCTCAAATTTTTTTGTTAAATGCTCCACAGTACTGTATGCATTCCTATATAATTAACAAAAACATCATGCAAAATAAACCTTCCTTGTTAAAATATGTCTTACTGTGATTAGCTCTGGCAACGACACTCAGGCCTTGATGCAAGTTCTTGGCCTGTCTGTGTTCTAAAACATTTTGGTCAAAAGTTTCAGACACCAGACTTATTCAACAGCTTGAGGTGTCCTTTGATTTGGTTCCTTCATGCATCTTGAAAATAAAAAAAGGTTTGTTACAATGAAGGTCGTGAAGCTTGCCTGTGGGTAAGGCTGTTCTCACCTGGAGAACAGTTATCCTTCAGAGTGGTGGCAAATGGATACACAATCCAGCACAGGTCCAGGGGAGAACACTTTGTGGCTCCTTATTTCAGAGAGTGACTCACAAAAGAAAAGCATAAAGCCAAAAATATCAGCAGTAAATGAAGTTGACATTAAGGGAACCAATCTTGAGAGACAGCAAGTATGACAGCGGGATGAGTTTTGAGTTCCCATTGCACTTCCCTTGCCCACACAACAAAAGTGAAACAAGCGCAGACCTGGTGCTGAGCTGCAGAATTCAATGGTTGAAATAATCATCTGGTTACTGGCAATACCAGTAGATTTGAGAAAAGTTATTTTATCAAAATATCAGACGGCTGCAGCAAGACACATTTATATTATATCTATTTAAATGATATCTAGATAGTTTTAAGCAATTGTCATCTTCTCTATTTTGTGGAAGAATCCTGAGAGCCACCCCTATGTCCCTGGGTTGCTTCTACCAGCAGTCCTTTGAACCAAGCTGTGACATGGGCAGTGCTGAGGCAAGGAATACATGATGCAGTTTTAGTATTGCGGGATTAAGAATGTGTTGACTTTTCTATCCTTACTTTCTTTGATAAAACTGGGACAAATCAGGACTACAGATGCTGCTCTACAAGCTGTACTAGCACAAGGCCAAAGATCAATGCCTGTGAAGCCGAAGGAAAAAAAAAAAAAGACAGATTCCAAATACCAAAAATAAACTGCGAAGAAACTTAATCCTCAAAAGGTCAGAGGTACATCTGAAAGGCCCAGGCCAGGCCTTTGTATCAGAATGTTACAACATTAGCCCTAATGACTTAATAGTTTTGCCCTTGAATTGTGTCAACAGGAACCTATCTTATTACATGGTAAATTAGTTGCTTCCAGCCTACTCCAGACTCTCAGATGGTGGGAAGACAGAGCTACTTCTAGCAAAGTTAGAACCTAGATTAGAACCTGTTTAGTACCCAAACAGTGTTGCTGAGCATTATTTTGTAGCATTTAAATTTTTGGACATGTGTTTGCATAAATGAAGGTTGGAAACAGCATCGGGAAAAAGCTCCTACGTTTGGCATTCAGGAGCCAAAATTCAAAGGAAGGCATTTCTTTTGCACGCTGTTGTGCAGTGTCATTAAAAGTCATTGTCTGCTGCAGATACCAGGGGATAATGACCAAGGGTCAGGCCTAATGATGGTAGGCTCTAGGTAACAGAGGATGCTTTCTTATGCTCCTTATCTTCTCTCAGAGAAGTTTGCATCCTTTACAGGCTTTCCTCACATCCACGCAAAAAACCAAGTTCCAAGCCTGGCTCAGCAAAAAACCACCATATGCCCAAGGTGCACCAGCACCCAACCATTCATAGCCTCTCCTTGCATAAAACAAAGGAAAACAGTAGTTTCTAAAAGTTACTGTTACCAGGCAATTGTCTCCTTGTATTTAAATTGGAAAATTCCATATTTTTCAACTTATCGGGAAGTCTTTGCTTCACATCTGTCTTAAAAACCTGTCTCCTGTCAGCTAAACAAAGGCTTACTTTTCACAATAAATACACAAGAAAGGAGAGACATGCTTATACCATTCTGTAAGTCTTCTTTAAGGAGTTTTACAGGCGAGTAAGATGCAGCTCCAGACAGTAGACTTTTAAATCATTTAAAGCTGACATAAGCTGATCCTAGGCACGGTTTATAACCATGTTTTAACTTTTCAGCTCTGACAATTACAAACTGTTTGTATTAGCTCCACAAGTATTCCTATTCAGCAGTATTGTCAAAGCCCATTCACCCCAGTCTCAAAACAGCACACCAATCCTTTACTTTGCCAGTCTCCATCCATAACCTTCATCTAGCTGTTACTAACCATGCAGGGAAGGGCAGGAGAGATCTACGGCCTGCAAAGAAAAAAAACCTTCATCTGCAATCAGTGGTAGCTTCAGTTTCCCCGTGTTTCAATGTGGTTTTCAGGCCATCTCAGCTTGACAGGAAGAAGCCTGGCATCTTCTAAGCATGTTGCACTTCTAACCTTTGAGGATGTTCAAAAGGAAAGAAATGAAATAATAAATGAGAGGTCTTAGCCATTTTGCATGAAGTTGCACGAAAAGTCTTGGGGCCTAACTTGACTGGAACTGTTTTAAGTACTCCTCTACTACAGCAGCGGTGTGTCATATCAAAGGCTTTGTTTGGCATCTATCCACAGTTATAAATAAAAAACATATTTATCTTTGGTCATGCATGTAATTTAAAAGTCGGACAGAAGAAATCTTTTTTCTCCTTTTAAATCTGTAGCAAGCTTAAGATAAGTTCTTATAAATTATTTCTCTTAAAAGCAGAGGAAAAAACCCAACCCCAAACAATAACAAAATAACTTGGCTATTTGGAAATCTGGAAAACAGATTATTTCTTTGGATGGAACAAAGTGTGTGTATGTGTCATCATGACTTTAAACAGTTCCATGATTCCCTATGGAAATACTTAATTGAAGCTAATAAGATGTGGAGTTATCAGTGGTTTTCTGTGATAGATCTCATATGGTCTCTTCAAGATGTTTTACCTCCTTTAAAATGTACTGACCTAAGATTGTTTTAACTGGTGGTCTGAGCAGCAACCACTACTAATACTAAATCTGAGTGAAACCCTACTCACAGAGGGGGCAGGATTTTGGGCAAACCCCTTATAACTCCAACATCTATGCACTGCAAACACTTAAACTTCTGATTTGTAGCATATGTGACAAAATCCCATAGAAATCTTCAAATGAAAGACTTATTTGCCTCCTAACACTTGCATATTGGGTCAGAAGTCCTTTCTTTTGGCATCACAAAATTAGGAATTATACTATTATCAGCAGACTGTAGATACTAACACAAATCTTCCTACGCTTCATAAGGTGATCCTACAAGCTCATCTCTCTGACAGAGGATCAGCCCCCCCCCCCCCCTTCTTCCATTAATCAGATTAGTTGATCACAAGGACATGCTATAAAAATTTTTGACTGGTTACAACAATTCAAAATTTGTGCCTTTCTTAAACCTCAGTTTAGAAAAGCAAATCCCTGCTAGATTTGAGATGGAGATATAGTGTCCATACAGAAGACTGCATTTTTAACCATAAGCACATACCTACACAGCCTAATGAAGAGCCAGTAAAGCTTTCTCTAAGTGCAGAAAAAGGTTATTTGGCATTTGCAAAGTGCAGGTGCTTTATGAGCATCTGCACATACCCATTTCTGATAACATCTCCAAATAAATTTGGCTTGAGCCAATGTATCTGTGTCACTATACATGATTAAACCATTCTGAGGTTTATGGAAGAGGAAAGGATTTTCCTATATTGATAGCAGCTGAGTTTTTAAAGGACTACAGGTAGAGGTAATTTGCATAAGTTTGGCATTCATTTCCCACCTACATTTTAGGTAATTAAGTAAACTATCTTCCTAAAATTGGCCAAAATTAAGTGGCTTATCATTATTCTCCTTCAGGAAGAGAAATTTGTGGACTCTTCTGGCATAACCACCTTTTGCCTTCAGCAATTTTTTTCCCTGAAAACTTATTCCCTGTGCCTGCAAATGCATCCCACTGCATATGTTTCTTTTTAATGTTAATATTCCTTTTGGATATGCCCTCCCTGCTGATAAAGTCAAGTATATGTCTGTGGGCTGTAGGGTCAAGTTCAGTGTACCACCTATCCAGTAATTACGTCAGTCAGCAGCAAGCACAGTGCATTCATTAACCTATAAGCAACCTTGGTATTTAACTTACACTGACCAAAATTATATTCAGTATTAAAGAAACTGAATGCAAATATCATGATACAGGAAATGCATGGATACCATAAATGCCATGGGATAACATTGCATTTGAACACAGTTGAAGTCAACACATTCAATTTTAAGATGAAGCAACTACTTAGCAGATGCTTATCACCTCTCAAAATTAATGCAGCACAGCAGTGAACAAGCTAAACAGGACCTCTGTATTCATTCTCCAGTCATCAAAGAGTAAAAGTCACCTCCTGAAGGCAATTCCCATCTTGGGTATCCAAACTCTGTGACACCTCTTGACTCCTCATCGACTACACAGGGAAGTGAGGGCAACTGAGCTCCTAAGTCAGGTGCCGTGTGGAGTTAGTTAGCAAGAAAAGAATCCAGGCTGAATTTTCTGGCATATTTCTGTTGCCAATTTTCCTGTAAGCCAGTCTGTAACTTTATGTGTGTTCCTAAAACGCAAAAGTGCCTAAGATTTACAAGGTTAGCAATGCACACTGCTGTAA
This sequence comes from Chiroxiphia lanceolata, assembly GCF_009829145.1. Classification (NCBI taxonomy): domain Eukaryota; kingdom Metazoa; phylum Chordata; class Aves; order Passeriformes; family Pipridae; genus Chiroxiphia; species Chiroxiphia lanceolata. The sequence continues at coordinate 12,097,205 of NC_045639.1, forward strand.
GCAGCACGTAACCTCAGATGCTGTGGGATTCTTTACCATGCAAGTTTTCATCCATCTCAGCATATGGATGAACTGAGCAGAGGGGAAGCAAGCCTGATTGTAATTACATTAAGCACTTTGGCAATAAGGAAAAGTTTGTACTTGTACACAGATGGCTTTATGTTACAACGCTATAAATGTGCCAAGTTTCATGGCTTCACCACATGATGCAAAAAAGGGGCTTGATCCAAAGTCTATGCAAACCTGGTGAAAAGTTCTCCCTGATTTCAGGGCATTTTTATTAGGTTTATGGTAAGTCCACTGGACACACCTGAATAAGGAAATAGCCTTTTGTACTAAAATGTAATTATTTTTAGACCATTTTAAGCCGGTTTGCCTATTTTCGCTCAAGTCTTCATGCTTTGGTGGCTCTGTTTTCTTTAAAGGAGAAACAATAAAGTCCAGTTCAGGTTGATTAAAATGAATTTGGCTGCCCACTAGTTCTCATCCATGCTGGAAACTTAAACTTTGCAGACATCATAGAAACTACTAGGGGAGAAAAATTATTACATTCTTATTCTGAGGCCTCCTGAGTTGTGGTGTTTCTGATTCAACTCCTGTCTTCCGTGATCCTCCCAAATCTACTACTTCACAAAGGTAAGAGATTTTAAAACTTACTTTAAAAGTCCTTAATTTAGAAAAATAAACAAAAATTCTGTCAACCCATTCCTCAGTGTCTCACTATTACTTATTTTAGGGTAATAAATCTTCACCCTGACAGCTCTCTGATGATTCATTATATTAATACATCATAATGACAATACTTGTGATATATGATGAACATATTTTCTGAAAGGGATATCACCGATACATTCCATCTTCCCAGCACAGCAGAAGGTTGTCTGGGAAAAGGGGGAGAAGGAGAGATAAAGGATGCTCTTTACCCAGAAGGCAAAATCTCACAAGAAAATGTAGAAATAAGTTGATTGCCCTTGTTAAAATACCAAAGAGAATAAGAAATAAAATGCTGCTTGTGCACAAGCAACTTCTTGTGTAATCAATGAGATTACCTGTTTGCTCCTCAAATACTGGTGCTCAGGTTGGACTAAAAAAGGGAAATCTAATAATACACTTGTATCAGTCATGCTAATACAGGAGTAACAAACTCCAGGAAATAATCATGAGGATTTTGATAGGGTTGAAAGATTGTGATAGTGAGAGGTGCAGTATTTAACAGGGTCATATGCAAACAGAAATAACTGGCAGCCTCAGTGAATGATCTTGTGAGAGTTATGTACACTCCAAAGAGTCACCCATGACTGACATAAACCAAAATCCAAACATGTACAAGGTGATGACAGGGGTTTTCAGTAAGAAATAGTTAACTTTTGATATGGATATCTGGCCTTCCACACCACCACAACACATCAGAGCTAGATCATAGGCTGGTGTTTGCTGTGATGGGCTCTGCACAAACAGAACAAAGACAATGCTGGCCTCAACCAATTTAAACTCAATTTCAAAGGTTTAAAAGGCAAAATCAGTCCCTGTCTTAACAGAGCCTGTTGCCTGGGCAGAAGATAGGAGTAACTTTGCTCCAAAGGCTCATGTTGCCCATGTGACAGTGCGAGATTTGACAACAGCTGGTTTAAAGTGCCCTCCAGATGCATTTGTGTTGCACACAGGTAACTGACAACGACCTCAGCGTCACTGTTTGTTGCATAAAGATCACAAAGGGTGGTCAGAAATTACCCTCAGTATACCAACAGTATTCTTTTCCCAGAAATATAGTCTTTCCATCCACTACCAGATTACTGAAATCTTAGTATTTAACTTAGGTGCAGAATTAAAAACAAACAAACAAACAAACAAACAACAGTGGAACGAGGTTCTGGTTTTTTAGGAATTCTGATACTGATCTGATGTTTTGGTGAAAAGCTTGGCTTTTGCAAAACACCTACAACAGACTCTCTTCAAGACTTAATTGCTGTTGTCTACCAATACTCCACAAGCATCTGAAGCTCATTCGGACATTATTATGATTCCTAAGGGGTGTGATTGGCAAAACTGTCTGAGGATGAACAGCTTTCATCACCTCTCTTCTCTTACAGACTTACTCACAGGTACTCACCGTACCATTGAAACAGAGTCCGATGATAAATGTTCTGGTCTGACAAATACTCACTTATTTCTCTGCACAGGACTAATGAAAAGAAGAGCACATGAAGTACATTTTGTTTCTGCTTGGTCTTGTTGATGCTGAAGGGCAAAGGTAGATATGATGCCTGTTTTCTGAAACAACTCAGAGGCCCAAGGTATCCTTCTTTTAGTTGAAGAATTAGAAAACAAAATTCCCGTGAGACATTTAATGAGAGAAAAAGATGTCATGATTAAGATTCACAGAAAAGGATTAAAATATTACAGTAAGAGTGAAATTTTAAAAACAAATGTATCTGAGCATGTATTGGTGTGCAATCATCTGAACTGACAAGCAAATTGTGTTTGAATGCAGTTGCATTAGCTCCAGTGTAAAGTTCTGCATAAAGAGAGGCCTTGGACATTGCTGTTTTGAGCTTTCTAGAAACACTTCAGAGAAGAGCCTCAAATTCCTGATAAGGACCCATAGGTCTCACTCTGTCTCAGAAATGCTGAAGATGGAAACAGCAAGAGTGCAAGCAAAATGACAGGAGTGTCAATGTTACTCTGTCGAATGCATGAAAACAAGCAATGATGCCCAGTGCAAGGCAGTGCAACAATCACCCTCTCTGAATGTGAATGGAGTGTTTCTGAAAGATGCTTATTGGCCTCTGAATCTTCAATCTGCAGAAGAGATATGAGCTATAATGAATATAGGAAGCCACGAGGTGATAGCCATGGTGCCTTGCTAGCAAGCCTATCTCCCAAGGGATGATTACAGACAAAAATAAAAAGGTTCTAATGGAAATCATCTGATACAATCAACACTGCTAAATCCACTGTGACTTTCCTATGACCACTTACAAGAGCCTACTGTAATGTTATTTTGCATTGCAAGCATTTGTCCTTCACTTGTTGAAGGGGAACAACCAGCTCATGTTGTAGATGAGCTGTCCTTCTGGATGCTGCTGCTCTGAGTCAAGCAAACTGTATTATCAAGTAGATGTCATGGGCATGCCAGATGTCCTCTCTCTTCCAGAAAATAGACAAAAAAACAAACAAAATGTAAAAATTGAGAAGCGTCACAACTATATCGCTTTTCATGCAGGATTACAGTGACTTTCAGGTTCACCCTTAAACCCAGTGATAGGGGTTTAAAAGAAATGATTCAAAATCTGAAACAGAGTATCTTTACTAATAAGGTGAGTTGATTCCAATTATTTTATTAGAATGTTCTTTGTGATTTTTTTTTCTTTTTTGTAAAGTGAGAAGCACATACAGAAAGTCCTGTTAACTGCCATTCAAACCATGGATCCACATTACTGTAAAAAATTGCTCAGTTAAAGTTCACACAAAACAAAAGTGAAATTACCCCAAAGGAATCTCTGTGTTTCAAGACAATTTTCTTGCTGAGTTTCAAATATTAAAACTCTCCCAGTTGTTAAATAAAGAGTGATGAGAAAATGCATGCAATTTTAATTTCCACTGGGATTATGCCTGGTGTGAGACAATCATGTTGTTAGATATTTTTCTAAAGACTAAAATAACATTATAGCATCTGTGAAGGATGTTATGAAGAACAAGGTACCGAAATAAAAAACATTTTTTCCCCAGATTGGCTACTTGTTATGCTTTTTGCTGAAATTGCTTGAATTAGAATTTACGCAAAGCTTTATTATCTAAGACACTTCAGCTCAACTTGGTTTAACTGATGTATCTATTATCTTATCTATCTTGTGGTTAGTGAAGGCTTTATATATCAACTATGAAGAATCCGTGCAAGTACAATGGATATTTATAAAAAATGACACGATGTTTCCTTGCTTCCCCCCACTTCCAGCAGTGCCAAAGCAACAGCATATTTTAAAATCAAAACTGGTGTTCAAAATGCTCCCTGCAAAGCCACAGGTTAGTGGAACGGCCAGGCTTTCACAATGCCTGTACACCTGCCTTTGTTCTTCCTTCGGGGTCTGGTGGGATTTCAGGTGCTCTTAAAAGATCTTTGTAGGGAGACCAGAAATGAGGAATGGCAAAGAGGAACTTTAAAAACCCACAGATTACAGTCTTAAATATAACTGGTTCATAATTCCTAGCTCGTAATCAGGCTCTGAGGAACAGATATACCAGACATGAAGTATCATATTGTAATGGTAAGAAGAAATTTGCTTGGGAGATTTGGCTCTGGCTGGGAAAGAACTTAAAGGGGTTTACTAAACAACTCCATTGCAAGAAAATTAGAAATGTCAACAATGACTAGGAAAGCATCCTGGTAGAAAAGCAAACATTACTCTGTTTGATTTTGTTTATTGCTTTGTTTGTCAAATCTGTAACTTTTTCTAAAATATTTCAGCCTGGAGGAAGGAAATAACAATAATGGAAATACTACCTGAAAAACGTGTCAGTTTTATAATTGAGTATATATACAAAAATATTGACAAAATCGACAATAAATACTGACAATAATGTATGTTTCAGTTCCTGTACTTCTTTGAATATTGGCAAATAAAAAAACGATGGGACCTGCCTTCTTCAAACTCTTTCAGGAACCTACGAAGTCTTTTTCTCCTTTTCTATTAGTAATGTTATTCAGCAATACATTTAGGACAAGGATGGGACAGGAAGAACAGTAATTTTCATCTCACTCCACTTTCAGATAGTTTTCACAAAGGAAACTGCTCTCTAGTAAATGCATTATCCAGACAAAGTTTAGGTGAAACCAAATTTTTCCAAATCAATTTATATTTGATTGTCCTGATGCAGGTATTTCCCAAGGGAGATGTTCTAGAGGAATTTTCTAGGCTAGAGGGCAGCTTGTGTGCTTTGTGTCGTCTCCTCTTAAACTGCAAACTTATTCATGGAATGGGTAAAATCTAGGCAAGCAAAGCACATTTGTGGATCTTGGCATAACACTTGTCTGAGTGCAAGGAATGGGTAATGGTAGGAATTTTACCATGTATTCCTTGACAGGCAGCTGCATAGCTGAGGAGAGCTGCGAGAGTGACAGGGAGTTTATGTATCCTGGAGATAGGGAGAAAAACAAAGAGAAATAGGAAGAAGGGGGAGCAAATTAAGTGGCAAAATCAGCAGTTGCTATAGCGGAACTGTACTGCTGGTTCATTTTTTTTGGACCTGATTTAGAAGGAAAAATAATGGGCACATTTTTCCAGATTTATTATGTTTGGAGATAGTACATTTAAGCAGAATAGACAGAGTGGATATGAGCGAGAATCTAATCATAATAGTAATTAAAAAGAATTTCAAGGCCAACCAAAAGTGAAGGAGACAAATTCTCTGCCCCTGGCACTAATGACAGAATGGTGCCTCTTCCACTTCTGGACATTTCCAAAGACAAATGGAGACAAAACAGCATAAGTGAAGACCACACAATGCCAAATTCAGGATCCAGGCAACAGCTCCAACACAAGCCATTCCAAAGCTAAGACAACAATGGCAGCAAATCCAAAAGCATCACTATGGGCTCTAAGAGGCAATGTACCTTCCTCCTTTCTTCTGGCCTCTGATTAGAACCATTGGCAAGGTGTTAGTCCACTTGGAGACTGACATGGAAGATCCTTATATTTACATTTACATTCACACCCACCCAGCAATAAAAGGATTTCTCCAGATTGGTGCTACACGATTCATGTCCATAAGGTAGAGAGCACATCAAGCCATCCCCACAGCCTGTAACCTTGGTAGTCTCCATGTGGGTTTCTACAGGGTTGGCCTGTGGTGTGGTAGCCCTGTCCTCCAGCTCTAAAGTTTCCTCAAAGGCCAAAACAGCCCTTGACAGCTTTTGTAAGTGACACAAGAGTTTACATCTAGGGATGACAGAAAGCCTGTACCAATTCCAACAGAGCTCAGATCTGTGTGGGGTCATTACCACACACCAGGGAATCCATATTTCCACAAAGTTGCCACAGTCTGGGCTATGGTTTGCTAAACAAGTAGCAAAGGAGGTCTGCACCTGGCTCGTTTTGCATAAGTGGCCAACAAGAGGTTTTAAAACCTGCAGGGTCAGAAAGTCTCTCTCTCCATTGTGCTTCAGGAACTCAATGCCACTTGAACTGGTTCTTGAATTACCTTTACTGTTCTAAAGACCCCAAAACAACATTCTCAAAAAATATGTAGGACAGTTTTGCATATGCAAGGCCAGCAGAAAGTTACTTAATAAAATTAAGTGAAGATAATTGGGAACAGAACAGTTCACACTTTATTGTACAACACTGCAGCTTTCAAAAACATAAACCATAGAAACAAAAGTTGAAATTAAAGATAAAAAGCAAGTTTAAATGTCTTTGATGTCTTCTGTGCAGTAAGGGAGGCTTCGGAGCTCATGCTAGTGTAAACTGTAAGGAAAGAAAAGCCAGACCCTGAAAGTGGGAATAGGACTCCAGAAAAGTCTGGTCCATTCCCCTTTACTCTGTAGACTGTGTAAATGATGGGAATATTTAAACTCAAGTCTCAAACACAGAGGATTGGTGATTAATACTCTCTACTCCTGTCCTGCCTAATGAGTTTGTAAGATCTCTCATTAAGTGTTTGTCCCAGTCATAGCACAGCTGAGACCAGGTCTCCTTTGGGGCCCCTCTACTTTATGATGCAATTAATGCACATAACCCTATGCCATTTATAGTCCTCGAACACTAACGTGTCATGTGTGCTGCGAGGACGATGTTTTGGGACCAGCAGTGACTCACTGGCAGCAGGCCCCCTTTTTCTGCATCTTTTGTATCTACCTGTTCTTCTGTGTTACAACCCCTCTGCTCCCCTGGGTGCTGGAGCTGATGACAAGCAAGAGCATCTCGTTGTAGGAGGCCAGAGTAAAGCAGAGATGATCAGATAACTACTCACATACGTCCAATGGACCAACTCTCCCTTACTTTACTTACAAAAGAAGGTTAAGTGGAAAGAGTGCTAAAACTCCCACTGACCTCTAAAGGGCCAGCATTTCTCACTCTAATGTAAGTGACATTATTTGTCAGTGCAAGGAGGGTTTTGCTCAGACTTTCCGTCTCACCTTACCTTTTCCAAATAATTTCTATGCCCCCACTTAAGAGATTTCCAAACACCACTGCCTCATCATTAGATATATTGCTTTTTTGTCCCAGAAGGATTTAATTCTATGTATTTACTTATTTAATTTGTGTACCCCCACGAATTAACATCTTCTTTGCGTTTAATAGGCAGTAGAGCGGCACGTAAAATCAAAGCTCTGTTCTGCTGAAACTGCAAGATGAAACACAAGAACAATACTAACTTCAGGGAGTTTTGTAGAGAGAAAATAGGAAGTGAAACAACTTTAAAAAATGCACACTTTTTTAATGCATTAAAGCCTTCATTGCTTTTGCCAAAACTTCACTTTTAAGAAGAACCAGCTGTGGATTTGATTTCTATGTTTCTCAGTCATAAGTCAATAGAGGATTCAATTCTAAAGCATAAGGCATATAACATACAGTGTGAATCATCTCTTGTCTGCATATAAGATAGCACAGATACATAACTTGCTTAGTGAAAGCTTTATCACCAAGGAAACACATTCATAAGCATTGAATCTAGCACCTTAACATTTACAATCCACTTTAAAAAAAATACCAGCTGTAAATAAGTCTATACTCATAACTCGAATTATGTGGTATCTATCACTCATGCCTATTTTAAGAATTCCTCATCGCCTAAGAGTGGCAATGGGCTAAGTCAATTTGCAAAAGTTCAGAGCTTCTGGAAATTTGGACTCTGATCTTCCACAAGTTAATTGTTTCAGTGAGATAATAATTTTTTGGTAATTATGTCCAACCAATCCATAAGTAACCCCTCACAGAATAGGTTTTATCTAGTGCCACTTGCTATTTCCTAAAGGTCATGGAGTCTCTTTTTCTCACCTCTAACAGCTCACCTTTCCTGGGTGCACTATGGGGAAGCATAATTCCAGCAGAGTGGAAATTCAGTCAGCAAATGAGGCATTGACATAAATATTCATGGGGGAAAAAAAATTTTTGAAAAAATTTTGAGAAAAGAGAGTAGGTAAATCACAGCATCCTCGGGAGACCTCTAAGATATGCACTGACAATTTACATAGATTTGCTTAAAATTTTGCCTGTAATTTAAGAAGTGTTTCCATACTTACTGAATTATCACCTTCTTGCCAGTATTTGGGCATCTATTGAGCACTGGACACTTGATTGAGTACACAGCAGTTGCCCAAATGCCACGTGGCACCCATTTGTCATATCACTGATTTACAGTCTGGTAATTAGCAAAGGGAATTTATTCTGGATTATTTAGGGAAATGTTTATGCCCCAGTCAATACACAACAATGTGAACTTGACTTCTTGCCTAGGATTCTTTCCCCACTTTTCAAACCAAGGGTTTTCAAACCAAGGGGAAACCACTTTTTAAACCTTTGAAACCCTAACCAAGGACCTGATATGAAGGCAAGCCATGGAAGAAGCACGTGAACTCACAGGGACCATCTGCATGTACAAGGCCAAGTTTTTGTATAAGCACTAGAAGATAAGAATATATCTCAGGATAGAGTACCAGTAGAGTTCAGCACAACTTAATATGGTAAAGATTCAGTTTCAAGACACAAAATTGCAGGAAAAATTTTTAAAATGCTTGATTATGACTTGTGCCGCTTGTAGCTGTGGTCACTGATAGCACTTTTATGGACCTCGGTAGGAAGAGAGCAAAGTTGATGCCATGTGCCCTTATCCATCTCTGAAAACACAATATACTTAAAATATTTTACTCCTGGCAGTTAATCCTACAAAGACACACATTCATAGAGACACTTGTTTAATTGGGAATGCTCTGAACTCAATTCATGTCTGGATCCGGTCTGGTTCCATGAGGCTAAATAGATAGGAATAAATTGAACTATTTTCCAACTCAGGACTCAAATCACCAGCAGTCATCATAAAATCCAGTGCTAACTGGATGGGATGTAGAATACCAAACTCTAGCACCAAAATTTGACCATTCAGTGAAGAATAGTATAAAAATGATTACTTCAAAGCCACTGAAGAAAAAGAACTTCGACTGGTGGGTAATGACGCAATCTTGAACTTTCACACCATATCTCAGTAGATATTACTGCACTGTAATTGAGTTCATCAGGTTCCCTGAGCATGCCCATGCTTTTGTCTCCTTTTCTGGATGATTTTCACTGATATGATGCAAAGGCCACTACTGTCTACTGGGGGGTTGTCTGTGCTAACCTGAAGCACGTTCTTCTCCATTGGTTATTTCACCCTTGTTTGCAGCTTTTCAGCTTTCAGGTCCTCCCTAATGAGGACAGTGATCAGAGGGATACAACACATGTAACTTTTACAAAGACAAAATGAATGGCAATGTTAAGGTTTCCTCCTTTTCTTTTTTTTTTTTTTCACTTTTCTAAAGAAAACCTTTTATTTAACCCTGATGCTATAAAAGAAGGTGATGTCATAATTTATGATATTAAACTGGTTACTAAAATGTCATTACACAAGTGATGTTTTAATTGATGATGTTAAACTGGTTAGCAGGAAAGTGTCAAGTGTCACTTTCATGACATAAACTGCCAGTTATGATTATATAATATCAATTATTCTTTGGAAAACTGCATTAGATCAGTTATTTCTGAACCAGTGTAGTTGGGGCAGGTTCATATTTTTTTAAATGCTCTTCATCCAGTTCCCATTATTAGGAGTAAAATATACTTCGGATGCAGTTCAGGCTTTTATAACTCTCTTCTTGAAACATAATACCTCCCTTTCTCATTTGCCCTTTCAGATGCCATCAAATCAACAGTGAGCTAAAACGAAAGCTGTGAGGTAAATTTTATAGGCTTAACCGAGCTTGCCTTGTTCTGCAATCATACAAAAACCAAACTTTTGAGATGAAGGTAATCAAAAATAACAAAACACAATTGTAATAGTAGGTTAAATATAGAACATTAGGATTTGCTGACAGAATATTGGTTACCGTGAGCCCTGTTTTGATGCTGGATCTCCTAAAGCTTTGGCATCCAGCTGTTCTACAAATTCTTCTAAATCTTACTCAGGCACAGAACCAAGAGAACATATTAATATCTGAAATGCATGTAGCCAGATCTTAAAAGCTTAATCCCTTTTAGGGATAGTTACAAGTAAAAGCAGCAAGTTCATGTGTACTCTCTGGGTCCAACAGGAGTAGACTGATTCACTGCCGATGCCGATCTGATGGACTGAGATTATAACATTTCCCTGTGCTAAAGCTGCATTTTGTTCCTTGCTGTCAGTGACACATCTCTGGCTAACTGACAAAGCTATTCAGAGATGTCCTGATAACCAGTTAGATGCAACATAACAGGATGAGATTCTTACAGAAATTTCTGAGCTGAAATCTCACCTATTTTATAGGAGAATAGGTGCAATCCCATTAGCAAGGGACTATCTCTTGATCAGGACTGTTTGACTTGTCTATATGAAGACTGTTCCCATACATTTCCCCTACTGTAAACTGGTAAAAAACTATAATGAGAAAATAAACTATGTACATCCATGCAACCACACCGACCCTGAGAAATAGTTGGGACTCCAAAGCCAACAAAAGTTGGCTGTTAAATAAGCCACACTTTTACTTTCCTGAACAGCTTAGTGCTCAGAGCGGTAGTGCTTTATGATGAAAGCTGGATGTGGAGAGGATCAAAAGGAGCACACTTCTCTCCACTCTGTTACCTGTACTAACTTGGATCAGATCAGAAGCTATGCTTCTTGGGAAAAGTCTTGGAGGTTTGATCAAAAGAGTTGTGGAAGGTGACAGGGGGAAGCTGCAAGAGGTAAGAGAGAAGCGTGCTAAGAAATATTTAGAAACACACATGTGATTTTCATTAGGTTTAATGGAGTTGGTGGAAATTAATCTGCAGGGCAAGGCTGAAAACTTACCTCATGATTTTGTCTATGCAAAAGGCATCTGTTGTCTCCTTTTAAGTCTCTTGTTCGCTTCATGCTTATGCAAGTAATGGATTTGGGTATTATCCCACTCCCCCATCTTTCTGACAAGGTTAATGATGTTTGCTGACCTGAGTTCATTAAAAAAAAAGGGGGGGATAAAAATTAAAAGAAATAAAGAGGAGCAGGAAGAAAAAGGAAAGAGAGATGTTAAGTATTGATTATCCACATGCATTAGGTGTTTTATTACCAACATACTCCAGGTAGCACCTTACCTATCAGATTTTGAGCACATACAAATTCAATTAAATATCAGATCTTTAACGTAGATAATGAAATAATGCCAGAATTTTGAAAGTTTATCCCCTTAACTTGCCCTCATATCTTCTCTATCCGACAGATATTCTCATTGGAACCCATAACTATTTTTCTCTTTTTCCTGATTGGCTGTAAATATTTAAAATGCACTTTCAAGGCAGAGAGAGCTCTCATCAGGAATCAAGCGATGCACCATATCACTCAGATTTACATAACAAGTCAGATAAAATCTATGCATCAAAGAGTGCACACTTGTTGGCAGGACAGAAGGTTGAAATCTTGTAAGCTAGATGCCTATTACAAGAAAGATGAGGATGAAAATTGATTCAAAATCTTAACAGGTTGAACTTGCCCATCCATGTAGTTGCTGCACTGTCGAAACACATTCACAGCCTGTGGTTGTACTGATAAACCTGCAGCAAGGTTCCAGCTTACAAAAGTGAAATTCCTCCTAACATTTCCTTATAACTGAAAGAAGGCATCCAGACACTAGTGGGCTTTGTAGAAGTTATATCATAATTTATAATTGGTTGTTAATTAATGTCAGATCACAGTGGAATTCCTATGGAATTACAGAGTGGAGCCTCTTTAATTACCAGTTTATAATTATAAATCTCATTGGAATGAAAAACACAGGAACTGTAATAAACGATGATGATCTTAGAACACTTCTTCGACTAATAATATCTTCATGTATGTCTCTTAAGGAATTTTAGAACAGTAGTCTTCACTCGGGGCAGAAAACATTTTCCATGATAAAGGATTTCCCTTCTTGCATTCTGCAAAAACTAAAGAGGCAAAAATCTTAAACGTTATTTCACAACTAGGGCAATTACACCTTGTGAAATGAAGAATACATCTCAGGCCTCTTGGCACTGCATCTTGAAAGTTGTGTACCCCATATGTCACTAAGGTAGGACTTTTCCCACTATTACTCTGTACTTTTGTCATCCTCTACTGATTTGCCTTCAAAAAAACACAGAACTAGCCCTGATTGTGTCAGATCCTCTATGTAATTATATAGCAGAGGACTGCAGCTTTCTGTGCAGGTTGCCACGATCTGCGCTGTACTTGCATACAATCAAGGATGAGATGATTAGTACTGTGCATGTTGATTGTTAATTAAGTGTACACACAACAGTTTGTCCTATGTTCTGCTGCACACATTTGAACCTCCCTAAACACCCGTGGGTGGAGAATTACAACTCTAACAGCTTTACACCAGTACCCTACAGACCAAAAGCTGATGCAGCATGAATGTTGTTATGAATTTATTCAATCATCTTTTCCTCCTTTCAGTTTGACTTCGGGTTAGCTGAAACGAAACAGAAGTTGAGGTGTCTGCCACATGGAAGCAGCCCTCTAAACAGAGTTCCCAGCACAGGAACTCATCCCTGCAACACATACAAGAGGCAGGAGGAGGAGAAGGAGGAGGCAGGAGGAGGAGGAGGATAAGGCAGCTGCCTCTCTGTCTCATCAGTGGCATCACAGCATGGGACCCCAGGACAGACCTGTGCATCCACATCCCCACAGCCATCTCAGTCAAAGCCATTATCTCCAGAGCTTGCATGGGACAAGGAAGAAGATACTGGTCTGAATTCAGTAATTGTTTTCAAAATTGGCTTAGCTTTGCTGGTGAGAAGCAAGTTCTGTGCCTCACCAGCCTGTTTATATGTCCCAACAAGTTCAGTCACTTTCTCTCATTCTCTAGACTGCTTGTTACTGCTTTCAGCCATCCTCCTAAGACATATTTTTGCTCCATAAGGACATGAGTAATTCATATGTTGAGCCCCTCCACCCCTGCTTCTAACAACACTGTTTTTCTCTGTTCCTTGCATTTCCACGTCCTCTCACAGTTCTGCTTCTCCATGCCTTTGAGGCTGCAGCCCTGTGCTTCTCGCTGTGTCCCCCTGTACAGCTGTGGAAATCTGTAAAACTGCCAATGTGCACTTTGTAAAAACTTGTTGCAGATCTGATGGGTTTCATTTTGCAAACCAAGAAACGAAGGCTTACAACATAATTGATACTAACAAATTGAGAGAGGAACTATGGCCCCTACCTAAAATAAAAGACAATCACAGTGAATTAAAGGTCATGTTATAAAAAACTGTGCAGAGGAATACTGGAAAATAAGAACAAATTTAACACAGGCTACAGTGGAGTTAAACCAGAGATGAATTTGGCTAAATAAAACATAAGAAACCTATTTCCTGTACTAATTACTCCACTTCTTAGAGAAGCGTAATGTTGGCATCAGCCTTCATACTAAATTGTACCACAAAACCCCGACACTTAACAGTGTTTTAGCCTACACATTAGGGAGGCATTTACCAATTCTTATTTTACCTAGCTGTTTTTTATTTCCTGACAAATTTTCCTTGCAAGTTTTATCAAGTGGAGAGATGCTCCTTGAACAGCAGAACTGCTATTCAAGGTCTTTGAGAAGTAAACACATAATATTATTTGATTATCCATTTGTTTTTCATTCCACCTTGCAAAAGCATCCCTTTAGTAAATCCAGACCAGCAGCATCAACAGAGTGACTTCCACACACAGTAAGTGTTTCCCACGGAGCACATAGGTTGCAGTCACTAGCACAGGCAAAAGGACAGCTTGTTTCTTCTCATTCATTTTGTTGGCAGAACAAAGACAACTGCACATTAGCAACAGACTTTCATATGGACACTGGAATTAATCAGACTCAAGTTTGCCTTCCCCTAAATCACAGGGTCATGCGAAGGTGGGGAGAAGAATTTGCAGTGGTATCTTCGTGGGACTGCATTCCTCATTCTGCCCGAGATAACAGAGCCCCAGCTCCTTGGATTGCTGATTATTACAATCACCAACAGACACACATACATATTCAGGGAAAGTGTTCAAACTCTCACATTTGTATTCATTTTACTTTGACTCGACTGGAATCATAAAAGGAATGTGTAAACGAGGAGAGCCTGTTGCTGAAATGAAGTTGAATTTTTTCCCCACAGAAACTTGGGTTCATGACAGCTTTTTGTTGGGCAGGACATTAGCCTTTTGTAATTTATTGCTTTTAGATTAAATCTGGGGAAACTCAATATTGCAGTTGAATGATTAGAGCAATACCCCTCGGAGTAATAAATTTTCTTTGGTGCTGTGCATCTCCCGATCATGTTTCCCTTCTAATTACATTTACATAAATGATATTCTGCAAAATTAAATTAACATTCAAACCGTTACGCTGGCAAGGAGAGACAAAAATTAGTTACAAACTTACATCTCTAAAAAAATGAAATGACACCTCATTCTTTCGACAAACTGAATCACTGCTATCCCCCAAAGTGTCTCACACACAACTCATTATTCTAGTTGGTTAATCACCGACCTAGACGCTCTGCTCCCCCTCTTTCGGAAGTTTATAGCGTGAGGAACTGCTTTCCACAGGGTCTCATCAAATAGAAGCAGTTGGTGACAATCCAAATTTGGTCAGCAAAGTGCTCTATTCAGACCTAGGCTTGATTTCTATAGTTTTGGCCACAGCCCTTCTTCAGGGCTTCCCTTTCTTGGCTCCTGCATGCCATTCCTGTAGTATGGAGCCAGAAGGTGCTTGGCAGGGCTCCCTGTGAACTTAGACTCAGTCCTGTGCTGACAATGTCCTGACCAGGCTGAAGAAAGATGTTCTTGCTCTCCATACATCCACATCGCCACTCTGGCTGGCGAGCAGAGCCGTGACTTCCTGGTCTGTCCTCCAACTGATGCAGGGATGCAGGATTTCACAGAGCAACTTTTCACTTGCCAAGAGGATGGATCATTATCCTGAAGGGGGAAAAAGAGTGCCAGCCTACTACTGCTAGCTCATGAAGCCAGCCTTCAAACAGCTTTTCCAGGATCTGACATTTAAATGGATTGTGCTATGTGGTGTTGATGTGCCTAAGGTCACTAATTTGACTACTCAATATTTTTTCTCAGTGCTGTTTGAAGATCAGTAGCTTTCACAGAGAAGAATTGTTTCCTAAGACCTACTTGGAAAGGCATTATTTTTGTTGTCCCGTAGAGGATTTGGCCCTTCAGATACCCACCCCCTGTAAAGACAGGGTACATCCATCTCTCCTCTCTTTTGTCTTTTGATGCCATTAACAAATCATCAAAATACTTAGGCAAGAACACATGTCCTTTTCTATCAGTGTGAGGCACCACTTGGTTTTATTTGCTGCCCCTGTGCCCACTGCACTGAAAATCACCGTATTTTCATTCAGGAATGCAATTCCTAAACCTTGTCCTGCCCTCCCTTTTAATAAAGAGCATGTACCATCGTGTCTCTAGGGGTATCAATTCTTACGCAAGTATACTCAAACAATTTTGAGACATTAGTAACAAAAAAGTGGGGAAAAAAAATCAATATCTCTTATATGGCACATACATATATACATATGTACTCACATCTAGAACTAAGTCTGTCAGCTCTAGTGCAAATGTGCCTATTTGAGTGTGAGTACACTCTGTGTAAATTGAGCATACCTCAGTGGGGGAAAATACAGTATTTGGAGAAGAGGATTAAAGTAAAAATGTCAAAGCTGCTGATTAAATAAAAACTGTGTATATATGAGCCTACTTTTTGGTTTGAAACCTGGATGATTTTAACATTTCAATTTTTGAAAGCAAAGGTTTATTCAGCGATTGAGTTTCCTTCTTGAAATGCAGCAACATTTGCATTTTAGCATATTTCACTTTACTTGGCAAAGAGATTGATGGATTTTTTTTTTTTTTCCAAAAGAAGGAACACTGGGCAGCCTGGCATTTGTTTGAAAACCTAATTTAATTTTCCCTAAACTTCACAGTTTCTGTATTTCTATAGGTCTTACAATAAATAAAGTTAATTAGTTGTAGACATAACATTTAGAGACCATATTTTCTCAAAGTGTTTGACTGCAGTGAGTCATCTGCATGACAGTTCTCTTTCCAGGACCGCATTTCATTCCTGCTCGCCTCACCCTGGTAAACATAACGTGCCAAACACTCTAGAATTTCTGTTAAATAAGCTCGTCTCACAGCGTTATGGCCCAGGCCCATTCAGAGCCATAATTGAATTCTTTGGCACACAAATCGCTTGGAAAGACCCGGGCCGGTTTATATGTTTAGGACCATATGACAAACATCTGTTTCACTGCAAGGAATGAGAGGGCATAACCGCAGGTACCGAACACAAATCACGTAGGAAATCTTGGGGCAGGTTCATTAACCGTGACTCCTGGAAAGGACGTGAGACCCGATTTGATGGAACAGCCCGTGCAAGACTATGATGAAATTTCTGTGAAATCAGTGAAAATCCAGAGCAGTCAAGGAGATGGGGAACATAATAGCAACAGACCAGAAGGTACCTTTACAACAGCAATGTTATGCAACAAAATTCCATAAACATATCCTTCCTCGAGGACTTAAAACTATGGTTTTAGAAGACAGAACAATATAACAAAAATGTCATAATTAACTTCCACTGCTAGCATTAAACTTTAATTTACTTTATTTCATCAGTCTCTTATATTATTCCCAATACCATTACCATGGTATTTCCCCCTGTATTTAAAAAACAGAATAGCTTCAAGACACATTTCAGTGGAACGCAACAAATGTAAAGTGAGTGAGCACTCAGTGAATCATGGGAGAATCCCTGTGATTAAGAAAAGCAGTAAACAGAGCATGTGAGGTTTCAGTAAAGTTATCAAGAATTCATGATGGGTGTGATTCAGATGGCTGAGGTTATCAGACTGCAGGCACATTGGACAGTGTCTGTGACAAGCCAAGACCATCTGCCATCCACAAAGAGAAAAATATACATCTATCTAGAGCAGGACTCTTTCTAACCTTTCTGAAAGAG
Source organism: Chiroxiphia lanceolata (assembly GCF_009829145.1). Classification (NCBI taxonomy): domain Eukaryota; kingdom Metazoa; phylum Chordata; class Aves; order Passeriformes; family Pipridae; genus Chiroxiphia; species Chiroxiphia lanceolata. Next base: position 12,114,402 of record NC_045639.1, read on the forward strand.
CTCCAAAGTGGAATCCCAGCATTTTGGAAGGTTGTGTAAAGCACAGATACCTTATTCAGCTCCTCTTCCAGGTGGCACCATAGATCTGAGGAACAGAAAAGGGAGAAGAAATACAAATTTGTCAAGGTGTGTCTCAATGACAATGCAAAGAACACCTGGAGGGATGGCTGCCTGTTCTTCAGGACAATGGGAAAATTGTGATCATATTTTATCTCTCAGGAATACCACAAAGAAGAGGGGATTCAAAATTGCATTTGGACACTATCAGGAGCAACCCAAATGATTATGATCTAATTTTACCATAAAGGTCAGGTTAATATCTGCATACAGGAGACTATTTAATAAACACTCTTGATCTCTTCAGTACCTCTCTCATTTACCACCCTTCCACCCCTACACTGTGCAAGAACCAAAATGCCCAGGGATGAGATTGGTGTAGAGCAGCTGCATTTTGGGGCTGCTCTTCTCAGAATTTTTTTTTTTTTTTTTTTTTATTTTCCTCGTACAATCCTCAGGGACGCCTTGGGGCAGGTTACTGTAGCTGCAAGGAGAGCACCACTGTGTGAAGAAGGCATGGCAGCAATAAAGAGCAGTTGAAACTGTTCTTACAGCGCCCATGTTTCTCCACTCTGCATTTTTGACTGCCTGATTTTTGTTGTTGTTGATGGTGTTTGAAGATTAAATGTTATGTACAGCAACAGATGTTAGTGATCTCATTCAGAGCTGAATATCTTTTTACACATGGTTTGGTTGTGCACCAGGGGCCAAGAACTTTGGCTGCAGATAAGCAAAATCAAAATCTGTTTTAACTGGCACATTGAGTCCACTGTCTATAAACATTCACTTTAAGAGAATGAGATCAAATCTGCCAAGGGACATTATTATGTCGTGAAATATATTTGTCCAGCACAAAAGAATGACTGGAAAAGAGTGGAAAAGTGGTGATTATGGAGCTATGTATCAGTGGCCTAAATTTGCTCAAAACCTCCACTAATTGCAAGCACACACTATCTTGGAGAACAGGGAGTCAAAAATGCATGTATAGAAAAAACTCAAGAAAGAGAAGGCAAGGACATTCTTCAAGAAATAAAGAAAGGAAATACTAGAGCTTGGCAGCTGCTGCCCTGCTTTGATTGAATAGGTGGCAGCAATTAAAGGGCAATGCCAAAAAGATCAGTGTTAGGCAGGGTGAGATTTTTGTAGGAATATGAAAAACAGGCCAGGAAACAGAAATGCTGCAATACTGATTAATGTTTTTCAAGCTGTCACAGATTTTTGATGTAAATACCCATAGATTGCATAAGAAGGGAATCACCAGGAAGATATCCCAGGAGCTGTTGTTACAAGTAACATATTTAAGGATCTACATGACTATTGTTAGTAACATGGGAGCTGTGTTCTCTTTGGAACAGTGAAGGAAGCAGCTTGAGAAGGAAATGAAAGGTTTCAAGGCATGAAGATGCAACTTTTGCATCAAACTGCTTTTGATGGATTAAAAACTGGACTTAATTGACTAAAAAAAATGGCTGCAAATATTTGACTTGTCTTGGGGGAAATCCCTGTGAATCTCACACATCTTTGCAAACTGCATTCAGACAGTAAGAAAAATATATTTCTCAAAGAAGAAAAGACAAGGAGTACGAATCTAGATGTTATTAAACAGTATCACAGAAAGAACCACAGGTAAACCATACAACAGCATTAAGCTTCCTGAATAACCCAGTGCGCTCAAAGCAATTTCCTATAGATTTATCAGCCTTAGTTCACTTCTACAGGCGTGTTGCTCCCCTTCCGTTGCTCCACTCTTAGACAACATGTGAGCTCTGAAAATATGTGAAGGAAGCAGGGAGTGAATACAATTGTAATGATTTAGGTATCTTATCTATCTAGCAGTAAGTTATCCTAGTGACCTAGACGGTCCACTAGGTGTCTTTCTACTGAGCGCAGTGAGCTAACAAAAGCCATATCCAAAGCAAATCCATGTCTCTTCTAACAGGACAAGAGAAAAATGACACTTTATCCTCCCCAAAACCAAATTCAAAAGCCACCCAAATCCCAAAACTACATTTATATTCACTACAAGATGGGAATTTTCTTCCAGATCTCTTCCCAAAGGGGTAGGATCTCTGCTGTGTCCATGAGGTAGGACACAGAGACCGGCAGTGTCCCCATAAATACCCCAGCTATCTGCTCAGCTTCATAAGTGCACCAGTGTGAACAGACTGATGATCAGGGAAAAGAAAATGTTTTTCCCAGAGGTCTACTGACAAAGACCTAGGAGACATGAGTAGATATCATGGAGAGAGTCCTATTGACTTCAAGGTTCACTAAACACAGTCAGCATTGTTAGAACCGAGCTTTTCTTCCAGAGGCGAAGGAGGTTTAATGGCACAGTGCTGGAAAAGCCCTTTTGTGTCTCCTTGGTGTGAAGCACAGTATTATTCTCAGAATTGCAAACCTGTGCTTCGGTTAGAATAAAAACATCTGACTGTGTTTTGCTGTGAAAACATTGTGATCTGCTATACTGTCCATGATTAATGTTAGTCTCTCAAAAAGTTGTTTTCCTTTGTGCTATGTAAATAAAGCTTCTTCCCAGTGTTGCTGAAATGCTGGCTTTCATTATGCATGCCAAAGGAGAGGTTGATGATGCTTTATGATCTTTAGTAAGCACCACAGACATTTCTGGAACACAAAATCAAAAGTAAGAGCAAGTAGCATTAAAATGTTCTTTAAGCTACTTTCTGTAATCACAACATGAAAGTTCTTTTTCATTTAGTGTGTGTGAACAGCGTTCAAAGCAAAATAAAAATAATTCTGAAACTGAGTCTTTTTTTCTGGAATAGATTTAGAGTCTTGGAATAGAGTAAAAGTAAAACCTTCTTTTCATGACAACTGAGTTTGAGTATTGGATTTCTTATTTGATGTGACATTTCATCACAAGATCCTCCAGGCACTTTGCATGGATCACCTTTAAAATATAAACATCCTAATATTATAGTTCTTCTATTTCTCTGCGGTAGTAATAATTGGTTTTCACATCAACTTCTTGGAAGGAAAACCAGAAGAGTCCACAACTTTTTATACCATGTACATCTCTTAAATAAAGGCAAGCGTGAAGACTTTCCCTCCCACTGGGAACTGCATCATTTTGCAGTGGCAAAGACACTGCTGCTGCCTTTCACAGAAAGGGATTTTGAACAAAGTCTGGGAAAAGGGACAATTCTTCATGCAGAGTGGGGCTGCATTACTACACTGACTCCTGCCAGTCAAATCATCAGCTGATGATATGTTTCTGACTAGTAAGTTTCTCTGAACATGATTTAATAACTGAACCAAAGCATGAAAAATTCTCAATATCAGACTTTCAGATCTGTGAATCACAGTTTGGGAACTACTGATTTGATCCATCTTCCATCCTGTCTAACAACTGATCATATCTCATCCTGAAGTGGTCCAATGAACGAGGTTTGGGCAATATGGGAGATGAGTAGTATTAAGATCTTACCGTTTACTGAATAGCAGTGTGATGCATTTGATTTAGATGACACCAAAAAAGCATCTCATTTTCAGGACATCAAAAGGTACAATGCCTTCCAGAAAATAAAAATGCTTATATCAAAATAAAAGGGAGCACCCCCAAATTTGTTATTAGCCTGAAGAGTTGGATTAGACATGGAGATACTTGTGCAGGAGCTTCTAAAGCTGAGATACCAACACAGCCCTGTTTGCTTTAGAAATGTGGTAACTTAGAGATATACAAGTTATGTACATCCAGGCACCAAGAGACTGAAATTCAATCTATCATCCAACAAAGCTTTTCCTATTTTATGCCAACAAAAGTCAGTCCTATTCTCCTGACCATCCAGGACCTTCCCAGACCCAAATACTATGTCTCTGATCCTCTCTACATTGCCCTCTGTCCTCTCCAACACACAAATAGTATTTCAGAAACTATTCTCTTACAACATTTTGTTCTTCTTTGCTGCACCCTAACTGGGAAAACATTTTCTGAACTGATGTCCCAGGCATCTATGTTGTCACGACTTCAAATCAGGAAGATTATTTTTTTTAATGATTGTACATTCCTTGAAATGAAAATCCTTTACATGCTCAGGTTAAAAAAAAACCAACAGCCAGAAGTCAGTGGACTGTCACAATAGACCTCCTTGACTTTTCAGAAACTTGTCATGAAGAACATAATGTGACTGCTTTCCTCTTTCACATATCTCCCAGCGGTGAGTTGCTGATTAAGGCTGAGAACACAGGACTGTAACTAATCTGAAATGAAGGAAAATGTTTGACCTACAGTCCCTCATACTCAGAACAAATAACTGTCTCTGTGTCCCTTGCACATGTTTGATGGAGTCAAAAACAGGTTATTAATGAAGAAAAACTCCATAAAAATGAACACACTCCAATCAGTCTTCTGGAACAACAACATCAAGAGAAGATGCCAGTCAAGCAGCTAATATTAAACCTGTAAATCTTTACCTATTTAGGATGCTTTAATCATTTCCTATGAATTAATGCCATAAAATGTGATTGATAGCTTAAGTAGGAAGATCCTTATAACCATTAATACACAAATTCAATCAACAGATATTTGCAAATTACAGATTCACTGGAGCTGTGTGTTGCTCAACAGAAAACCAATCCTGTCCCCTTCTCTGCGGGGAAAGCAGGGCTTCAAATGATGTTAGAGGTGCAGTTTCATCAATGCTGCATTCCAGGCAACCTCTTTACAGAGGCTTTCTTCAACAGATGGTCTTCTTAATTTGGTACAAGATACATGATTTATAGACAATTCTCAGCAACATGTGGAGTGCTTAAGGTGTCAGATGAAGCAATAAACAAATGAGAGAGCAATGGTCTCTTAACAAACAAATTCTCTAACCTTTCAGGGATTTCTATGACCCTACTGGTCCTACACATGTGTCTGAGAGAAAATACAAAATTATTTAGGGTGGGTCTTTTACCACGGAAAAGGTATTTTATTTTTTTGTCTGTTTGTTCTGAAAATTATTAATGGTAGTTAATAATGCCATTTAAACATAAAATCCCAGACACGTTGAGCTTATCAGAAACTGGTTTGCATGTAGTCTATCTACCACAGTGTCCAGTACACCTAGAGATGCTCTGGCTGTTTCCTCCTAAGCAATCCAACCTCTCAGCTTCTAACATTGTCTTGCCACCACTGTGTATTGAAAACAGCTAAAAGCAGGGACATTTGTTCCACATTTCCTTCTCTCTGCCACCACAGGTGCCAAGTGCCTATAACTTGGTCTCATCTATTCCTGGCTATCACTATTTTTATCTTTCCTTTGCCCAATACTTACAACCTTCTTCACCTGCCTGTCCTTCCTCTGTGTCACTGGTTCTAATGCCCTTTTTTGTCTCTGCAGACTCATACACACTTTAACCCTTCAACCAATTTCATCCTTTTCAAATCTAAACATTTCCTTGAGGTGCCAAAAGTACAAAATGAATTTACTTTTGCTTCCTTTATCATCAGCTAAGGGAGATGCTTTATGTGGACAGGCTGACTCGGGTTTTAGCTGAGCAGAATCACTCTTTGGAGATGCCCCCTGAATTCTACTGACAAGAGAAAGCTTATGGTTCCTGGCTTTCTAATGCATCACTAAAGTGCTTGCAAGGGATGAATCCAGGACAAAGTATAGACCTTTTTTCCAATCCCTGATATGTGATTCTTCCTCTTTCAACCTCTGTTCCTTTTTTTTTTTTGCAAGTTGCTTTGCCTTGTCTGGTTTACATGGTCTATCTTATTTTACCTAAAAAGGAAGTTTGAGCCAACAGTTCAAGAAGAGTTTTTGTAACACAGTTCTCCGGTGTGGAGACAAGGCAGGTGACATGCTCTTTATATACTATTGCAAAGTTTTCCAAACAACTTTTTAACCTTTGTCTGTTCCAAAAGTCAAATTACTCTACTAGGACAGACTGATATTTATAATTCCATGGAAAGAAAGGGAAAAAAATAGAAATTGGAATGGTGAGTACTCATTCAATAGCTGAGATCAAGAGGTTTTCAGAGAGCTAGAAACTACTGCAGAGGACAGCTAAATTTTTGCCTCAGGGCATTTAAAACTTCTCTTTCTCCTGCTCCATCTTTTCCCTTCTTTCCTGATCCCTCCTCCAGCATATGTCTGCTAAAGATCTCAGCCTGAGGAACAGAACTGGGAGGAAGCCAATCTCCAGTTCATCTTGGGAGTTTGATTTAATTTTCCATACAGCCTCACTGCTTCTTTAGCCATGATGTACATCCTGGCTAGCTTGACAAAAGCAGGGCTGGTTTTCCTGTAGAGCACCAGCATGATGGAGTTTCATAGGCAACCTGATACTTCTGCTACCGGTCCAAGTGCAGCAGCACTTAGACAGCATCCGGCTTTGTTACAGACGGAGGAATTGCCAAAATGTCCATTAATTTCAGTGGTACCAGACTAGGCCCATGGAAACAAGATGGAAAGGGTAAAAGTCAGGGAATGTGATACAAGCAGGAATACAAAGCGTCAGCAAGCTTTGAGAGAGGATGGAGAAGAAGATACACAGTAAGAAGGACTGGCAGGTGCAGAAAAAGGACAGTTATTACAGGAAGAGTAACAGACACCATTTTGAAAGGAATGCAAGGAAATTTTATAGTCATTGTTCAGAAGTATCTTCTTCTCCTTACTAGAAAGGTTATGATTGATGATTCACCTTTTAAAAACGAAAATTTAGGTCAGAGTGGTTTTGGAGGGTTAGAAAGGAAAGAACAGCTGTTTGTGGCAGGAGGAGCTGGTCGGATAGATCAGACTACAAGTTTGGCTGCTTTTGTTACCAACACCTACAAAACCTTTTAAACAAGAACCCTTCTGACACAGAGAAACGTAAAGGAGGAAGAAAACACATACAAAGAAATGGAAAAAAGGAAATACATTACAAGGGTTTTGGCTGTTCTCTTTATTTAATGTCATGGGACTATGAATTTTCCTCATTCTCCCTGAATGAAGACTCTAACTATGTCTTTTTGGCAGCTGACATAGCAGCAATAGCTCCAGTTTGATCACTGTGAACATTGCATTGGCTGCACTTTCAAATCATCTCAGCACCCAGTGGCTACTGATTTTGCTGCCAAAGTAGGAGATACACACACACTTTCCCACCTACATCCTAATAACAGACATTACACTGGAAAATACCATAAAAACAAGAATGGTTTTACTTGGCAGAAAAAAGATAAACCCATGTTTGCTGAGCACATTTCACCTTCAGTCTGAATTGGTCCACCTATAATGAAGGTCTGACCTACGGTCTGTAGTGCACCTGAATAAGTCAGTCATTTTAATGCAGTATTGCAGTCCAAATACCTTTTAACTGAATATTATTATAATTCAGGAGTGCACAAGGACTTAAGAACTGCTAATAGGACAATGATTTCTGGAAAGAAAATAGCTGTCAGTTAAGTAAAGATTCCCCTCAATCTAGATTGAAACCGGCAGAACCTGCACTATGAACTCCATCTTCCACACTGCCAGCCTCAACACACACATTTATACACCTTTGTTCTGTACTCTTCAAAAGTGGACAAGCACAATTTACTGTAGGAAATTGAAAATGTAGGCCCTTGGCTAATGTCAGTAACACAAACCAAAACAAAAGAAAAGAAACCATTTTGCTTGCCCATCAAAAATACAGTATTGCATTTAATGGAGACCACATAGTTGCAGTGGGAAATACACTATACTCACTTAAGATCCAGTTCATTAAATATTCCCTATATTCTTGGTATAAGAAAGAACAGACCACATCTGTGGGGGAGCATAATTTCCTGGAGGCAACATTTTATCTTTGATTGCCATTAGGTCTTTCATGAACACACCACTCAATCCCCTCTGTCTAACTGCCCTTGCTGTGCCAGTGATCATACAGTATGTAATGCCAAGTCTGTCTTCATCAGGACTGGGATCAATTAAAAGGCCCAATATTCAAATTATGTACTTGACTCCCAAAGTGTTGTTGCACTTATTCCCTGAGAATAACAGAAGTATGCCAAACTGTTCCACTGTACATGGGGTTTGAACTGCATTTTGCATTATGTTTTCACACTAACCCAAACCAAATTTGTACCCACTGCTTTGAACATCCAGAAGAGCCTCAGAGCAGCACATCATAGGCCTGGAGTCACCCAATCTTACTGATGACATCTCAATTAGGGGATGACTCACCCAGATTCCATCATTAATGACAAACTACAACCTCTTTAGGAGATGATTCATCCCATAGATGGGCTGATATGATAATTTCTTTCTGGTAACTGTAAAAGATTGTTCTTTGTTGACTGGGCTATTAATTTGGTGAGGTGGGATTCACTTGGGACACAATTACAGGTTGTGTAGGGAGCGGTACGTGGAATCAATGTGTGAAATCCCATTGTGGGGGCAGCCATTGGTTCAGTGATAACCCCAAAAGTGGGATCAGAAAAAAAATAAAATTATGAGGGGCACAAAGTTCACATGCTGCTCCTGAAATCTTCAGCCTCAGGGAAGAAGACAGGAAAAGTTTGTGAATATAAACAGGGACTTTACAGGAACTTGACAAACCCCATACTTTTATAGTTATTTGCGCATAATTGCCCGTCACATAATTCACTGCAGAAGAGAGATTCCCTTTGATTCCTGGCGTGAGCCCAGGCATTTCTGCACAGAGAAGGAACCAAACCCAGACCCACTTTAATCTGGTCTGGGGAGCGAAGGGAAGTCCTACAACTCCACTGCACTACGAGCTGAATTTAGCCAGCTCCTTGTAACTCTGCTTTAGCTATGATTTGTAATGGAGACTGACTTTATTCCTATTTGTTCTCTCCAACAAATAAGCTTTCACTTTATGTCCCTTCAGTGGCTCCCTCTGACCTGAAACCAGTCTCCTGATTAACGAGATATGGAAAGTTTTAGGAATAGGGCCAAACTGGGAGGGGGGATTTTTTTTTTGGCTCTTTTCAACTTGCATAGGGCTGTGTTATGGAAAGCTGTCCTGCTAGTCACTGCAAGAAACTCTTGCAAACATTACTGCAGAGTTTCATCGAAACTAAAAGACTGCAGAATTCTTTTGTAGTCCCAAAAATATGCATCATTAACGCCAATTCATTCACCCTGAACAAAATAGGTACAAACATTTGTGTTAACAATATAGAGGACTTAAGAAATGTGTAATTTCACAGCAGCAACAGAACATTTGTATTGCAATCATTAACCTAACTTCTAAGCTCCTGTAGAAAACTCTAAAATTGTTTAGCAAGAAGGGCTTTCTAAGCTGAGAATCAAGCTGTGAGAAAGAATAAAAAAAAAGAGCATTCATTTAAACATTTTCAGAAGCCCCTAAAAATGCCATTTTCACACAGTAAATCCGCTGCACTTGAATGTCTGCTGGCTTTCTGAAAGGAATGCTCTTCACTGGGATGCAGCCTGCTGTGGTCAAGTATGATGGAAATAAAAGTGTTGCTAATGGTGATTGAAAAGGATTCCCACTGCTGCTGGCCAGTGTTGGTTTTAGATGGGCCAACTCTGTCGAACGGAGAGCAACAGGAGACAGTAAACTTTCTCTAAGGCTCTCTAAACTTTGAGTCACCTCTTCTTCCCTTCCTTTTAACACCAGTCTGCCCCGTTGTTTCTCCACAGAGCTTTATGTTAACTCAGTCTGGACCAGACTATCATAGGACATGCAGATTTTCACACAAACAGAGCAACACACAAAAAAAGAAATGAACCATGGGAATGAGCATTAGCACAGCGGCAATACTCCTGCATTGCGGGTTCGACCAAGAAACAAAATCCTTACTCAAGGGCAAATATTCAGACATCCACTTTAACTGGGATACTTCACATGCACGGCAACTTCAGGAGCAGGGCTCAGTTGTGTCAGGCATCTTGGCTTTTTAAGGAAACACAGCTTTGCACAGGCACATAGAAACTTTGCTCAGATAGTACGTGGCAACACTAAGGGCAGGCAGCAAGGCTGAGGCAGGGAATGTGGGAAATCACAAATTTGGCCTCTGACTCCTGAATCCCCGTTCAATGCATTAGGCACAAGGCATACCTCTCCTGCTCAGCAGGAATAGACTACTTTTAATTTGTTTTCTGCCTCCCATGCTGCAGGATCAGCACAACTCCACTGCAAATTTCCAGTAGTGGCTGATAGTTTAACTGGGCTCCATTGCTCCTTACAGCTCACTAATTGCATTGTCTTGAGACTTCAGAAGTATTCTGTACCTTCAGTCTCAGAGGGAACTTGAAAATCAGAGTCCTCGACCACAGGGAAAGAAAAGCAATTAATGACATTAAGGAAGAAAAAAAAATCAGAAATAATTAAGGAAAACTCGTCTTTCCTGCAAGCGGACTTCAGCTACTTGAGCACTACAAGAGCAGACATTGCCTGGGCTTTGCAGCAGTGATGATGTTGAGGATGTGTATGGATGTCACCCCCCACCTCATGGGTCTCTCCTCCCTGGCCCCAACCAAGAACTTCAGCCAGCTAAAAAGCAACCTGACAAAACACAATAACGGAACTGTCAGGCTGGGATGATGGTTGCCTCAGCCAAGATGATTGTCCAATAGCACAACTTTTGGTATTTAGATAAACACTTCAGCCTAGATCCTCTGAGGTGGGATGACCAGCATGTAGAGTGGTAAGCCATACACTTTGTCCCAGATGCTCAATGTGCTTTGTTTGATCCAGGCTTTCTTCACTGATCTAACTTAGCACAAATCATGAACCCCACCAGCACCCACGAGGATTTCAGCTCTGCTGAACTATTTTTACTTACTCTGTACACCTCGACAAGTGGCAAAAAGGAGAAGATGAGTCAAAACTTAAATTTAAATTAAAGGATACTTTGATGGCTGGAAAACACTTTCAATTCAGTGTATACAGTCCCAGAAAAAAGCTGGCCCTTCCTAGGCTATTTTCAGTATGTTAGGAATATACCACCTTTTGCAGAAGGACTTGTCTAAGTCAGCATGTACAGGTCTAGGAGACAATCTCATATGGCACAATGCAAGCAGTACTTGGTCCCTCATCACAGTCTAGCTTAGTCTTTTTTATCAGACTAGCTCTTTTTTTGACCAGTCTACCTTAGTCTTCTTCACCAAAATGCCACAGTGTGGATCAGACTCTAGAGAGTGCTCATTTTTAGGCCTGAAAAGACACAAATGTACAGCAATTCTCGAAGTTAAGTCGCTTTCCCCCCCACCTCCAATGCTCTCACAAGTATCTATTGCAAGTGGTAACCATTTTGTGCAACCTTTTAACATACACTTATCATTACATCAGTGGTGGAAAAATACAACTCTTGTATCTCATAGATATTCATTCACTTAATCCCAATCTCTGGCAAACTCCATTACACAGCTGAGAGGGGATTTAGCCTTCAGTCATTCTGTGCTGAGCATGAGTGCATCCAGCCCATTCTCCCTACCCACGGATGTTGACTGGGCCACTGGAAGTGAAATGTGCAAACAACTGGTTTGCCAAGAAAGATGTAAACTGTACAGAAGACAGAAGACTAGAAACTACTGTGAAACTTTCATTTTGCATGCAGAAGTACAAATGCAAGGAAAGCACTGATTGAAGTCTTTTGATCTAAAAGCATGGTACTACTTCAGTGGGTTCATAGTCCTCTCTTCCACCTTCAATCACCAACACACTTCCCAGCTTGCTCACAGTTAATCCTGGCACTTAGCAAAGCACCTCACAAGTAACCAGAGCAAGGATTCACTGGACATGTATTCAGTGACTACAGAGAGCAGCCCTCGGCCTGGCTTCCAGGGAGGCTCCCAGGTCAGAAGAGAGACAACAGGCCTGTGGGCACAGGCTGAGGCACGGCTCCAACGCACCCTCCGAAATGCCAGCTGTGAGCATTGCAGAAAATTATCATGAAGGGTCAAACAATGCAGTCCTCCCGGTCAGGGCAGTGTCTGCCACACCTCGGCAGCTCCACACCCCCAGTGCTGCTTGGTCTGCTTGGTCACAGCAGGGTGGGCAGGAGGACAGGGGATCTGCTACTGCAAATGCACAAGGACCCGGGGTGACCCTGACGAGTGCTGGTTCTGGATGGCTGTAAATCATCAGCCAAGATGTTTTTCTGGGGAAAAAAACAGGGTGAGAAAATGAAATGAAGAAGAAATAACAGCTGGGAAGAGTAATTAAGAAACTGTGGCTTCAAAAGCACTATATTTTCTGTCTTGCCACATTTTTTTCCCAGCTTTTTAATACACTTATTGCACTTTCTAGACTACAGCCTCATCTTAGTCCTACAGGTCTCACTGAGCAACTAGGATTTACCTCAAAATTATCAACTTGGCAGTGTCTAAAGAGAAGTTTGTGCATTTCCTATTTATTTTGTTCCTGTCTCCAGACACAGATATTCTGTTCTCTTCTCCCTCTGATTGCCTCTTCCAGGTTCATACTGCACTCATTTTAGACCCTTAAAACAGTGAATTATCTGGACACTAGTGTCAGCAACCTGGTCTCAAATGCACGACTGCCCTGATAAGAAATTAAAGCTGCAAAAAAAAACCAAACCCAACCCACTATGACTTCTTTCTTGGGCACAACAGAATTTTAATAAAGACTTGTTTTCCTGGTGAACTAAAATTTACTTTAAAGTTAAAGCATAGACTAGAACTTGTCTTGCTGGCCATAACAATCTCCTTAGGCCTTACTTTTTCCCTAGTGAAAACAGGGTTGCTAAACTATTCAGAAAGAGTTGCAAGTGAAAACATCTAGAGAAAGACATCTTTGTGTTAGGAAAGTTCTCAGTATATAAGCATAAATAATCTCATCATGCTTCTAAGGCACTGAAGGGGAGCAGCAGCTTCCTATTGGAGGTACCAGCAAATGAGAAGTCACACAGAAGAAATAACTAAAGATGAAAAGCCACCACGTAAGAGCAGTGCTATCCCTTATCTCTTTTGGAGGTTGGTAAAGGGCTTTCCAGAGTCCTACTGTGAATTTGTTTCAGTGTTTTTTAAGGGCCCTTAAAAATGTCATTTGTCACAGAGTAAATCCTGGATGTCTGGTTACTTTCTGCGGGGAATGCTCTTTGCTGGGCTGCAGCTTGCCAGGGGTCAAATATGACAGAAATGAAGTGTTGCTAATAGTGATTGAAAAGGATTCCTACTGTTTGTGGCCGGTGCTGGTTATTAGAAAGGCCAAATTTGTGGGACAGAAAGCAGCAGGAGACAGTAAACTTTCCCTAAGACTTACTAAACTTTGAGTCACCTCTGCTACCAGTGCCATTCTGTCAGACCTATTTGGAGAAAACTGATATTATAATTACTAATCTCAGCGAGGGCCTAATGTGCAACCTGAGGCACTCCTCTACCAGCCATATAATTATGGATGGGCTGGGGAGACCTGCAGGCACTGCCTCTGCCCCTCACCCCTAAAACACATGGGATTAGGTTACCACTCTGCCCAGGCTGCCGAGGACAGGTAAGTGAGCAGCAAAGTCGCTGGCCTGCCATGAGAGAAAATTATTATTGTCAAAACCAACTGCCCGCTATTGAAGGTTTGAATGTCACCTCAAAAGAGCTCCTTTTCAGACACTTAAGTGGTGGTGTCGAGAGGGCTGTTTGAACCAGGATTCACCCCTTTCTCAGGCAGCAAATATTGATGACTGAGAATATTTTTGTTTTGCTTTATTATTTCCCCCACCCATTCCCCACCCTACTGTTTCTGCACCTGCTGGATTAAACTTGCACATAAAATCAGTTTGGGCTGGATATAGCTTAATTTTACCCTCTCTGGTCTCTTTTATACTTTGTAAACACATTTCTCCAAACCCTAGGCACAGTTTATTGTCAACAAATTCTGTGCTGAGAATGTTTGTCTACCAAAAGGAGATAAAACATTGATTTTAGAAAGAGAAATGCAGCCTTATTCAAGTAGAGTGGAACAAGGAAGATGCACTTGAAAGCAGCAAGGTGAAAAGTGGACACATGCTGAGGCCTTGATGCTGTAAATCCAATATACATGCTGACTTAGACAAGTGAGGGGTCCTTCTGCAAAAGGTGGTATATCCCTGCCCAAAATTAGGTGTGGATAGGAACACTGTGCGGGATCAGACCTGGAGAACCACAAGAGATTGATCAACTTTTTGGGGTGCTGATCAGGCTGCTGCCCTATTGATTTCTATAGCAATAGAGAAGGCTTAGCACCCCAGAGCATCAAATTTCCAAGCCTGCAAGAGACCTGGGCTCTGGAATGGATTAAAGTCACATGTGATGTATTTAGAAAGGCCTGAATTCAGTTTCAGCTCTCAGTAACAGCAACCACCATTTATTCTGGTTACTACAATTCATTTGGACAGTGTTTACAATATCATCCCCTTCCTCCATTATTAGACAAACAACTTTGATAGGTAGCCTTTTATTTTTTACAGCATTTCAGAACAGAATAAACGCACAGCCCAGGTTATTTATGGAGTGAGTTTTCTGTATGAGGTGCCTTTGCCAAGGAAGTGTGAATTCACATAGTGCACACACTGTGTATGTTCAACCAGACAACAGTGACCCAGCAGCCAGTGAGGAAGGGGAGAAAGAAAAAACACATGCAAGGCGCCATCTTTTACATGTCATGTCATCAGAAAATCCTCCCCATAAACTTTAGGGAACTGTGTGCCAAATAGCATTTTACTGACTCAAAAAAGTGATCAGAGCTGGTATATAGGGCTTTTCCTGTTGGCCAGTGTAGCAAGAGAAAAACCTGAGGCTTCATTTCCCCGTTTATGCTTATTCCTTAGGGAATGCAATGGCTGTTGTTTGAGATAGTGTGGCTGGCATCTGGTGGCCATGAGCACTGCAGATGGTTACAGAAAGGCAATCTCACTTGAAAGGGTTTTTTGTAAAACTTTAAGATGAAGATTTTTTTTTTTTTAATTCAAGGAGAAGAGATTCGGACGAATGGAGAAGGAACAAGATAAACAGGTTTTATTATTATGTGATTTTGACCTCTGCTAATGCATAAAATCTTTTCTGCAGGCAGGGTAGCAGAGGTCTTAATTCAAAACTAACTAATTGACAAATTCTGATTTCCTTCTATATCCAGCACTTAAAGTGCAGGCCTTATCACTTTGGTACTTTTTTCACTTTTGATCCTTCATCCTGCCAATAATGTGGGATTATGCAGGAAAGCTGCACGGACATCACCAAAGGAACATTGGGTCATGGACTGAGAAACTTACAGAGCAGTTTAACAGTCCTATTAAGTTTAAATGCATACGTATTTGTAAACATTATCCATGAACTTGTTGTATGTCTTAATTTTGATTAAAACATACCCAAAAATGACCAAACAACCAGCTCTTGCTGCCTTATCCACTAATTAGACCTCCAGTTGCAAATGCTGTGGCCACAGCTGAAAAATCCACACCAGCTCAGCTCTAGTTCCCTACACATAGATATACTAAATTAACTCAGCACATCAATAAATTAAAAGGCTAAACAGTTTGTCAGAAAAGAATCAAACAAACAAACAAAAAATCAAACAAACAGCATTGATTGCAACTCAGATGCATTTACCTTTTGGAACGACTGCAGTTCAAGTGTTTATTGCATGTTCAAGATGGGAAGTTGATTTGAGGTCAGAAAAGTGAAGGAGAACCTCAAGAGGCTGCTCTGTGACAAAGACTGTACCATGTTATTGCCCTGCTCAGGGGACAGGTTTCTCAATATGACCAGGAAGTTTTAAAAAAACCTTCTTCTGGCTTCCATAAAAAATTGTGTTCCTAAAAACACAGATGCATCAAAAACTGCAGTCCATACTAATAAAGAGCAGCCAGTACTCCCATTTCTTGCAAAGCACTTTTGGAAACCATCCCTTTCATCTAGACAAGATCAAAAATGATGTTGCTTCTTGCTGTAATGTAAAGTTAAATCATAATGCTAATTTCACATGTCATGTTACAGGAATGATTGATATAAATAAATCTGCAGTTGCTTGATAAGAAATATACAAACACGTCCCTTCTCTTTTAGAAAAGTTCATACGAGCCAAAGCCAAACCTCTCATGTTCTTTATCAGATCATTCCTCATTTTGAATATTTTCCCACGACATAGTGCATTTTTTAATAAAAAGATAAAGTCTTTTTATAGGATAGACTTCTCCTTGCTCAGTTAATACTGGAGAAATCTCAGGTCTTCTTTCAAAATATTTGAACCCAGACTTGATGCATTAACAAATATGAAATAGAGCAACAGTAAAAGATTAACTTGTATCAACCATCAACGTCTCTGCTCTTAAATTACTCTCATTTATAGCACCTAAAAGACTTTCATACAACCCCTTGTGTTAGACTGTCCCTATAGAGCTGCGTAGGAAGGCACTGTCTGGAAGATTTCAGACTCAGAAACTCTGATCTTCCAGTGACCTGTACACCAAGATCCTGTGTCTCCAGATCTGTAAGGAAGAGAATCTTCTAGCTCAGGGATCAAGAAGACTGGCAGGAGTCTCTGTCTGTTTATCTGAATATCAAAACTTCCTGGAGCAGTAACACGATGTTAAGCAACATTTTGTTCAGCGTATAATGCCTGGTATTTTAGGCTATAATGCCATCCTCACCTCTAGAGTGAGACTAACCTTCAAACAGCAGCAATCATCCTGTGGCAGCGTGATCTTCCCTCTGAGCCAGATACTGCCAAATTCAGAAGACAGAGAGACATCAGCACAGAGAACCCTCTCAAAACTTGTCACCTTTTGTGAATACACATGATTTTCAAATTAGTCCCTCAAAACTGAAACATAGTACTTTTCCTTAAGCATTTCTCTTTGAAACTGACCCTTCTTGCAGCTGACATGGTTCACGTGCTGTTCTTCGTCTGTGTTCTTACACAAAATAGAAGCCATATAAGACATGCAAAGGCACACACAGTTACTTATGAACATATCTGCCCCAGGAGTCCAGTTTTACAGATTTCTCAACTGGCCATAGCATTCCCAGCTGTGCTGGAGACTGAAATCACAAAGAGGAGGTGTGCTTTCTTAAAATAAACATCAGCCTCGACTCCAGAGATGACTCTTTGGTGTTATTCATTTGCAGCTGTAGCTCTCTACATGAATATTCTCTCCAGAGTGCGGAGTAAGTCTCAGAGGGGATAGAGCTACCTTGGCGAAATTCATAACAGACCTGGCTTAAAGAGCTTTTTAGGGAATGGACCTCGTAGAGGAGAGACTGTGACCAAAATAAGAGCATGCACCAGGAATTTGCAAGTGCTGTCTCCAGGGAGACAGTCATTGTCCTTGTGTAGAAGAAAACCTAAAAACTATTTTGAGCTGCCTGTCAGCTTTCCTCCACCACATCATGAGCCAACACTTTAAGAGAGGATATAGTTCAAAACACACCTTCCACATTTCAGTTGAGCACCTAAAGGTTTTGTCCTCGTGACATGGGCAGCTATGTCTTCTTGTTTGACATGGAAGGGGAGGGACTTGTTTATGGGGGAATTATTTCCTTCTTTACTGAGATGAGTTGCTCGGTGCTGACTTGTTTTATTACTTTTAAATTATAATCAAGTGCACTGTAATTTGTCCAAGCTTGACATCTGCTTTCACTAGTGCTCGATATTTGTAAAAGCTCTTCAAGAAATGCAAGGGAACCACTTCAGAAAAGCAAGGCTTTCATACCTCAGCATACATAATTAGAACACCAAAGACTTATTTTATGTTTTTCTCCCTGTTCAGCTTTCACTTCAGGTTCCTTAGCATCTGTATAGCACTAAGGTAGATCTGTGAAGCAATGCATCCCTGTTGTATCATACAAAGGTACATTTGCTGCTGTGGCAGTCTAGACTATTACCTCAAACAGACCACTGTAGCCTTAGTCCCACATGCCAGACAAAATCCGTAGCCTTTAAAACATCACTCTGGGGAAAAGACCACGATACAGTACACCTTCCTTCTTAAAATGCAAAGCTGTTGTCTAAGTCTGTTTTCTGTACATAGGTGCCATTTGTCACTTCTTTCCTAATTTAGGAAGAGGTTATTCCCCTCAAAGAAGGGAAAAGGAGCACCTAGTATACCTCTTCCCCAGTCCTAGGAGGGAGTTTAACTACTGACCCAGCTGTCACACCTTTAGTAAAACAACCCAATGGGATCCAGCAGATAGGCTCATTTACACCTGGCAGAGTGAGGTCGTTTACCCCTTGCTGTGCTGAGGGCTCTGAAGGACTGTATTTTCCTTTGGTTTGTTTTTTTGTGTGTGTGCCAACACACAAACACGCTGATATGTGCTCATGGAAAAATTAGTGCTCTAGCAACATCGTCCCTTCTGAATGTACAATCAGAAGCACAGTGCAAGAAATTCATGGAATACAACCCTTGGAGTATTTTCGAATCAATAGTCCCTTTATTTATATTGTAGCTGCATTCCAATTTATCACTTACAAATATCCTCTGTAATAAATAAGGGAAGGAAATGGAAATATTACAATGAAATTGTAATAATTCAGTGCTAGCTCTGTACATAATAAAGTTGCAGAGGGAATCTGTGCTTTTTTTGGTTGCCACTAAGCATCAGCAACAACTGATGGTCTTAAGTTAACAAGCTAATATTTCATCCATGGATACCAGAGTGATAATGGCTAAATATGCCAGTCGAGGGAATGAGCACATGTGCAGCTATTTGCCTGACACAACTTCTGCTGTCATGGCCTATTAAAACCAGTTTACATGTGCATGTCGAATTTGATGAATATGTATGTGACCTCTTTCATAGCTATCACTCATTGGACTGTAGCCCTCATGGCAGAAAAAAACAGCACCTCTCATTAAACACAGCTTGAGTTACAGGCATGTTATGTTAATATTCCTTCAGAACTTTAGGGGGTTTTCTTCTCCTTTTAATAAATCTTTAGAATAAAATAATTTAAAAGTATAATTAAAAAAAAATCCAACACTTTCCCATTTTCTCTTCTCTTTCACTTGGTGAACGTGTTTTGAAATTATCCTTCTCTAGCAGAAGAGACGGTTAATGAGTTTGTAGATGACATGTTCAACTGACAGTAGCCAAATGCAACTTCTCTTATATAGGGCTTTGAACAGATTAAGGTATTAAAAAAAACCCCAACAAACAAAACAAAAAACCCGGAGAAACCAGATGAGATTTTTCAGGTAAAAAGGAGACTGCCTGTCTTGAACATCATACTTGACCCGAATATAAATGGTTCTGTGCATTAGAGTCTAAACATATGCAGTGTATGTCCGTGTTACCTTGCAGTTATCCCACTTTTTCTGCAACCAGATGGAAGGAGAACTGCAGTTACAAATTACAGCGCTACAGGAAGTTCTTTCACCAAATTTCCTATAGAAATTGTAAAGCCTCAAGAGGCAGAGGAAAGCATCCAAGCTTTTGGTGTTTATGAGAATCCAAATGAACCTTTGAATCTTTTGAGGTTTCTTCATTGCTGTTTAAAAAGCATAAATTATAGAGTAAAATCAAGGATGAAGCCAGATTGTGCAGTGCATATATGGCAAATATTTACTCACACGAGCATTTCCACTCCATCTGCTCTGCAGATAGAGTAAATATTTCACAAACTGACACTTAATTTGGTAATACCAAACCAGAAAATGCACATCCTATTACAGGCATTGGTGATTTGTACCATCCACAATGAAAGACACAATCTTCTCCCAGTTATATGGGTTTGATACACCAGCAATTGGAAGTAACAGGTAAGTTTGCACCACTGTACACCACAAACACAGAAATTAATGTGCTGATTTTTACAGGGAACATTTCTGGATCCTAGCCCACCACTGGCTCACTGTACTAGGATAAACCAGACGCTGAGTGGTTCATTTGACTGAGTCCCAGCTCAGAACTCAAAACCAGAGGGGTAACTTCTCTTTCATTTGCAATGAGACACCATTTCTTGTGACTCAGCCGGGTCCCTTACATCCAGATAGTTTGGGATTCTTGATTCAGGTGCTAAATAAGTGGCCAAAATCTGTATGTTTGACTGCTAAAACCCAATCCTCAGCCTCGGCAGGGGCATGTCATGAGTAAGGTGAGAAGAATTCAGTGACTGGAGATAGCATTAAACTGATATGTTAGTGGTAGATACTTTCTGGACTGAAGTAGTGCATGAAAGAAAAACAGATTTACATTCCACTTGAAGGAACAAAAAAAGAAGATGGAAAAAAAAAGTCCCCCTTGGTAATTTCCATGGCATTTTAAAATGTTCTAAAATAAAACATCACAAATACAGTCTAACTCCTACCTGTGCAACTTTTGTCTAAATATTTATTTTGCCAATATCAAAACCTTCTCATTACAGTAAAAATATTTCACTTTTATTATCAGGGGTTTTGTTACATTTATTTCAATTTTGATTTTTTATTTGATTTATTTCAATGTTATTAATAATTATATTTTTTTATTTCACAATGCTACAAGGAAAATTAAATTTTTCAGTGTTCCCATATCAATTGGTTCTTTTTCAACACGCTCTGAAGTGTGTTTTGAAATGATTACCCTTATTTTTAAGTCAGTCTGAAAACAAACTTTGAATTCTTAAATGTTCCTTTATCTATTTATGCAGGGAAGTATTTTCTGCAACTGCAAAGTTCCCAAAGACAACAGCTTTGAAAGAAAAGAAAATTGAAAAGAGAGAAAAAAATCCACCTCGCTTCAATGTTCAAGTTAGATTAGCCAGCGAGACCTAATCTGAGCAATGAAGGACATTTATATTAGCTGAAATTTCTGCCCAAAATCTTTAAATGAAGAAAAGGAACCTAATCACCCCAGCTACATTTAGCCAACCTGATAATGGAAAGAGCTAAAACTTCTCATAAGGGTGGTACAGTCTGAAGATATGGATACAATGTCACTTATAGAACTTGATTTTTTTCCCCTCCTAACAAGTGTATTTTCCTATAAGAAAGAGTCAGCAACTCTAGAAATACAGACACAATCATTTTCATTCTCTTTTCATCAGTGCAACAGAACTGTAGGTGCTGACCAAGGAACACTGAGTCTGAACAAACTCTTGCCACCTGGATAAGAAACAGGCTGTGGTAGGGAAGCACTGTTGGCTCTGTTCCCTGCCATGGATGAGGCAAATCCCACTCTGGGGACAACTATGCACCAGCTAATTCCTGTGCATAGGTCAAAATATGTGTGTAGAGCATCTGGGGTAGAGGCGCTTGTCTTGCTCTCATATTCTCCCACCCCTGACATGTGTGGCCTGGGGATTGCAGGGCATCCTCCTAACTCAGCAGAAGTACAGATGAAACTTAATTTTCCTATGTTTTATTTGTTTGGTTTTGTTTTCTTTTAAGTAAAGAAAAATTAGGTGTTTCTACACCACATCTGTGCAGCACACAGTTCCCACTGCATCCTTACCATCCTTTCCAGGCTTTCCTTACACGTCTCCCTGGCATATTTGAATTGTCACTCCTTGCAACACAAGCATGTGTAGCTCCTCTACCTGACCTAGAAAAACATGATAAAAATTAAAATCAAACAAGAAAATCCAGAACAGTCAAAACAGATATTTTACCCCATATAATCCCATGGTTTTCAATTTTCTTAAGGTTTTGGAAAATACTTCTATTGCCCCGAGTGGCAGAGAACTTGAGACAAGGTTTGTGAGAAAGATCCTTCTTAAGCCACTTGCCCTGAAACGGTGGATTTCATTCACACCCAGTTTCTGAAGGGAAGCCATGACTAATGCAAAAGCAGGACAAGGCAGTTAGTTGTGTGTTCCCATCCCACCAAAATACCCTTCACATCAGCACGTCCAAAAAAACCCTCAAAATGTTTGTCCAGACACAGTCTTAAACACTTATTTTGACTTGCACATCCCCTTTCGGAGTATATCTAAGGTGAGGTTGCTTACATGCTCCAAGTTCAATTAGTGAACACCAGGGATGTGAGTACTGTGTATGCAAAGTGAGCTCATAAATTCCAATTTTTGCAAGTGCTAAGCATGCAAAAATGCCACACAAATTCTTCTAGAAATACAAATGTCAGGAATAGAAGTGACACTGTAAAACAGCTAATTACAAAAAACCCCACAACCTTGACTGATTCAAAGTAAGAACAGAAATAGATATGACATAACTTATGGACTTGATAAGGAAAAATATTGCCAGGACACCAAAAATAGGTGACAAACTCAAAAAGTATCCACTCTAGCTCAGCACAGGAACTGATATGCATGGAGAGCTTCCCACAGTCTGTTTCAAAGGTTAGAAAATGTCCATATCAAATTACAGAGCACTACACACTTTCCGTGTCAGCTCTTACTTAATTAAAGTAATATTGAAATAAAATGTTCCTGTCATATTCCCTTGTGGCCAAAGAGGAGTATAGAAGTGTCTATTCTGAGTCTCTGAAATCAGATACACATTTTCCTTTAAATGGACACTTTCTGGGTACATATCAAGATAATTTAAATAAAACTAAATTTAATTAAATAAAAATCTTATCATTCTCATGTGGAATAAAACAAAGAAGAGTTTAAAAGATCCCCAGGGTAATCTTCTGGTATCCACAGTTATAGCCAAACATGCAATCTCTGCTAATAACTCTTATTTACATATATATTAAACATGTATACCATTAGGAGATAAGTACATATTGATAGAGCCATGAAGTTTAGTGGGTTTTTTTAACACATATTTCTAAAGTAAGTACCTTACTTACAGTTTAATAGATATTCTGATTAATTTAGAGATTATGAACTAGATATATATTTCTAGGAGTTACTGGGAAGTTAAATCTTCGAAAAAACAGAAGGTTGCTAGAAATGGGTATGAGAGAAAAAGAAATTCAGCTTTTAAAGGGATAGAAAAAAATTGGTGTTTCAAAGCAGAAATTTATTCAGTCACTCATTAGAAAAAAGCTAATGAAAAATAAACCTGAAACTTCCAAAAATATCTTTTCCACCTCCCAATTAAAAAATGGAAAAATCTTTTTCTGGCCACTTTCCACCATAAGATATGAAACACGAAGAATCATTGAACTGAATTTCAGAAACCTGAGCTTTACACCAAAAGCGTAAATTAACAGTGAAAGGAGAAGCAAAATTAGAATTTTAAGATTAAATATGGTCTGACCTAAGACTTGAGCTTGGCAAGTCTGGTTACATTTGCTGAAAGAGAAAAACTGAAATCTTCTTGATCCAAGAAAATACTTCTAAAGGAAAATGGCTGAATCATATTTTTCAAAAAAACTTGGTACTTCAGAACCGCAGATTTTGAAAGTTATTGCATTCTACAGGGCTTGATAAGTGCTTTTAGAAACGCAATCTTAAATTGAGACATTTGGAATTCAAAAACACTTTCAACCAAAGTACTTGCCGAAACCACCAAATGTACCCCTCAGCTGCCTACATCCCAGCACCACTGTGTGGTCAAGCACCGCTCCCGGGATAGTCCAAGGTGGCCAGCACATGCTGAGCAGTGGCATTGGAATCATAGAACCATTAAGGTTGGAAAAGACCTTTAAGATTGTCAAGCCCAACTGTCAGCCCAGCACCACTACCATGTTCACCACTAAATCATATCCCCAAGTGCTATATCCACATGTTTTTTAAACACTTCCAGGGATGGTGACTCCACCTCTTCCCTGTGCAGCCTGTTCCAATGCTTTATAGCTCTTTCTGGGGAGAAAAAATGTTCATAATAGCCAATCTAATCCTCTCTTGGTGCAACTTAAGGCCATTTCCTCTCATCCCATCACTTGTTACCTGGGAGAAGAGACCGACAGCCACCTCACTACAACCTCCTTTCAGGTAGTTGTAGAGAGCAATAGAGAGCTCCTGGCTAAGACCTCCCAGCTCCCTCAACTGCTTGTCACCAGACTTGTGCTCCAGAGCCTTCACCTGCTTCACTGCCCTTCTTTGGACTTGCTCCAGCACCTCGATGTCTTTCTTGTAGTGAGGGACACAAAAATTAGCCACCACGGCCCTCCATCTGTCCCGTCACGCCGCAGGCCCTGACACGTGGCCACGTCTCGGTGCCGGTGGCTCCCAGAGACTCATTTTCGATGAGAGTAAATTGCTACTTTCAGCCTTAGGGAACAGCGGCCAACTTGCCACGTTGAAGAGCTTGGCGTTGCCGGCTCTGCCTTCTCCTTCATGTTAATTCGGAACGCGGTCCCTGGACTGCCCAAACAGTCTGCAGAATTGCTAAGCAACCCTCTCTGCGCGTTTTGCCAGCGTATATATTTGTGCTCCTTCTTTTTAATTTTATTTTCTTTTGACTGGGACACAGGGCTCTTTCCTCCTGCCCATGTTTCTCCCTGCACCACTTCAAATGAGATTAAGTTTAGGCAAAGAGGGGAGTCCGTGCTTGTGGCAGGACCATTGTGCATTAAGCGAGTTTATTTTGGTAGCGCTGTGTTCTGTCTCTAGTCACTGTCTTTTTACACATAATCAAAACATGAAGATTTATTATAGGGAGCACTGAAAACATGGCTTGAGAAGAACAAAAATAAAACCACAAACTCGCTTTACAGCTGCGGCCTTAGGAATGCAACTGGATTCAGTCTGCAACGGGGAGTGGCAGGGCTGTCAGGTTTCAAATATGACTTATCTGCTCAGGCTCTCAGAAACAAGCTCTCTGGCTCCCAACATAGCCTGTAGAAAGAGAAGAGACTCACAGGATGTTTCACAGCAGTGTGATACACAGGCCACCACGTCTATAAGTTGGTCCCTAGCAGTAGGTCAGCAGGCATCATCTCTGCTGCCGGATTTTTCAATATGAGACGCAAAGTTCCATGTGTATTTCCTGAAAATCCAGCATCTAGAATCAAGAAACCGCAGAAGAAACAAAACCCAAAAATACTTAAGGTTCCATTTTTGTTTCTGGATTTTAAATATATTATAGCCCTGATGACTGTGGGAAAAAAATGCACCTTGAAAAAGGATAGCTCCCAGACACAAAAAACAATCAGAAAAAAAATGCTACATGAATTATTCTTGCAAACTAACAAATGAATGCCTTCAAAGCCTTTTTAATGATATTTTGAACAACTGAAACTGGGCAGCATGACCGAGGCCCATTATCACCACACCTGGTATCATAGACAACAAATCACCCTTAGTATCTCTGAAACTACGGGCTCTTACTTTCTTTGGCAGATAGCAAGAGATTTGATATTCAAAGGTCTGAAGAAGGTTTTTCAAAAACAACTCAGCCAAAGACAACTAACTGTCTGTCAACCATACAACCTGTACACAAGGATCCTGGAAAAGTATTTCCCCATACAGTAATCCGGTCTGCGATGAGCACTCCAGGTTGAGAGTGAGGGCATCCTCTGCATTCAAGACTCATTGATGACATACAACCCAGGGATGCACCCCCCATTTTTTCCCCTATTCCTGGCATACCTGAGCCACTTGCTGATCCAAACATGTCAGCTGGATGCCATCCTAGTCCGACCTGGAAGTTTCAGTAAGCTGATCTTAAGGAAGAGAGAAGCACACATGCTCTTCAGTGGTCAGCAATTGAACTGTACATCTATATTACACAGTGGAAATCACTGTGACTCTCTTGCCACCTCACAGTTAATCAGCATAAGCTGCACATCTAATTAATTTATCCTCAACTTCTAGCAACACAAAGATCTGAATGAAGCTTGCTGTGACTTTCAGCACGTAGTCTGTGGTATGTGCTGGGCTGTGGATTTCTCCAGCTTGGACAGTTTTCCAGGATGAGCGTCTCCTTATTAGTTTGACAGCTTTACACAGAGGTGATGAAAAATCAGAAAGAGAAAGGAGCTGACGCTCCTAAACACATTCCGTGTACCATTTAGAAGGAGGCAGGTTTTCTCACTGACTGCAATTTAGAGACTTGTGGAACTCAAATAAAAGAGAACAAGTTATTCTGAAACTTTAAAATCTATGAATGACAACAGAAAACAACTTCCAGAATTTAGTTTATTATGTCTGTATATTGCAGTAATCCTTTCACCTAATGTATATCTATAAAGCAAGTATAGGAGAAGATGACGTGGGTAAAGCAGGGATACAACAGTCTTGGTCAGCATTGCATAATAAATCAGGTTTTATCTCCTGTTTCTTTGTCTTGTGCTCTGCAACTGTGCCAAACCATTACACTCTAAAAAAATTTCCATTAAGATAGAAGTTGAAACCAAAGGGAAGTAAAGCAAGGTTGAGAGGTATTTTGAGGTTTTATTCACAGATGTGACCCTTATGTTGCAATGGATTTGTTCCCTTTGATAAAACATATGTGCTCAAAGAGGCAGTTTTCAGATACATACAGCATACACTTCTATTTTTTAATAACTATTTCGTAACTTTCAGAAAATGTTGGTCTGGCTTTTTATGGATTCTTCCCAAAGAAGATAGTAAAACATTCATTAATTTGGCATGGGGAATTCCAAGTGTCCACACATTCTGCTCTACGTATGTAGTACCAACACCATCTTTCCTATCTTTAAACTCTGGAGGGAGACATAAGCTCCACAAAACACAGGAGAAAATCCTGACTGGTTTGGATTATAGGTTTCAATCCTAATTTGCTGCTTCGTTTCGTCATGGTGAGCACAAATATATGTAACTCATTATACAAGCTGGCCTTTCACATGTCGACAGCAGGGCTGACTTCCTTCGGGAGTTATTTAAACTTACACAAAAGTTACTTGAAAATTATTTACCCCTGGCCTCTATCCTTCAGGCTGAGATGGATGCAGCCTTAAATCAGGGCCGTGCCTGCTTCCCGTGGGCACATGTGCACAGAAAGATGGCTGAAGGCTCCACAGTGTGAGGGAAGGTGCATCCGCTACTTTCCTCACTGACCTTTCCATAGAATGGCTGGGCTGTTCAACCTAAGAGCATGCAAAGAACACATCTCTTGCAAGTTCTCTCTCCCTCTCACCAGACACACTACAGCAGTGGCCTCCATGCAGTCTCACAGCTTTGAAAGCCTACAACTGATATAGGCCACATGAGAAATTGCAGGGATCTCTCTCTGGCCTTGTGGAAAGGTCCCAAAACAACTTGACAGGGTAAGAAATCCTTCTCTTAAAATATGGAGGCCTGGAGTTTGTACAGAGTAATAACATATTAATGCCTACTTTTTATGTAAAGAGCTAACATCCATGGAAGACCCAATATATCTCCATGTAACTCAATATCCCCTTTTTCACAGAGAATGAAAGTAGGTATAAGCAAGGTCCTGGGCATCCAGCCTAAAAGATGCACAGTAAATATATCACCAGTTTTATGCTCCACTTGAGACTGCTGAGTTGCCCTAACTATAGGACAAACAGTGGGAACTGCCTTCTCAGATTTTTTTTTATTGTTAATAATAAAAATAACACCATTGCCCTAAAGAATAAGTTAATACTTCTAATGAGTTTCCACTGAACTTTATCATTACTGAGGTGAAGAATCTGTTAACATTAACATAAAGCAAGTCCTGAAGACAGTCTAGTCTACCACACTTGCTCAAAGCAGAATCAGCTATAGCAGATTTCTCAGGACCAGAGTGTGAAAAGTTTCAAGGATGGCCATGCTATCATCTCAGGGGAAGAAAAAAAAGGGCTTTTCCTAACACTTAAACAAAATTTTCAGTGTTCCAATTTATGCCTATTACCTCTTATCCCATCACTAGCCACCACTGAAAAGATCCTGACTGCTTTCTTTACTTCCCTCATGAAGTATTGATACATGTATGTAAGATCCTTTCTGAGCCTTGTGAACAGTCCCCATCTCTCTCATCCTCTCCTCATATGAGAGATGCTCCAATTCTCTCAATCACCTTTGTAGCCCTTCTTTGGACTTGCTTGACTATATCCATGTATTTTTCATATAGGGGAGGCCAAAACTAATGAACTACTATGAAGATACTGAGTTGATGCCCTAATGCCCCTAAGGGCAAGCTTTCAAGCTTTTCGGAATACAACATGTGTTAAAAATTGTTTAAAGAGAAAAAATAGAACAGAAGATGTATTTGGAGAAGCAGAAAATCCCTAGCACTTACTAAAGTGATTCCTTGTTCTTCCAATCCACTCCTGAAATACACGATTATTTTTGGTCAGTTTTATTGACTTAAATCACTCTCTGCTTTTTACTTATTTATTCCTTTTTTTATTTTTTTTTTTAAATAATAAGGTTCTACTACCTTCCTTTTACCCTCCAAGTGTGTTGCCCTGGAGGTTGTTATTGCTGTAGAAGATTGGGGGTTTTTTATTTAAATATACATTTCCACCAGCATATATTGGTGCAGTGGCTTATCCCTCAGCTGCTGCAGGACCATAGTTCAGGCATTATAAAACCGTGTTTGAAAGAAATAGTGAATCTTGGCTCTATTATTGAATAAATCTTTGCTATTTTGGCAGTACTGTTTTGAATTCATTTTTCTCTTTAGTGGTTAAGTTTCTAGAGTATTTTTAATTTTTTTTTTTTTCATTAGATGTTTTTGAACTACAGGCATTTCTGACAAAACTGAAGGGGTAAACTTGTGGAGTTGATGTGCTTGAGCTTTCTCTATTGCTGTGGTTTAACCCAGCAGGCAGCTAAACACCACACAGCCATTCGGTCACTCCCCCACAACGGGATGGGGGAGAAAATCAGATAAAAGGTAAAACCTTTAGGTTGAGATGAGAGCATTTCAATGGGATAAAAAAGGGAGGGAATATAATAATAAATAAAAATATTAAAATAAATAAAATGATAATAGAAGTATATACAAAACAAGTGATGCCCAACACAATTGCTCACCACCTGCTGACGGATGCCCAGCCATCCCTGAGCGGCAGCCACCAACCCCAACCAACTCCCTCAAATCTTTTTGTTCAGCATTACATCATATGGTATGGAATAGCCCTTTGGCCAGTTTGGGTCAGATATCCTCGCTGTCTTCCCTCCCAACTTGTGCATCCCAGCCTCCTCGCTGGCCAGGCAGTATGAGGAGCTGCAAAGGCCTTGATTTAGTGTAAGCACTGATCAACAACAACTAAAACATCAGGGGGTTATTGACATTCTTATCATAAGTCCAAAACACAGCACTAGAGGGAAAAAAGTAACTATCCCACACAGAAACAGGACATCAATGAAAAACTATAAACTCTCCACTGTGACCTCGAAAAATTCTGTTACCTTGCTTGATGAAATCTTGACCGCTGACTTAATTAAAAAAATAAATTAAAAAATCAGTGGAGCTTTTCTACCACAAAAGAAATAAATACAGACTCAGAGAAAAAAATGTGTTTTGCTTCCTACCCTACATATTTCTTTTAAATATAGTTTGAATATTTTTGTAAAAGATTTGCAGATAATTTTCCAGTACAATAATGAGAAATTTCATTTCTATAGTTTAAGGTTTGTACAAGGAAAAAAGGATTTCATGCAAACTGTGTTTGAGGCATTCTGCTATCAGGAGAGTATTATTTCAGTATCTTTGAAGGACTACATTGCAGTTCTATGTTCCTCACAACACTAACTCTATTTTTTCCCCTCCCATCAATACTTCAACTGAGTAGCTAGAGGATGGAATCCACAATATTAATGAGATCATTAAAATAAACAAAATAAAATGCATTGCCTTTTCCCTCCTAACAAGACCAGTGTTCTATGAAACAGGAACCAAACACCTCATCAGTCATAGGATTCTTAGAAACAAATACAGAATTCAAAGTTTGTCTATTTGTTAATCTCTCTGCCTTGCTGAACCCACAGTACACCTTTCAAACCGATCAAATATCAGGTCACATAGCCAGAAACAAAACTGAATTGACAGAAATTATTCTGTCCCCGTAATTGGTACTTAGAAGTCACTGAGAATAATCACTGCAGGAGACTTTACTGGAAAAATCTGGTAGTTAATGTGATCTGTTTCTAAACAAATATGAATTACAAGGAGGTATAGAGGAAAGCAATGCAATTGCATCCTTGATTATGGTGGAGGACCTATTGTACATATACATTTGGTGCTTATACTTTGGAAGGATGTTGAAAAATCGGAGAGAATTCAGAGCCACGTGAATGAATAAAAAAATGGAAAATATGCCTGGAAGTGAGAGACTCCTGGTGCTCCATCTATTAGCTTAATGAAGAAAAGGTTAAAGGATAATTTATTAGTCTATAAGTGTCTATTATCAAAGGGAATGAAAATTGATAATTGATGACTCTTCAGTCTAGCTGACAAAGGCTTAACAAGATTCAATGGCTTGAAGTTCAAATTAGACAAATTAAGGTCCCGAATGTGGAGCACTTCTTATTTTTTTTTGTCTTTACAGAGAAGACAACTGATCAAAGGTTGCAATTGATGCTCCATCACCAGAAACTTATAAATCAGTCATATCAACAAAGTCATAAAAGGTGTCTGAAAGTAAGTCACAACTGTTGGACTTCAAGAAAGCTTTTGGGGAAATGGTTTGAGTAATGTTACACAGGCCATTAGCTTGCAAAGGTCCCTTCTATTTGTAAAATCCTATTAATTTTTCTACCTCATCAGAGTTATGTAGACCATATTTTTTTCCCTCTCTTAACATATAATCCTGTATTGGAGTGCAATAAATGTTTCAAGATCTCTTTTACCATCAGCCAAAAGAACAGTGGAGGAAAAAAGACAAGGAACTGTATCTCCAAAAATGGTGCAAGCAAAAGAGTGTGATACAAATCACCAGAGTTGTTAAATATTTTTATTGAATAATTACAAAGCAGAGTAAATTAGAAAACAAAGTTTAGGCTCTTCTTAGAATAAGTAGCTGGTATAACCCTTCTGACAGTGGATTACAGTGTCTGCTTTGGCTTGAGAGTTAAATAGTCATTACATTTCCCTATAGCCTACCTTTCCAAGGAAAGCATATTCTCTGTGCACTGCAGTCTTTGACAATAGGATTAAGTATTACTGGCAGACAATACCACTTAAAACGTTAGCTGCATCAACCTCTATGATGACTGAAAGAGCTATTAGTCTGCGGTGCCTCTTTTAAGATGAGGCTAAAAAAAAAAGCCTTTATGCTCCTTGATAGGGAAAAAAAAATACCTAGAAGGCAATATACCTCATCTAGATAGAAAATGTACATGAAAAATGGTTACAACAAGATTATTTACATTCTTTAGTCATTAGGGATAAAGTGGATGCTTACTGACCCATCTTTCTAAACAACAAATTGAAATTCCTCTGTGATAAAATCGCTCTGCATTGTGATTTCCAGTTCTGTCAGATACTCCAGAAAAATGGCGCTCACTTAGCATATCTATCTACTCAGTAACTGATTTGTGGTCTTTGCAATTTAGATACTCAGCCTCTCTTTCAACTCCACACGTCTATTACATTTGCTACAAATTGTATTAAGTGAGCCTGTGCTCAGGGAGAGAGGAACTGCAGCCTGGAGAGCTGGAGAGTCCAGAGAGATCATGTTTCTCCACCCAAACAGTTCAAAAGAAGGTTGGGCCTAGTTGAACATGGAACTGCTCAGCCTGGGGTTTGCTGCTCTAAGAGGCTCTGAAGTCAAGCTGGCCTCATTTACTCAATGTTTTGGGGGTGCAGGAGAGTTGGAGGGGTTACTCCATGGACTTGGGCTGTGAGTTGTACAGTATATACAAATCTTAGGTTCACAGAGTGCTATTCTGACATAGTACTTAAGGAAAGGAGACCAAATTTTTTGGAAAGCATATTACAGTAAAAAGATAAAATGCCTTTATTTTGATACAGAAGGGTAAGAACAGCAAGGATTTGGGCACCTGCACAGAGACAATGTGTGAAATTAACTGAACACTAGACTAAGCTTATCTTACCCTGTTTACCCTGAATGCCACAGAAAACACATCCTGTGTAATGTGCTGTATTGTGCTAGGGCCTCTGCCTGAAAAATTCCTGCCCCTCGTTTTCCCTTTAGCAACACAAACACGATGCTTGTTTCTCAAACACCTTCGAAAGATAAAGCCATAAATCAAATCTGTACATTGAGGAAGTACAGTTCTTCTGACCAGTGCTTATGTTATTATGCCATCCTACCCAGCAACAATCTAATTGCAGATAATGTGAAGCAGATCAACTTCTGTAATCTTCTCTAAGGAAAAAAAAAAAAGAAAGAAAAGGAAGAGGTTCCTATACTCTGAATTTATCCTGAAGAATTTACTAATCTGTAACACAGAAGAACAAAATCAGTCTATATGCTGCCAACATTTATACAGACTCAGAGGTCACTTAGGATATGTAATGGTTAAAGCACATGTGCTACCAGATATCAGCTGACCAACCTATGGGAATGAATACTGTGAAAAATATCAATGCAAAGGAGGGGGAAAGAAGAGGGTCATTAGTGCAAGATGCTTGAAACATCAAGATGCAATAAGCAGGACAGAGCTGCTGATGAGAACACTCAGGGGATGCAGTATGAAGATCTCTGGACTGAGAGAAGTGTCGTGGTCAGGGAAGGATAATAAAAAGACTGGAACACACACCATCTGGTATAACAGAAGGGAGGATGGGAAACATCAACAGGGAGTTATATTTGCTAGGGAAAGCCAGACGGTGAAAGCATTGATTAAGATTATTTTGTCGATTAGGTGGTACTCTTTGATTTATGTGCTGGGAAAAGAGGAACATTTACTATGCAAAGGCTGTGCTGCCCGGGCAGCTGAAGTAGGATTGGACCTGGGGTAGGGGGGCTTTAGCAATTCCCCAGTGGAGCTGAAAGGAAGGGTCACGTGGAAGCAGGGCTCACTTGTGGATTTGGGAGGGTGAACATTCCAGTGTGAAGAAAAGGAGATGTGAGGGTTTTTGACAGTGATGCGATTCACCTCTTCCCAAAGTAGGGAAGTGGCATGTAAGAGGGAGACCAAGGCATCGGGGAAAAGAGTTGCAACAAGAGAAAATCATTTGGGAAATAACTGGTTGAGCAAAATATGTATATATTTATATCTCCATATGTATATTCATACCCATCCAGGGACAAATCAACAAGCAATGTAAAGATGTTAAGCTATATTGAAACTAAATTACACAATTTTGTTTGCTCAGAGAGCTGGGCTGTTCCTGGGACAGAAAGGCTTAGAAATGGAAGCATGGATATAGATCAATGACTCAGATTAGAGTCACTCCCAGCTTCAAAAGTCCTCAATGACAAAGCACAGCAGGGACAGTGCAAAGGGTATGCAATAATATAGCTTACTGGATACATTTAGTACCCACCTAACTGAGAGGTGGCACCCTGTGTGGACAGGAAGCCAAGAAATAAGCCAAGGATTTAAGGGAAAGGGCTTGCACAGCACAATATTATTGGTATCAGTCAATCAGTAGGTTAAGATGGGAACAATATGACATCAGCAGCAATGTACAGCCAGTGAATCAGCATAGGGAACAGGGCAGTAGGTGAGCAGTACCAGAGAAAAACAGTCAGGTTGCCTGGAATAAGTCCCTGAAAATGTTTTTGTAACACTGACTCGAGAGGGATGAGCAGTATGGCAGGTTTTGCAAAACCTCAGTGGCACAGCACTGCTCATTTCCCTCACACTGAAACTGCAGAAAAAAACCCATGGAATACCAGCAAACCCTGGAGAAAAAGCAAACAAGCATTTACTTGTTGTTTAAGTAAAAAGGAAAAAAAAAAACCCACAACACTTTTCATGCTAAGCTCAGAGGGTTTTCTCCCCCGTCAGGACGTAGGAAGTGTTTTATACTACACCAGAAACACCATTTAAGGAAAATCCCATTTTCCTGCAAGTGAAGTGCCACAAAGTGAAGAATGACAAATTCCCACAGATTTATCCATGAATAAACACACACACATTCCTTCACAGCTCACAAATCTCATCAGCAAATGTTGACCAACCTCCAGTTGCTCTAGATAAGCTGCATACAGGTTAAGTCAGACACAGGTAGGTTAAACAGAGTGCAAGAGGGAGGCAGATCCACTAATGCAACAGCATGGACAGGTATAAATTCGCTTCCTGTTCCCTCTGAACTATCTGAATAGGAACAGCCCTAAATATTACAAGTATTACATTTCACTATTCAATAAAGTTGTGCTGAATAGAATTATCACCTTGAAATTACAGGGTAAAACTCCCTATACAAAAACAGATTAAAGACAAATTAGACTGTGGGCCAGGTCACTATGATTGTTAATTAGTGATAATGGAAATACAATTAGCATAATGAGTTCCAATTACTGTATATGGAGAAATATGAGCATACTGCTTTCATAAATCTTGGTTCCAGGAAAAATAAAATGCATCTGGTTTAACAAAGCATGCCCTTCTTCTTTGCAAAAAGCTTCCTGGTAAATATCTTTTTATGAAGCTAAACCTTTCTTTTGATGGGTTGTGATTTGGAAAAAAAAAAAAAAGAAAGAGACAGAATGGATTTACTCTGTCTGATAGCTGAACAGTTTTGTATTAGCTTGGCTTCTGTTTTAAGCTTCCTAGAAAATCTTACCATCTGTTTCTTCAATCCTGGGTTAAACAACAAAAGACAAAAATCATAGACCATTACGTCAAATGTACTTTTGTCTTTGAAATATGTAGGGTTTCCCTCCTTCTCTTTTTCTTCTTTTGATAAGCTGTGAAACTGGAAAGCCAATTATATTCTAATATTTACACAATTAGGAATGGCTTTTCAAAACCTTGTTGAAAAATCAGTTGATGAAAGACAACAACTTTACAAAAAGCAACAGCAGCATGTCCGATGCCTACTTCATGAAGAATCCTTTTATTTACTTCTATAACAGTTTGACACCTTTGCAAGAGTAGGCAAAATCAGGCTGGATTTAGTTTATCACTCATTGGGTAAATCAGAAAAGTAGGGATTAAAATTACGAATTTACAGATGCTGTAGACTGAAGTGCTAATGGAAATAAAGGCTTAGGAAAGCCCTACAGACACGCAAGCTTGACTCCATGCCTCTATTTATACAAGGTGGTGTTAACTATACTGTTAGATAGCCAATTATGAAGCTATGCACTGTTACCATGTGTTAAAGTGGATTCTGGGGTAATACTGGCAAGGATTCAAGAACAGGAAAAATTCCAGCTGCATACAAGGACTAGATGTTAGCAATATTAGGTCCTTCCCTTTGAAAAGATCCTCCAGGCTTCTTATTAGAGGGAAAGCAGGCAAAAAAAGACCCAAACAAGACCCAAAAAACAAGACCCAAAGTCATGGACAGATAAAGCTGAGGGGACGTGAGATACCCAGATAGTCACTCCGAACCTTGTGGAGCATTCATCAAAAGGAAAACTATAAAAACATGATCACTGGAATGCAGAGTGGAAGGGGAAGTGCTTAACAGCATGTCTCCTTTACACCTGCTAAGCTGCAGACAGAGCAGACTGCTTACATTTTCGTTATGGCAACAACAGGATAATTACATGTAGGTGTAGAGGAACTCTCTTCTCCCACAACTGCCATGATATTTTGCAGCTATATGGGAGAACCAACTCATCCATATTGCCAGTCCCATGTGAAAGCACCCCAACGTTACGTAACTTTATAGTGTAGTCTCTGTCCCTTAAAAGTTAATGGAATGTGTATTTTGGCACAACATGCAAGGCAGATGAGAGAGTAGGTAAGAACTTGTCTTGGACACTTACTGAGATTGCCTCAGCTCTGCAGAGCATGAAGACTTCTCCTAGTGTTGGGAGCACTACCTGATGAGAACATATTTGGTTCACAGGTTGAGTATATGCTCTGTACAGATAGCTCTAAGTAAGATTCAACTTTTCTGATTATAGTTCTCTAAAAATAAACCCCAAACACTTCAGAGTGCTGTGCAGCCTGGCCCTGAGCTTCCCAAGGATACTAATGGCTCATATGAAGGTTGTCATAGCATTTCTGTGCTTTCAGAGTGCTGTTTTAAGGACCTAGAGAAGTACATGGAGAAAGTGAGTTAAAAGAACAGGCTGACAGCTAAGCGAAGTGGCCTGTGGAAGAAATAATGAGTGAACACATCACTAAAGATTGTATCTTGACACATATGCACAAGAAGGCTGAATTCAGTGTGTACAGGCAATCATGAATCTCACATTACCTCACTTTGCAACCTTAGCAAAGGCCTTTAATGGTTGTTTCCTGCTTGGTTATTTTCATCTGTGAAATGAAGATATCTCAAACAAGATCATTCTGATAGGCACAGTATCTAAGCACAATAAAAGGCATTCTCAGTGATAACAAAGCTTACGAGATAAGTGGATGAGTCAGACCAAGGGAGAAAGAGAGAGGGAGGCAGAGGCAACAAGACAAAAAAAACCCCTTTTCTTTGAGCATGCATAGGAGCTGCACATTAACTGACCACAAGCCTTGCTCACTGACACGCAACACCATTAAATCAGTAAAAAAAGCTTTTTTTGGGAGTATATAAATGCAGTCTTGCTGATTAGAGAAGATACTATTCTGCACCTTTTCCTGATAATGATAACCCTTTGGTGGAAGACAAAGGTGTAGAGGGACAACTGACCCTGTGCCAGCTGGAGCTGTCAGGTGGACACCAGCAGAGCCCACTCACGCCCGTGTAAACCCAACGCGTCTCCATGTTATTTTGAATTTACAGCATCATCACTCAGAGTGCAGGCAAGTGTTTCCACAAATGAATGATCTCAATCAGAAAACCAGTCCTGTGGCAAGGGATACATATGGCCATCACTCCCAAGAACAGCTGTCAAGCACTAGCCCTGCCCACTTCCCACTGTGTAACGTCCGTGGTTGCTCAGTCAAGCGAATGACCTTATAAGTCCACACAGGTCCAATCTGAACTGAAAATTATTACCAAAAACTTGTTTTCCTTAAGACTTCGCAGCCTAACAGGGAGAAATTATACACTTGGATGGCAAGTGAGTCTAAACGGCTTTTGTTACAGTTCTTTTGAGTATGAAATCTCTCTACATGGAAATAAAAAAAGCTCATTGGAAAGATGAGTGCTAGACCCCCACTCTCTCTATCCAAAGCATGCTGTTCAATTTAGCATGTGCTTCACTGAATAAATAACACTCCCAGCCATGATGCTTTCCCTCCAATATGCTTAAGTATTGATAGATTGCATCGCTCTATACTAAGTCTGTCTGGAACTTGTGACATTTGCCCAGTGAATTGGTAAATGAACTTGGAATATTTGACCCATGCAGCTGAGATTATGCCTTATTTAGACTGAATGGACAAGAGCCTTTGCTGTACCCAAAAAACCTGACAGATATGTCTAACCTTTTCAGCCAGATCTTCTGGGTATTTAGCTATGAGGAAAGTGACACTCCATGATGATTACTGAATCTCAAATCTCTTCTGCATATATATGTATAACTATGTACTCTGTGGGAATCTGTGATACAGGCAAGTTGGCAACTGAAGGACCTTCTCCCAGACTGCTTTCTGATTTATGTAGACCTGTCACACGGTGACTGACACAAGTGAAATAAATCTGTTTAGGACATAAAAGACATGAAACTTGACAGACATTCAAAGTCAGATTCAACTATTTCATGTTTTATGTTTTCCTGAGCTATGTCTCTAAAACGAGATTAGCTAACATGGTCAGGGGGCAGCATGAGGGATAAGGGGGCTCAGGATTTGGACACAGTCTCTTAGGAAGGGTCTCCTGCCCCTCACCTCTGATTGTCTTCTTCAGCAATACTATGCTTCAATCTTGGTTGACATTTTAAACTTAGTAACATTCTCCAAGACAATCTCAAAGCTGTAAAAGTACATTACTCAGAGCAAGAAATACCTCTTAGCAACTGTCCTGCTTTTGGTTTTTGAGACACGTTCCTGTATCGCAACAGAGCAATTGTGATGTTTATCAAGCGTAAATGGAAGCCAAGACATTGATAACTTGGCCCATCTTACCTAGTACCTGAAGGTAGAGGATTTGCTGGAAAAATATGAAAAAGGTACTCACAAAACATTTACAGGATCTCCTACACTGGTAGGGAATACTTAGTCAGTATTGAGGAGACAACTGCAGAAAATGTCTTGGATCAGGTCTTCAGGACTTTCACAATTTTCCATCACCCCCATTTTTTTTTAACTCTCCCAGTTACACATGCATCATCATACCAAACCCAACCTGAACCAAACAAAAAGTCAGAAACAAAACGTTCTGTACTCAGAGTACTAAATGACAGCTTTTGCTTTCTTCCATTGAGAAGTTGTGGTACCTAGGTTTTTTTTTTCTAGTAGAGATTATAGTTAAGGGCTCTGAATTAGTAACCTTTCTTGCATGTTGAACTATTCTGCAAGAAAATTGACATTTTCTTGCTTTTTGAGCTGGCAATACTGAACCCTCCCAGCCTATGCCACTCACAAGGGCTGGTGGAGGTGAAGAGGCAGCTGGAAGAGCAGTGTGACTGCTCCAGCAGTACAATACAGCTACTGAGTGTCAACGTTTCTATCACATCATTAACTTGGGTATAGCGATCATCAGCAATATCTTCCATTTGTAATAATCCATCTGGGCCGTAAATGATCCATAATGTGGTTAAATTAGCACCACATTCAGAAACCAAGTTCCTGGGTTTAGAACATTATATTTCAACATTAATACTGTTCTCTGACTTTGTGAAGATTCTGTATTCAACAGATCTTGTTGGTACCAGGAATGATTGAAGTGCTACATATATTAGTTAGCATTCCCAATAAGTTCACTGGTGTATTAAAACATTATAGCTTAAGTCCAAGTGGACTTAAAACATCCTGTAGCTAGACAGGAGATGATGTCAAAGGAAAAGTTATTTTCCTATTTTACTAGTTTAATATACTTTGTTCTTGCTCCCCGTTAATCAGAAATCCACTTATAGGAAGAATATCTCAAAAAATAAAATAGAGAGTATGACTAATTCATCTTCCTATTCTTTTAAATATGATTTCATGTGAAAACCTCAAAAACTCATCACCTAGGCTTGTTCAGTGGTTTGTTGGGTTTTTTTGAGACCAATATAAGGTTATACCAATGCAGCATCCATGTGTATATCTCTGTGTACCCTTGATACATCCTGATCTGAAGTTTCCTTACAAATTGTCTGCCAGTAAAAAGAACAGTAGAGAAGATAATCTTGAGAATTAGTGGCCATGAATGTAGTCCCACAAAATTGATCACAGGTATTACAAGGAGGTTGTCATGAACAAATTTGCAAATGCAAAGTAATCTCTTATGAAGTCTTAGCTACAAAACCAAGCTTCCCTTTCTCCTATTTCTCTGCCCTTTTCTCAAGCTTCGTTCTCCCTCTTCTTTCCTCAGAAGGGGAAAGAAACTGGAGGAAAATCAAATGCAGTAGCAAGAGTAAAAACCTATCTACTTTCTACACAGAGCAAGCTCCCCTTGTGGTTAGGTCATCACTGCTTTTCATAAGGAAATGTAATTCTCTCCTCCAGATATCAAAATCTTAGCCCATAACTCCTAGGTTTGGCTGCAGCTTTACTCTTCCTCCCCCCCCATTAATAGAGTATATTTTTTATATCACATGTATTGTTTATGTCTGTGGAACAGCCTCTTTATGTTTTGTTTTTCTGATGCCGTGGATGTACATCAAACATCATAATGAAAGAAGCCATCCATGAGGTGCACTGCACCATAGATAGATTATGTAAATATTTTTAACGATCTACCAAGCAAATAACCGATTTAAGAGAAATATAATTATCTTTAAATCCTATATATTGTAAATGTTTGCTTTTAATCCTTTATGTAACCTTATTAAAAATTTCAAGATGGATACATTCTCCCACTGAATCTGACAAACATCTGGTTTACAATAGAGTCATGTGATGAAATTCCATCCAGAATCACATTTGCTCTTCAGTATGTTTTCTCCCACTATCATTCATAACACAGAACTTCTGTGTTTTGTCTGGGATATAAGACAGTACAACGATATGTTTTTATTAGGAATAATGCACAGTCGTCTCCCTTATAGAATTTAAATCTGCTATCTATGTGTAGGTATAGTCAAATATATTGATAGTCTCCCTTGTGGGTTCTGATGACACTTGGGTTTAATTGTGGTGAACTTTGAATTCCTATCTTAAGGTCAGTTATTAACTATTGATGGATTCTCCTTTTCTCCATTTAATGCTAAAGTATTCATACTAACCAAGATAGATGGGAACACTGAAGAAATTTTTCAACACCATAGTTGAGCAAGATACCCTTACTCTCTTCCTCTGTGGCAAACGGAGAGCCGTTTTCTAAAGGTGGTGATCATTCATGTTCAGCTTAAAAAGAAAAACACAACACAATGCTGTTCTGCTGACCCCTTGCCACTTTTTGTTCTCCCAGCACTGTCTTCCTAGAAATAAAAGGTCCTATATGCTGCTGTTAGGAGAAAAGAAAATAAAATTTCCTCAGGCACAACCTTGGATACCAACCTTGAAACCAAATGGGGTCAGAATGCAAAGGAGCAACCACGGCTCCGTGCACCACCCAGCCGAGCTGACAAACAACTCTGCTCCTTTGGGCTTCCCAGAAGGAAAAAGAGTGCCCCTCAGAGATTTATAAACACATACATAATAAATGGGAGGCTGAAGTTTAAACTGTTATGAAGCATTCTCTACTCCGCTTCCGAAGTCCTCTGTGATTTAAAGAGCTGACATTTACTGTGTGCAGGCCTATTATTCAGAATGACTGTTTGTGTATAGACAATATTTTAAACTGGCTTGCTATAGATGAAAAATTCTTATTAAGTCAGAAAAACAGTTTAAGTAGGTAACACTCTCCCAGTTTAGACTGCTATAAGTCTTGCTGACCCCGCTGCAGGGAAGGCACAGGGGCAGGTGAACCTGTCAACACCGTCTGCCACGTCGGTGTGCGGGGATGGGGGGCCCAGCCCCATGGGCGCTCCAACAACACCCACGTCACTGCCACAGAGAGCTTCTCTGCTACTGTTGCACACTTAAACCTTCCTCTATCACGTAAGCTTTGACAAGTGCTGGAGCTATGAAATATCTGCCTTCCCTGCAGCCAGTGACACAACTCACTCTGATGTCCTCTGTGGTCCTTAGAAATGTTCAGACGACCGACACTTGGCACCAGCCAGGCAAGAAAAGCCCTGAGACACCAGCTTGGCCACACCCTTTTCCCTCACCGTGTTGGAAGGTTTCCCACACTTAGCCTTCTCCAACCTGTTGCCTTGTGCCACAATCCAGGTGGCAATAAAGCAGGACATATTTCTGAGGTGTCCTCCCTGCACTGAGCCTACTGCTGCAAGGACCAGAAACCTCCCAGGAACCACTAGGAATTCCTCTAGCGAGACAAAATGACTGACCGGAGCTAAAGCATGCACATAGGATTTTGATTTTACATTGTAATAATTCAAAATACTCCTAGCAGACTTCATACCTTTTCTTCGTACAACAAACCAGTGGGTCTACACATACCTTTCAAAGCACATTCATGAAGCTGTACTATTCTTCAGCCAGGTCATCACTTGCACCCCCAAACTTGAAAACCCAGTCTTTTTGTATAGACATTTTGCAGGTATTTTTAGAACAGAGAAATTCACACATGACTGGGGAACAACAAAACCAGTGATATCTGTCCATACCACTGTTGACAAGACTGGCTACATCTCTCCAGCATGGAGATTACTCTGCACAAAAGAGCCCATTGCACATTACTTTATTGTCTTTATATTTGACAATAATGCCCAATTACGAGAGTATTTCATATGTAATACACAGATCTGGCTAAGTAGAACTGGGCTCAGATCTTTCAGGATGGAATACACTGATCTGGTAGAGAAAATCATCCTTCTTGAAGTTTCTGCACTAAAATACACACTTTGATCTTTATGCTTTCCATAAAAGTATAGATTTAGACAGAGACTTATAAACAGGGGACTTTGACCCCAAACTTTACCTTGAGACTTCTATGACAAGATTTTTAGAAGCAGCAAGTACTGCCATATCCACTGACATCAACTGAAAGAAATAGCTATCACTCATCTGAAAAATCAGTGCACAAGGGTACAAAATGGACACAGTGAACATGGACCCAAAGAAAAATCCATCACTGAACTATCATTTGGCAGCAAGTGTGATATAAGTATGGAACACGCATGCTAAGGTACTTGTGTGCTTTACAGGCAGCACCTCCACCACCTCTGCTGCTCAATCATTGATCCCATTCCTTGCCATTGTTTTGGCCCAACTTATCTATTGCTCCCTTGGTCAAATCCTTGGCAAGGACCATGTATTTTCATGGATCAAGGTCCTTTCTCAACAGGCAGCCTCCATGCAACCATCTTATTTTTGAAGGCAAAAGTGTATAATAATATGCAAGTGAGCAGCCATGTACCCAAGAGCCTCACCGCCACAGAACGGTCCCAGACATGTTTGATTTCCTAATACAAAGGTATACATAGATATTTATTTTGCTGAAGAGGTTGGTATGCCTTGGACACAACAGGAAGACCTGTGAGAAAAGCAACAATTATAATAAATGGATTTCTGGCAACCACTTTAATCTTTTTTCCCTGAATTTCTTGTGCTGCAGAACAAAAGTCCAAGTGAAAAACCCCAAGCTACCATTTTATAAAGCAACCACATAAAAATTCTTAACAATCAAAGCAGAGAAAAAATGACAGCCAAACTGTGATTCCTAATATACTTAATCTGTGAAAGGGTTGAAATGGCTAATCAGCAGCACCTGATCAAGAAGTAATTTAATCTTAGCTAAGGCCTGTAAAAAATCAGCAAAAACAAAAAAGTAAAGAAAAGCAGACAAATTTTACAAGATTTATCCTTTTATACATATATTTCAAATTATAAATGGAAAAATATTTGCTTTCTCCCCTTTATACACTTTGATATGCACCATTTCTAAATACTGTTTATGAAATATTAGTACTTCAAAACAGATTTAGTAGGTTTTAGCAGTTTCTACTGAACAGATAATTTATGAGAACTTTTGGCCTCTTTAGTTGTATTAAAAGTGTGGAATATAATACTATTTGTGCATCAAGAGACAGTGGATTACCCAAGTGTTGGCAGCTATTCCTATAAAACACATAGCTCTTAATCATCTGTTTCAGGCATTTTTCTTATTTGTAAAGTCTGCATCTGATTTAATTATTATTTTTTTTTACCCTAGTTAAGCCAGTTTTATTTAAAGCA
This sequence comes from Chiroxiphia lanceolata, assembly GCF_009829145.1. Classification (NCBI taxonomy): domain Eukaryota; kingdom Metazoa; phylum Chordata; class Aves; order Passeriformes; family Pipridae; genus Chiroxiphia; species Chiroxiphia lanceolata. The sequence goes on from NC_045639.1 coordinate 12,157,470, forward strand.
TAATACTGCACATGTAATTTGGACTTTCTTACTGATCTCTTTGAAGGAAATTTTTTTGGAAAAGAAAGAAGAATGTACATAAAGCACGGTCCTTCAAGCAAAGATCCTCTGTAAAAACCAGATTAAAAAGACCCCAAACTCATATTCTCTTAGCTTTTTTTCTAGGACTGAGGGGGCATTTAAGAATCCAATGAAACCAGTGGAAACAGGGTTTGTCAGTCCATGGAAATCAGGATCCCGCCTCAGCTTTTCTTGCAGCAGTGAAGTGAACAGCAAAGCTCCTAATGACTTCATCAGGACTTGGATTTAGTCCTGGCAGGAAACACAGCCATAAAATCATAAATTCAGTAGATGAAATTCCAAGTGAGTATATTTGGTTGAAGGAGGTGAGGACTGGAAATGTGCAGAGAGAAAAAAGTCCAAACCCAACTGTCTACAGTTGTTAAAAAATGAGCTGGTGTCATGTTGGTAACCCTTTAAAATAATGGTCTAATCATTATTAATTCCTTCGATATTTAATGTAATAACATTAATCATGATGAACTCATTTGGTATTAATGTGAATGTCAGACGTACATCTCCCCATACATGCAACATCATTTTGGGATTAGCTCTTCGCTATGTAATTCTTTTTGTATCCTTCAGAAAGTGCTGAGCATAGTTATTTTGTGACTTTTTCACAGCTGAGCACAAGCACTACATACCTATAGCCATGATTTGTGTTTCCACACGTGTTTGAGAGCATCTCCAAGTGCCTGGTCTTCTGGGGTGAGTAATTCCAGCACTCAGGGGTGGGAAGCAGATTGTGGAAAAGGAGCCATCGGTATAGGCTGCATGAAACCTCAGGCTGTTTTTGCTCTTTGTTGTCATTTTCTACATGCTACAAGTGGTGAAGACAGTTTTGATCCGGACCCTCTGTAGATGTGAGCTGACATCTTAATAATGAAGCTGACTGACAGTAAGTGAGGATCTGCACCACTAACAAGTTTGCTTGGTCAAGAGAGACCATCCCCACTGCAGCTTGGTGGTTTTGTAGTGATCAGATAAAGAAAGTCTGAAGGCATCATCCAGATGATGCTTGCAGAGAAGGTACTTTATAGGCTGCCTGCTGGCACTACCCAAGATCTACAAAACCCATTAGATTCCTAATTACTTTTCCGGCAGACATAGAAGAAGATAATGATCTCAAATAACAGGGTGTGGAAGAGATGGCTATCCTATGGAAACTAACTGTGGCAAAATAGGTTCCACCCAAAATGTCCATAATCAAGAAAATGCCATCAAACCTTCATTGTTTCTAATTAACACGTATTTTCAATTGTATTGAAATTTCTAGTGTTTTATGCCATCATAACTCACACAAACACCTCATTACAGCTTTCCCAACCACTCGTAATAAATATGTTCATTTCTGAATAACTTGGCATGCTGTTAGTTAAAATTCATTTTTTCTTAAAGTACAATATCCATTTAACTTCCATTCCCTGAACTTTATTCATTCATTATTAACACTGAAAGCCAAAGTGCATGAGAGAAGTTCAGTCCTATCGGCATTTTGGATGAAAGTGATGTCTCGGTGTATTAGCAGTACACAGCACTATCATACATAAAATGCTGCCCAGTCCCTCAACAAAGCAGCCGTATCCCAGTGCCTAATAGGATCACTTACTTCAAATGTGACACCACCTCCTTTGAAATATTTGTTTAGATTTCATAAACATATGAAGGTTCTCAAACTCAAACAAAACCTCCAGCCTCCAGCCTGGGCTCTGATTCTAAAGAGCTTTCCGTTCAATAAATCAGAGCCTGAATCCAGGATTTTTTTTTCCTCTGTCTTGGCTTTTTTTATTTTTGGGATAAAAATAAATGTCATCTGGTTTTGACTGCAGATAATGAATCATATTAAGAATTTTAAAAGCACTATTCTCTTTTTTGAGACCTAATTTCAGACCTATTAACACTTTAATATGAAACAGAAGCCCATCATTTCATTAGAAAAAGAATAAGGCCCCTCTTGTACCATATGTTTCTTCCTTTATAAAAAATCCTTTTGAAATCCTAGATTGGGCAGCATCAGAGCAGAATGTAGATCTGGCACAAAGACAATGTATAGGTGAGCAGACCTTGCATCAGGGAGATTAACTATTTCAAGCAAAATTACAGGTTTCTGGCAAACACTCAGTCTCATTCCTTACAATAATAAATGATCTAACTTAAAAAAATGAACAATTGCAACACAAAAAAAAATCCTGGTGAGGGCGACCCGAAACATGTGAAATGCTGGCATGTCACCTCCACAAACTTGCCTATGATTTCACCAAGGACAAACAGCTGCTTCTTACAAGTGCTTTTTGACGTGGTAGATATTTATTAAATAAGGGGAAAGAAAATTATAGCTGTCCCCTTTTCAATATTTACATTTAAAAAATGAAAATGTCTTTAAAACACACAGAACATGAACGCGAGAGCTGGTGTGATAGCAGAGAACCTTATTGCACATAATTAACAGACACATAATGTCTGGTTACTAGTAATTTCCTTCTAGCTGAGTAAGGAAATAATTTAATCATGTTGATCAAATGAATCCCATGAGCCCAGCGCAACATTATGCTTTTTTTTCCCCCTCTCTAAATCTGCATTAACTGATAAGAGCCTACTTGGTGAAATCACGGAACCCAACCTTGTTTAGCTATCCTTAATAATACCTAAAATATTGGCATGATCTTAGTAATTGGATTAATCAAGTAAAACCTTTTCTAATTCCTGGTGCTGACCTCAAAGGAAAAAAAGAAATAATGTAGAGTGTTCTTTATTTGGAATAGAAGAAAATATTTTTTAAAACTGTGTATTACATGTTGCTCTGTTACAATAAGGAAGGTATTTCAATAAAGATATGCAAAAAACCCAACAAGCAAGCCCCTTCAATATTTAAGTGTTAAGCAGCTAAGTGTAAATTACAATTATTTGCTTCCCCTCACTTCCAAAATATCTTGAAGTGCAACTCAGAAATAGGCAGGTAGAATTTTCTTCTTTTTTTCCCCTCTAAACTATCATTTTATTTGATAATACATCATCTGCCTTGTCATTCCAGGGTTTCATAGTAAAATCTTTTGTGGGATTCTGCTATTGTTCTCTTTGAACTACTTAGAAAAAGCACTGAACTACCTTCTGTGCTATCTCAGGTAGTTTCCTGTAATGAGGTGATATAATTTAACACTTACCATAATACATTTTATCCATCTATTGTTTGCTAAATAATTCCTGCAATAACACTTTTATTCTTTCCATAATTCTTTAGGGTAATGCTGGAGGAATAATATTTTTACTGCGGTGATTGATGTCGGAATCTCCAGCATGAAAAGACCCCACGAACACAGGTTATTGATAAGCATAAAAAAAAGCCGCATGAAAAGAATATCAGGGATCAAAGGGTTAATACCATTTTATGAGGTTGTAAAAATCTACCTCAAGAATCTTGTGTTAGCAATATTCTTTGTGTAAGATGTATGTTATTAAAACAAGTAGCAGCATCTGAATTAAAGTGACAGTATGATGGATGACTAGTGAAGTGGAATCAGAGTCGTTTGCAGCATTTTGGGCTAGATGTGGGAATTCTGCCTCAGAGGTAGGACGCTTGGCAGACGCATTGATTCCGGGCTGACGCATGTTCATAAATATGCCCCTAGAGAGGTGTGGCCTAGCAGAATTTACAAAATTATGTTCATGAATTATTTAACATTTATTTATGGATGCTATATTTAAACAGCATTTGCAAAGGCGAATGGACCATAGCACACATAGTGAGCTTTAGATAATGCAAATGCTGCACAAGACGGAGACAGTTTGCATCCTTCACGGGCAGGCTAAGTCTGGCAGAACTAGGTAAGTGATATGTCAGTGCTGTGGTTTTATACACCACAGTCTGCTGCACCCCAGAGAGACTGACAATTCCAGGAAATACCTGACAAGTTGGCAGTTATGACCTCTGCAAAAGAGATCTCTTCAGAGAGAAACACCACAGTGCTGGTGGAGACTTCTCCTTTAAGAAGAAGACTCCAAACTTGCTTCTGCAACTACCCTGCCTGAGAGCCTGCTCACAGATCAGGCAGTGAACAAGCTGTCCTTGACTGCTGTATGGTCCCACTGATCTTGGTATCAGACTGCTTGATATTATTTCTGCAAAACTAGAGGTGTAAACTTAAGCACTTGTAAGCTTAAAATGCAAAAAGTTAGGCTGCACAGGAAAATCCCAGCCTCTTCCCTTGTGCACCTATACCTCCCACAACCACTTATTACGTGGTCAAGGTTCTCTCTCTCAATTAATGCCACAGATTTTTCTCTACTCAACACATTTGGAAAGCACAAGACGAATCTGTGCTGTCCGCAGTGAAACAAAGCTACAGCAAAAATTGAAGATGAAATGTCATGAAATAAAACAGAATCTCAAGGTAAAGCCGTATCTCACCCTGAAAGGGAATACCCTTGAAGGAAGGGAAATCTTTCATTTAGCACTGCACTGCTAGTTTGCAGTTTACCCTCTATTTACACTCGATTATATTCTTCCATTGTGTCACTTCTCGGAGCTCAAAAGATATGATTTTATATTTAATTTTCACTGTAGAGTATATGAATGACACTCTCGTGTGGAAACACGTTTTGTTTTGTCTTGTTCTCTTTCTTTCTTATCCTAATTAGTTGGTTTACAATGCTAGATTACTGCAGAGAACAAGGAGAGGTATCCATGCTGCCCCAATAGAGCTTTAAACTGGAGATGTACCAGGCTATATACAATCCCTCTAAGAGGGCTGGTAATGAGATTATTTATTTGGAAAACTTACTTCACTGGCATTTTCCTGGAACAAATGCCCTAGGAACACAGTTTTTTACTATTTAACTTCAAACCCAAGGCCTTATGACAGGCATCCTGTCAATGGAATGCTCTGAAGAGGGATCATCTTTATCCAGACATTTAATAAAACTTCTTGCAATTTCTTGACCTCCTGAATCTGTAAAGTCCATACTGTCAGGATATGCTCCTCATTACCAAACAATCTTATTTGCTGTAGTTTGGTCCCACTATTTTTTCTTCTATGTCAAGGAGACACAGAGGAAAAAATATTCCCTTTCTCTGTGCAACCTCCCTTACAGATTTGAGCTGTATGATTTGCATGAAATTATGCCCCTTCAGCTTTTTTTATTCTACACAACCCTAACATGGTCAGTCTGTCCTCAAATGCCACATTTGCCAGCCTCCAAGAAGTCTCTTTGGTCCCTTTGCAACCTCTCCCACTTGGGCTCATTTTTCTCCTTGTCTCACCCAAAAGCAAGCCCACCATTACAGAAGTAGTCTCACCAGTGTTTCACAAAGGAGATGATGACTGCCCCTCATCATCTCAATGTGCACATTACCTTCCCTGCCCTGGACATGGTTGCTTTTTCCCCAGAAGCAGGTTTGTGTTCATGTACCGTTCTGCTAAACCCTCCCTGATTCTTTCTCCTAAAACAGGTGTTTCTTGTGTTGTGTTTGCCAGAGTATTCATTTCCACCAATGCTGAGGTTGGCATTTGGTCTTAACAAATGTACCCTTCTGCTTCAGGATGTTTCTCCTATTTACCAAGACATTTTTGAATTTTAGTCTAACAGCTTGCCTGCAGACTCTCCCTGCTTGGTGTCACCTGCAAGTTTAATAAGTTTAATATCCATTTCATTATCCAAATTATTACTGAAATTGTGGAAAGGGTCTTAGACAGAACTTATTCAGTACATCCTCCCAGGTTCACAACGGAAGCTAGCCTGAGTGGTTATTTTTCTAACTCACTTTGTGCCCACATGAAAGTCATTTCCCTAAACTAGATTGCTTATGGGAGTAGTTTACAATAATGTTGTTTTAAATCTGTCTCTTAAAATTCAGGATGAAGGTTGAACAAAATTTCCATTGGCTGACCTAATGGGCATCCAGCTCATTTTTTCTCAAAAGAAATGAGAATAAGAGAAAACAAAAGAAAATCTGCATCATATTCAGCACAATTATACCTTCTAGCCTTTGCCTCATATGCAGTCTAGATAGATGGGAAACATGTGCTTCAGATCTATGGTTCCAAGTTAATGCAGAGATAAACTGCCTTTTGGAACTATGAAACTTCATGGAAAGAGATTCCTTTCATTCTCATCATCACTAGCCTCACCTTTTGCTCATCCCCAATGGAAGCAAAGAAAAGAAACACAGCTCACAGCCACCTTTTGAGTGTCCTTCTCAAACACCAAGTCCCGTCCAAAGACACAGTTGCAACATCATCACATGCTGCCTCCATGGACGTGGGTCTCAAATGAACAGGAAAAAGACCACAATGAAAAAGCTACCACACATCCTCTGCCTGCCTGTAAGCAGTTGCTTTCCAGCATGTGGATGTGGCCTCACCTGTTTTGACTCCAAACAGGAATAACTGTCCATCCAAAAAACTTTGCAAACTTGATATGAATAGGGAAAAACTTCTCCCCTTAAAGAAACACACCAGGTAACACTCTTTTCTCTGCTGCATAAGAAATATATGTGTTTCTACTGAGGATTACATCACTATTTTCTCCAATTATCTTACTTTGGGAGTTTATTTATTAAATGTGAACAGCATTCCCACCAGAGACCTTGGAAACTACAATTTTTTTACTCTGTCCATTAAGATTTTATTTTAATATTGTATAACTTTACAGATGCCAAAGGTGGTGCTAAAACAAACAAAAAAAACCCCAAACCATGAAGCAAACACTGTTCTGCATTTAACTTTCATGTGTCAACATGAAGGACTCATCAGCCATAATCTTGCTACTCATGCTAATGGGGTGCTATCAAATGGCAATGCTGGCAGCAAGCATGAACTTAAAATTTGGGTTTGGGCTTTAGGTTTTCAAATTTGGGTTAAAGTGTATTAATTTATGACTTAATTATTTTAAACAAGAAAAACTGTTGGCTCTGTTCTCCACATCAATTTCTTTAATTAAGTACAATATTCTCTGATGATTCTGTTCTAGCAGACAGCTCCAAATCTCAACTTTCCCAAAGTTTAGGGTTGTCTCAATGTGTCCAACCCAAGCTTGGAACACTATCCAGAAGTTATTAGAGGCAAACTATTTTGATTTTCCAGCTTATTTTTTCTCTGCTGCATCCCCTTTTCATCTGGAAGCAACTCCTGTCTCTTTTCTAATTGATGAGGTGAACTGATATGAGTGAGCTTATGATTTCTGCTCTTTGCTTGAGTGGCAGAGAAGTAAATGGAAAAATTGTCTCAAAAGTTTAAATGAAGGATTTGGCTTTTGCGATAGTGGAATTACTAGTACTCAGTGGATTTCTCTTATATGTTTCATGCCAAAGAAATACACCATGAATGATTAGGGTAGTAGGATTTTTGTTATCAGATAAATCATCACTTACTCAGGTTCTCTGACTTTCCTTCCTTTGCAGGCTTTGGATTTTTTTTCTTTCCATTTTTAGTTTACTGACAACAAGAAATGTCTCTGAGCTGGAAAACCCTGACCTGACTTGAAAGCAGCATTTCAAATACTTCTCTCTCTCTTTAAAACCTTGGATTTTCTGCAAGGGTTGGAGTGCTTCCTTCAGTTTTCAAGTACTTAACCCAATAAGTGTGGGCTCTTTCACAGACTAGAAACACTTCTCAAGGAATTCAGAGAAATTATCTTACTTTTTAAATGCTGCATGCTTTAGGAGTAAATATTAAAACATTAAAATTTGATTTTTAATTCTTTTTACAGGTTGTTGGTATGTTCCTGTTCAGTGTCTGTACTTTTAAAAGGAGGTTGATAATTTCCAGCAAAATAAACTCAGCAGAATAAGAGTAGGAATCTGCTCAGTTTAATTACTGTGAGAAAATTAAAAAAAAAAAAGGAAATCCTTTTACATCCTTGATGGGTGGAGTTGTGACAATTTAAACTGTTAAGTACTAGGATCTCAAAATATTAACAATTACTATAAGTCCTGACATCTCAACCCAAAAGGTATTGAAGTGTTTTGTAAACTATCAGAAATTTCCTATTTCCTATGAAACTCTCTTGCTCCTTTACAGACAGCAGAGTTAAATCATTTTACATGTCCCTGCTGCAGCTTTGCCCCTATAGTACTTTTGCACTTTCCTGGTGTAAGTCTGGGCTTTTGAAAGTGAAGACAGAGAGCCAAATTACTCCCTTTATTGGAAGCTGAGGGAAAATGTAATGTGTCTTGCAAAGCAGACTGGGCTTTACCTTTAGGACACCCTGATTCAATGCTGAAATTCAGTATTGACAAGAAGTTCTGCTGAGGACACTGCAGACTGTAGGCACACACATGCACCGAAACATTCTCAGTCCTTTTTCACATGAAATTTGTAATAAAATATTTGGTGCCAGCTTAATTTGTATCACAGAGGAGCTCAATAAACACAAAAGAAATTGGGTCACAAAGAAACTGGGTTACAGAGATAACTGCATTTGAGTCTCTGAAGCCTCTGGGGGGAAAAACAAGAAGACGAGAGAAAGGAATTCCACCCTGTAATTTTAATTCCCCCCACTCCCAAAAGACTGGGCTGTTACATGTTGCATCTAAGGACTATTGGGAGCCACAGCGTGCATTAGAGCTACAAAACAAAGCTCATTATAAGTGACACAGAAGCAGTACAGGTAATAGAAACATCCTGGTTAAATTCCAGAGGTTTTGAACCAGGTGTTATGAAAGAAATCCGAGCCCCAGTGCAGTCAGTAGCGAAACACCTTTCAACATCATAAAAACCATGAACTCACACAATATGTGCTATTTTTTCATTTTTCCGTCTTTCTGCCTCTTTCATTTATCACTGTATTTATTCTATTGGATTTATTGTCCTCTGACCCTTTGCTTTACTTGGAGTCACAGTTTCTCCTAAACAGAATCCAAACTCAATAATGGTCAAGACTGAGGTGAACTTTTGAACTCACAAGGGTCGAACAGGTTCAAAATTAAACAGGAACAAGAAAACAGTTCAAGTTATTATCTTCCTACATTCACCACTTCTGATTTTATTCTCTAGGCAATTACATGTGCAGATTTAACCATGTGCAAAAACATTTACCAGGATGGGATTGGAGCCATAATCTGTAAACATGTATGTAATTGCCATTGGCATCAAGTTTGTACTGAAAGGCCTTTCAACAAGTTTGATGAAATAAAAAAACAAAACAAAACAAAACCAAAAAAAAAAAAACCAACAAAAAACCACCAAACTTCAATATTTAGGCCATTGGCAAAAAAACCCAGGCTGCTACTGCAGAGTCACAAAATTCTTCCTGTAGTGAAACAAGTACAGCTCCAGCTGAGAGAGAGGTGAATCTGACACTATGGCATGTTTTTGGATTTCGTCACTGTACATGAACATTTCAGATATCATTAAAAGACAACTATGCTTCTAGTCTTCTTACTGTAGAGAAAAGAAGGCAAACAGAGGGCCAACATTTTCTGAAACCACTAAGTTCTGAAGCTGGGCTCCTGGCCTTTAGGAGCTGGCCACCTCCTCTCCCAGGGGTTTGGTCTGAGCAAAGAAAGGTCACTGGTGCTGGAGCAGGGAAAAGGCCAGCATGGGGACTCAGAAAAACACTGTCAAGGGATGGAAAGGGGAATTCATAATGTAGGCTTTATTCTGTTTCCTACTTCCTCACCACCCCACCACCGCAGACACTGCATGATGTATTTGGGGACAGAAAGCTGTCCGATATTTCCAACTGAAATATTCTGTTGTAAATCAGGTATATATTAAGGAAAACTGTCTGCTTTAGCTTTCTTTGTCTGTCTCACCATGGACATTCAGGTGAGGTGATGCTGCTCCTGCGTGTTCAGGGAGAGGCAAACTCACAGTGCTCCTCCCTCCTTCCAGCCCCTCCCCACAGCCCAGGGCTGCTGGCACGGTGCAGGCAGGGGTGTAAGGGCTACAGAGGCCACAAAACAGCCTAGAGAAGAAACTGCAGGTGGAGCAATTCCTCACAACACAACAAAGAACCTTCCCAAAACACATTCCACCAAAATCTCAACAAACAAGTCTTACTGGCAGTGCTGGCAAGAAGAGTTTCCAGAGGGTGTGAGAGAAGGAAATAGACAAGTTTTGCTAGTAGGGAAGGAGGGTTTGTAAAGCCCCCGTGCGGAGAATCAGGCCTCTGTTGGTGGATTACTGCACCTGAGAGCATCTGGCGTTGGGTCATCCCCCTGCAAGCTTAACCATACTGGCAGCACACTGGAGAAGGTCAGTTGTGGAAACGGAGCAAGGAGGATTCACAGGGAAAAGAACAGAAGTTCAGTGTTTGCAAAGTCTTTCTCTGCTCCAAGGACAGACATGTTGGTCAAACAGGCTTCTGTCTGGGACGAGTCCAAACTTCCGATGCACAACTTCTGCTGAGGATTTTAGGTGCCCCATTGGTTCTTAATGCTGACTCAAGTCCAGCCAAAATTAATATCGCTCCCCCTGCTTGTGAATATCCAAACTCGCACTGCACACGGAAGCCAAACTCTGCTGAATGCCTGGGAAAGGCAGGACTGGGATGACATGGAGTCTTCATCCTCAAAACCCTGATAATGTTTCACATTAGGGATATCAGAAATACCCTTCAAGTCCTCAGATCTTTGTCAATCTTGATTTACCATTTCTCTCATGCCTCTGACATTTACAGTGATGAATCAAGTCCCACTTCTCTGGAGTCCTCATAACGAACATCAGCTTTTAAGCTCAACTTGTTGGCTGACAGTGACAATAATATTACTCCAGATTTTTTTCTCTCACTTCATCAGTTAAAATGTGCATATGCATGTACTACTTTTGCTTAGGAACATAAAAAGGAGTTTCGGTCATCCTGCCAGATTAGACACACAGGCATTATCAGAAAGGCTGGTAGGATGAGTTCAGCAGAGGCAAAAAAGCAGAACGGCTGTTACAG